>NC_090392.1:57232761-57535791 GCF_036365525.1 Heterodontus francisci | reverse complement strand
TTCTTACAGGGATCGACAGGGTAGATGCAGGAAGGATGTTTCCCCTGGCTGGGGAGTCCAGGACCAGGGGACACAGTCTCAGAATAAGGGACAGGCCATTTAGGACTGAGATGAGGAGGAATTTCTTCACTCAGAGGGTGGTGAATCTTTGGAATTCTCTGCCCCAGAGGGTAGTGGAGGTTCAGTTGCTGAGTATGTTCAAGACTGAGATTGATAGATTTCTACATCTCAAAAACATCAAGGGATATGGGGACAGTGCAACAAAATGGTGTTGAAGTAGAAGATCAGCCATGATCTCACTGAATGGCGGAGCAGGTTCAAAGGGCTGAATGACCTACTCCTGCTCCTATTTCTTATGTTCTTACATTCATAGAGGAAGGGGGCCGGGGTGTTAAGCACCTCCAGAGCTGCTGTACAGGCAACACTGTGAGGCCAGCCAAGTTACAGGGCGTGACACCACAGATGCTTCGTCCATCAAAGGGTCCATGGGGAAGATGATGACAACTGAGTGCTTGAGGAATGGCCCCCCTCATCACCTTCTCAGCCTTTTATGGCACCCTTGATTGCTGGAGGGAACCACCAGCTGAGGTCAGCTGGCATCCACTCCATTCACCATGTGTGACACTGACTGGTAACGCTGCTGCGTCTGGCTTGCATCCTGTGCATGGCAGTGCACTGTTCCCCATCCACTCTGAGTGATGCCACACATGACTTTCTTATGGGAGGAGCTCCCGTGCTCAAAGCACTGAGTCATTGTGAAGTACACGAGATGAATGGACTCTTCCATTCTCAGCCCATGGCTCTGCAGAGCCTCAGGTAACTCTGCCATGGGAGCACACATCTCACTTTGTTCTCCAGGTAAAGCCACCTGTTTTGTGACTCCCAAGGCACCGCATCACCACCCTGCTGAGCAGGGCTCTGCCTGTCCTCCATCCTCCAAGGGGTACTGGCCACAGATGACTCTGCCTTCCCCGAATCCTCCTGCTCTGAAGTGATGCACACTACACCCTGTACCGCCTTCTCTAATAATGCACGAGGACCCAGTGAGGTGTGAGTGTCTGTACTGGTGGAGGGTGCGCTGGTAAGATGTGATAGTGCAGGCTCTGAGGTCTCTTCCTCCTCTGGAACTTTTTCTCTGAGCATGGACTCCTGCCCCTTTGCAGCTGACTATTTGCACATGCCAGCTGTCCTGTCCGACTTGGACTGGTGCTCACTACTTGTCACAATTTGTATGTATTTGCTGATAACTAGTGTGTTGGATTCCATCTTAAACTCTGATTAAACTTAACGTACCCACCATATTGTTTACAGTTGCTCCTGATTGATTAGATACTGATAAGATCAACGAATTGGAAAGATTAAAATGACAACATTCCCCAGAGCGTGCACTCTTTAAGCCTGCCCAGAGAGCAATTAACTGGAAATCACTGAACTGAAGAGAATGTGCCCTTTTACAGTATTAGTCTTGCTGTAAAAACATTTGAAAAAGTTACTCCTTGTTGAATGAGGTGTAACCAGGTTTTTAAACAGCATGCTAAGTTCACAATTACTGTGGAACAGCCTCCCTGAAAAACTGATTGTAAAATTTTTCTATTATGATAAAAAATACACATTAAAACATATTTTTTTCTAAAGGTTGTTCATGATATTTTGGCTTCTACCTTAAGCGCATGTATACGTCTCAATCATTTATTTCACTCACTTGTAAAAATGTAATTCAAAGAGTGTTTTACTTCCTGGTTTGCTGTCTATGAGAATACCTCAATGTGTTTGGCTGCTTAACCTGCTTGTTGATATCATCTTTGCTGGATGCCTGGAGATCCCTGTGGCTTGGCGTCAGATTCAAATTGACATTAGGAAAGGGGAAATCTATGCCACAGAGATTGCTAGATCTTTGTGGGTTGCTTTCTTCGAGGGTAGCGATGAATACTGCCACTTCACAGCTGACCATGTAATCCAGGCCAATACGTTTTACTAAAAGTAACTACTAAAATATGGAGCAGCCCATAGGATTATCAAAAGTCAGTAGTTTCTGTGCCTCAAGTAACTAGTCCTTACTTACTACACATAAATTTACTGATTGTGGAGTTTCTGCTAATGTAATACCCATCATGATAGATGACGGTTAGTGACCAACAAAATCCAGTCTCCATCAATGCCAACCATCAGCTTGTCGTGTGGACATCAGCTTTTTCTGGACACTTTGTGTATTTTCCATAGCAGCTTGGATAACAACTGACTTGAGCTGGCTAAAATCCAGCTGATTGCCTGTGAAAAGGAAACATTTGCATCCCACAGGCAAAGCTGCAGAGGGATCAAGCTTGAGACGAAAAAACTGAGAATCCTAGCAGTGGATTGGGGATTATACATTCAGATGAAGAACTGCTAAGCGTTTGGGGTTAGTACAGGTTCAAAGAAAAACAAGACGGTGAAAGATGTTTTCTTTGTTGCATCTATTTAGGAGGTGCAAACTGAAAGATGTGGAACCTGCACTCAGGCATTTGGAGTCCTGCAGAATTGGTATATTGATTGAGACTTTATCTTGCACTTAGGTTTCAATTAGTGGTGCATAGTCAGATTGCATAATCACATTTCAGCAATAGGTGTATTATTACATGCAACTTCTGAAGCCCCAAAATAATTTTGGTATGTCATATTTCTTTACAGAGCAAGTTCTATAGAAGCCTGTACTGCAGTGCCATTTTTCAACATAGACTTCAAAATATTCTGAAAGTAAAAATAAGAGATATAAAGTTAATGTGGCGCTGCAAACTAATATGTTTCACTAACTTTTGAAAAGGAAAAGTAAAAACTTACATTTGTTCACGACCTCAAGACTTCAATTTCACAGCCAATGGAGTACTTTTGCAGTATAGTCAGGGTTGTAATGTAGGAAACAGAGGAGCCAATTTACACACAGCAAGGTCTCATGGACAGCAATGAGATAATGACCAGATCATGTTATTTAATGGCGTTGATTGAGCGATAAACAGTGGCCAGCGGAGCATGGAGAAATCCCCTGCTCTTCTTTGGAATAGTGCACTGAAATGTCATTTTAGAATACTTGCTCAAGTCTCTGGAGTGGGTCTTGAAGTCATCTCCAACTCAGAGGTGAGAGTGCTACCACTGAGCCACAGTTGGCACTTTGCACATCAACCCAATTTCTTCTTTCGATTGTTCCACACTAAGGAATTACAGAACCTTTCATAAAGTCTTTGGTGCTGCCTTAGTAGATACTGAATAAAATTGAGATTCAGTATAAGAAACACAACTTCATCATCTCCTAAGAGTTACTGATGATTCTTACTGAACCAGATTCTAAGCATGACAAAATAATCATTTTTAAAAGGTAAAGCGACACATTATTATTGATCTTTGTGACCAAATGACAATTTGGTTCGAGCCTTAATGAAAAAGTCTAAATCAATAATTCATTTAACAATCAGCCAGTCAAACAACCCTCACATATCAAATGTTGTCATGTGCTCTAAAAAAGATGAAATGTGCAGTCGGAATGCTCAAACCTGAATTAACGGTGCCCTTGCAGAAAACAAAGTCCGAGAAAGGTCATATATTATTAACTGAAGTGATTGAGCATCAATTTGTTTGGCCATTATGGCTATTTCCAAATCAGAGATTTTGAAGAGGCATCTCAAAATTTTAATAACAATCATTACCATGTTCTTTACAATGTTCGTATTGACATCTTACTGAAAGTCTAACATCAAAAGGTTAGCTCTCACCATATGAAGCTCACAGTGATGACAAGAATGACAGTATATTATTGTGACTCCAATCAATAATTCAAATGGTCTATTAGATTATTGTCCAGAGAATGCCACAAAGTTAAAAGAAAAAAAAAGATTTTTGTTTTGTTCATCAAATTGCTATTATTGCAACCCTGTTTTCATGAAGGAAGTTTAACTCATGAGGCATCAGGAGGTTTTCCAGTATGGATTTCAATATTGCAAGAAAAGTTTCGACCAACATGAAGTAAACAAACATTTTTTTCCCCCAAAATTATGCTTTATTCATAAAAATCTGTTAAAAAAAAGCATTACAAAACAGTTCAAAACAGCACCAGGTTGACATTCCAAAAAGTGCAAAGGAAATCAGTTTTCTTCGATACAGAAGTGAGTTACCTCACAACCCTTCCATTCCATTTAACATGTCATGTACATTTTAAAGCAAACCCATATTTGGTGTATACAGCTTGAGGGGTTTCCCGTGGGTCCAGCCCCTCAGTTCACTTTGGTGGGAGGACCTTACACAGTGGTCTTTCCCCACTGAGCCTTTGCTGCAGCTGCCCCAAGCTTTAGTGCGTCCCTCAGTACGTAGTGCTGGACCTTCGAATGTGCCAGTCTGCAACACTCGGTCGTGGACAACTCTTTGCATTAGAAGACCAGCAAGTTTCGGGCAGACCAAAAAGCGTCTTTCACCGAGTTGATGGTCCTCCAGCAGCAGTTGATGTTTATCGCAATGTGTGTCCCTAGGAACAGCCTGTAGAGAACAGACTCCTGTGTTACAGAGCTGCTTGGGATGAACCTCGATAAAAACCACTGCATCTCTTTCCACACCTGCTTTGCAAAGACACATTCCAAAAGGAGGCAGACAACTGTCTCTTCCCAACTGCAACCACCTCAAGGGCAGTGGGTGGAGGGGGTGAGACTCCAGGCATGCAGGAAGGATCTGACAGGGAGGGCCCTTCTCACCACCAGCCAAGCTATGTCTTGGAGCTTGTTTGAAAGTTCTGGTGATGAGGCATTCTGCCAAATGACTTTGGCAGTCTGCTCGGGGAACCATCCGACCGGATCCACCATTTCCTTTTCCCGTAGGGCCTTGAAAACATTCCATGCAGACCACTGCCTGATGGGTTGGTGGTCAAAGGTGTTTTCCTGCAGAAACTTTCCCACGAAGGATAGGTGGTATGGCACGGTCCAACTGGATGGAGCGTTGCGTGGCAATGTGACCAGACCCATCTGTTGTAACACCGGGAACAGATGGAACCTCAGCACACAGTGACACTTGGTGTTTGCATACTGGGGCTCTATGCACAGCTTGATCCAGCCACACATGAAAGTGATCATCACGATGAGGGCGGTGTTGGGTAGTAACATGAAGTAAGTAAAGACTCTGGACTATCTCCTCCCAGCTAAAAAGGCTACATGATGCAATGACCTTTCTATGAGACTGGCAATATCAATAGCACTTGAAAGTTCCCAGGTCATAGTTAAGACGATGCAGAATTTTCCTGTGTCATTTTCTATTGTTATGCCAATATGCTTTGTTGAATGATAATTTTCCTTAATCCACTGACTGAAGATCTGATTTATATATTTTTTTAAATATATTTTTAAAAGACATTTAAAGCAGGATGACTACTAGCAGCTTAAGATGACCACCTAGTTTACAACACTGTATCCAACATTGCAAAGGACTGCGAGGAGGGAGACGAAATGGCAGCACTTCCCAGCAAGAACCAAGACCCAGGAAGTTTAAAGGAACTTCCTGTTCTTTCAACAAGCAGAGAAATACTGCTAACTGCTATGTTTGAGTGACTGTTATGTGACAAGCCACTTCCCATCTGTAGTTTTAAGCTGGTATTTTCTCCACAGCAGAGCAGAAGCAACTGGTCTCTGACATGAACAGACCCTAAGTGGGGGTCTCTCTCTCTCTCTCCATTCCAGCTTGAAAGCTTTCAAATCCTGCCTATTGACTGACTACCTTTGCATACTCCGATACAATCAGAACCCGTTGGAGGAAATCATCTGCATCGCTATCTCCAAGAGACGCACCAAACCAGTCATCTACCTCTTCAAACTAAAAGCCTCAGGACCATTGAATTTAGATAGAAGCCAGCTGAATCACCAAATTCCACAGACAGTATAGCTTTTTTATGGACTCTAACTCAATCGATCTACCTTTCCCGACTCTGTAATCTATTTGTGTGTGTGTGTAAACCTCTAGTGTGTACGAGAGTGAAAGTTGTTGCATTGTTTATTTTTTTATTAGTTTGGTTTAACTCAAGAAAACCTGTCCGATTGATTACTTACTTACTATGATCATAAACAAGAACCAAACACCTACTGAATTGGCCAGTACATCCACTGTAAGAAAGAATGAAACCTGCTGTGGTCTAACAAGGAGAAGGAAAAGACAGAAGCCCTT
This sequence comes from Heterodontus francisci, assembly GCF_036365525.1. NCBI lineage: Eukaryota > Metazoa > Chordata > Chondrichthyes > Heterodontiformes > Heterodontidae > Heterodontus > Heterodontus francisci. The sequence continues at coordinate 57,529,623 of NC_090392.1, read as the reverse complement.
CAACCCCCTCCTCACTTGACTGTAACACTATACAGACATATGTAAAAATGCACCGTGCTGTTGGACGTGGTCATAGTTTTATCATTTACAATTGTGATGTAGAATGTGTTCAGACTAGGGAAAAAAAACAATTTTCTAGCTGTAATCTTTTGATCACAGAATTGTTGCAGCATAGAAGGAGGCCATTCGGCCTATCATGTCTACACCAGCTCTCCAGGTGAGCAATTCCCTTTGTGCCATTCCCTGCCTTCTCCCCATAACCCTGTACATTCTTCCTTTTTGGGTAGATATCTAATTTTCTTTTGAATGCCTTGATTGAACCTACCAGATCCCAACCACTCGCTGCGTGAAAAAATGTTTCCTCATGTCGCCATTGCTTCTTTTGCAAATTACCTTAAATCTGTGCCCTCACGTTTTTGATCCTTTATGAGTGGTAACAGTTTCTCCCTACCTACTTTGTCTAGACCCCTCATTTTGGCCTGAATGCAGCCCTGCTAGTAAAAACATGCTGAATAACTTCCCCAAATGTGTTTTTCTGTTCCCTCAACTTTATAAGGGCACTCTGCAAAGATCAAGTGAAGAAATCTGAGGTTTAGAGAGAATACTTTAAAAAAATCACTGTGCATGTGCACTCAGTCATGCACTGACAAGTACTCAAACTATCTGTTTCATTCAGATAACGCTGGCACTGTGGCCACTGTTGACTCTCTCTCTCCATCTCTCATTACAGACACACACACACGTGTGCACACACACTTACATACAAATGGTGGGATTTGCACTAAATTAGGTTCCTCAAGGGAAAGCTGCACAGGAATGGTATCTGGGATAGTAGAATGCAGGTAGGAAAAAGGATTGCATGCAATTGCACTGCGCCATGACATTACCAGTGGTGCCAATTAATGAGTCCAAAATAGTAGTTACAGTCTGAGCATAAACAAAGTAGATGTTCCTTCAAAAGACTCACGTTGGTTTATTATTAGGATGTCTTTCTCTAGCCTACTGGCTTGGGGACTATTTTAATGCAAAAATTTATCAGATCAATTTAAAAATGCCTTGTATCAACTCAGTAGGATTGACTATGAAAATTCTATGAATGTTTCTAGTAACTAATCAAAGCTGTGAATTTAAGGATTAAGGAGATTTACATGTTGATTAGGCTCTGAGAATGTTTGTTGTATATATTATGCCAGCGGCCTATGTAAAGAGCAAAGAATGATTGTGCGGCCTTCCCTCTTTGAACAGGTTTAACAGCTTAAACGTACATCTCAGCAAAAAGACCACTTCCCCGCAGATGCCCTGCAGTAATTTAGAATTTTCCACACACCAATCAGGATAGGTCTGAGGTCAGTAAAGTTGCTCTGAGTCTCCCTGGCTGAGCAAAAGGAGCATAATCAGCCAAAGTCACTGCTCCAGTCTGTTACTCAATGACCCACGGAAAGTGCATGTCAATATCAGCTGCAGGCCAGAATCAGATTCAGCAGCAATTTCACTCCCTTCTTTCACAAGGTTAGAATGCACAGGAAAAATGGCCAGTTGGCTGAAATCTTGGAGTATGGGATCTATATTTTGGTAATATGAGAAGAGATTTTAAATAAAGAAAATGTCTGGTAATTGAAAATGTACGAAATAATGGAGGTTTGAGTCTACATCTAAAAATCTACTTTTGATGTCATTGAAGGAGTTGTCAGTAAAGTGTCACTAAGTTCCACAGTTAGAGGGAGATGAATTGATATCATTCATTAACTCAGAGCTGTTTAACATGCACATTATTGGGATACAATAGCATAAATCCCACGACAGCAGTTGGGGAATTTCAATTCAATTAATTAAATGGGGAATAAAAAGCCAGTATCAATAACAGTGACCACAAAACTACTGACTGGATTGTTGTAAAAACCCATTTGGTTCATTAACGTCCATTAGGGAAGGAAATTTGCTGCCCTTACCTGGTCTGGCCTATATGTGACTTTAGACACAGCAATGTGGTTGACTCCTAACTACCTTCTGAAATGGCCTAGCAAGCCACTCAGTTGGATTCAATAAGGCAGCTCACCACCACCTCCTCAAGGGCAACTAGCACGGTCAAGAAATGTTGGGCATGTCCCGTGAACGAATTAAAAAATATATTTTCTTTTGATATTGTGTGTTCCTCTCCTTCAGTTTCTGTTAATGACATTCAGTACTAACCATTTCAGTACAAATTACAAAATGGAGCTTTAAGCTCATTAGCATTCTTGTTAACAAAAGTATCTATCCAAATATTAAAAATCTTGTATCTGCCAGGTCTCCATGACATTTGAAGTGTGCAACTTTATTACACATACAAAAGAAAGAAAGGCAGTAATTTCTTACTTTTTTCTCTCGTTTTGGGAAGAAGACAACAATTTGCAAGCAGACACTAACCTATAAGGAAAGTACCCCAGCAACAGGGATTATTCCATGATTGAATTTAGGATATGTTGATTTGTAGCAATGAGGCCTTGTGCTAAAGGGTTAGGCAAGCTAAGAAACAGCTCTGTTCAATTGCAAACCAACAGATTAAGCATTACATGGTGTAATACTACTGTCCCTATGAAACAGCGTATAGTATCTTCCAACCTACCATGGACAATGGCGTACGAACCTGCTGGCATTCTTAATGATTTGGTGTGACAAAGAATAAATGACAATCGAAGTACATGGCTGTGCTTTCTCTTCAGTCAGATCCCTGAATAAAGAATCAATTCTAGACCAAGTAATCAGAGACCAATAATAAAACAATGAGGGAGGCACAGAATTGGAGAATGCAAAACAGGCAGAGACACAATAACAGGCAGAAAAAGGCATTTTCTCAGAATCACAGAAAATATTAAGAATTGTCTCTCTTATTAACTGTTCAATTTCTAAATGGAATCCTATTTTTGATATTTCCAAGTATGATTTCCAGTAACTGTAATTGGAGCATGCTCTTTAAACTGTCATGAAGCACTTCACGGTCAGATTTAGTATTGGTTAAATGTGGAGTAGGACTTTCTCTTCATTGCCCAATCTCAGAAGATGACACCCAATATATTAGAATGATCTTCCAACTTCTGGCACAACTTTTCTTTGTAACCAGGGTAAGTGAAGAGCCCTTTTTAATAGTATTTAGTGTAGAACTATGAGCAATTGTATATTGTGTCCCAGTGCTCACTAGCAGCTGAGTTCAGATTGACCAAACACATTACATTTACAAAATGTGGAAATACTCAGCAGGTCAGGCAGCATCTGCAGCGAGAGTAATAGCCAACATTTCAGGTCGATGACCTTTCATCAGAACTGGTCAAAGCTCTGATGGAAGTTCATCAACCTGAAATATTAACTCTGTTTTTACTCTCTCCACAGATGCTGCTGAGAATTTCCAGCATTTTCTCTTCTTATTTCAGACTTCCAGCATCTGCAGTATTTTGCTTTTGTCATTACATTTAGGATACTTACAGCCTTCAGCATGTAAGGAAGCATTCATTGCTTCAATCTGGGTTGAATTCAAACACAGGCCTCCAGAAGGGAAAAAAATACTTTAGCCCACTGTGCCACTTAGTCCCTGTGGGAAACTCCTTCCCTAAAATGTTTCGAACAAATTCTATATTGAACAACATATTTCAATTAATCTACATTGCAGAGCTGTGAAAATGTACTGACAGCACAAAGGCAAAAGTATTAGTACAGACCTATATATAGGTATTCACGGTCCTTAGGGCATTATGTTTAAATCTATTTCATGCTGGTTCTTATGGTGGCATTTTATCTTCTTCACTGCAAACCTGAGATATGACAGCTAGTGACTTGTAAAAGCTAGAAATAAGTTGCAAATGCAAAAGGCTTAGAATCTTGGGCCACAATTTTACACCCCCCCCCAAACAAGCTGGCTGGTGGTGGGAGGATCCGTTTCCAAACTCCTCCCGCCCCGCTGTAATTTTATGTGGGGCGGCGGCAACAAGAAGCGGCCAGCCTGCCCCAGGCCAATTAGGGCCTTTAAGTGGCCAAATAAGGGCCTCTTCCCACTGCTGCGGGTTTTTTTTTTATCATTCGGGGATGAACAGCAGAAGCCTCAAAAAGCCAGGAAGCCTTCTAGAGGACTGGTGTGGGGGGCCCTCCTGATTGGACATTCTTTGCCCCATGGTGGGCAACCCTAAAGCCCCAGCTGCCCCCAATGCAAAACACTCGACCCCCACCCCCCCTCCTAACCGATCCCCCTTGCCTCACCGGGGCCTGAGCGATTTTTTAGAGCCTCGACCGGGGACACTTACCTTAGTTCTGGGGCCATCCTTCATATTGCTTGTGGGCTTAGTATCAGCAGTGGCCACCACTCCAGGTGGTGCTGCTGGGACTAAGAGCTGCCAGCCCGCAGCCCCATTAGGCGGGACTTCCTAACGTGTGGAAAAAACCCGTCTTCCTCCTTGTACTACTTAAATAAAATGCACATTGAAGTGGGCTCCTCTTTTTGCATTTGCAAAGTGAAATCACTGGAACAACAATGGGAAGTGACATGCAAACAATATTAGACCCAAGGTTCACAGAAAGGGAGGGGGGATATGGGGAAGCTGAAAGCAACCGAAAAACCTGATATGACTAGGGATATCGACATCCTGCTGGAGTTAACGGCCGCAGTCAGTGACATTTGGGGGCTATCCGGCATTCAGGAGGGGACAAGCCTCGACCATGGGAGGGGCTGGCAACTTAAGTCTTTTAATGAGGTTGGAAGCCTCTGATTTAACCAGCTTCACAGGTCTCAGGAAACTGGGCAGCTGAGTGGAGATGAAGACAGAAAGCAAGTGCTTTTACAGCACTGCTTGTGGGACAGGAGGAGCAGGAGTACTTCCCCCTGGCTCCCTAATATCCCCTTCCAGTAGACTCCCACACCCCCCATACAAAAACACCCAGGGGCAAAAATCAGACCATGCTACTGCCTCCCCCCACTCCCAAAAGCAGATGCAGGCCCCCTACCTGCTCCTGCAACCCCTCCAAAGTCCTCCCCACATGACTGGAAGACAAATCTGTCAAACAGCCTGACATCCGGGTGGGGGAACCTGTCAAGAAGAAACTCCACCCCCACCCTCTGCCCGACCTACACAACCCGCCCTGTCTATATTGGGGCCTAAATTGCCTCAAAATCACTGGCAGTCCTTCCTGTTCAGTCCCCATTTCAGAAAACAAGGACCACCTGCATTCATATAGCAACTGGACCATAGAAAAACATCCCACAGGACTTCACAACAGCCAATTAAGTCGGTTGGATAAGTGTCCTAATTTTGTTGCTTTGAAGTATATTTTGCAGGCTAATCATCATCCTTTGAGGAAGAAAGGCAGCAGCAGTTTTTCGACCAGACAAGTAGCAGATTCCCCGAAGCAACCCAGTTCATTAGCAAGGAAGAAATGTACAAAAACATGGAATGAGAAAAAGTCACCTGGTTGGCAAACATAGCTGCCCCTCGTTTACTTACTCCCATTTCCTGAGGGAAATGAGTGGCCAGATGAGGAGGGAGAAAAAAATTCACAAAAAGAGAATCACGTAAAACCTCCAGGATATTAAATTCAAAATGATATGAGGCACTGTTTAACCTTAACCTGGTTCTGCAGGCACTTCCACAGTGCCAACAGGGTCAGTACTGTGAAGGGTCGGAAATCATTTGCTTATTTGTGCCTATATTTACACCTATAACCTTCAGTACCTGATTACACTGAAGCGGATGAGAGTCTGCCAATATGGAATGCTCCTTCTGTTTCACATTTTCTTTTTACACAAAGGGTTGAAAAATGGAATACAAAAGTAACACCAATCAAACACAACTGACAACAAAATGACGTCATGTTCTAACGATCTCATCATGTAAAGACCCTGCAGTAAATAGTCTTGCCGAACATTTTCTTCTGTTGAAAACATTCAGAGAATAAAAAATTCAATTTATTTATGACTGCAATCTCTACTTTCATTTCCTGAAGGGACTCGGAGCTGTGAATCATTCCTCACTAAATGAATGCTGCTCCAGCCTTATTGTCAATATCAAATAGCAGAAGCAAATGAGAAGATAAAAGAACAGAATGGTGTTTATTTACTGTTAGGAAATTATTTCTATTGTGAAATCTGGCATTATTGAATGTGACCCAACACAAAATGACAGTTGCAACGTGATAACCTAATGGATTTTTATCAAGAGCAAAATACCTATGGATTAAGGCTGAAGCTCAAAGCTAAACCTAGTTTACAGTGAGACAATTCAAATGAGATGCAATACATGCTAACACGGGCGCATTGATGTTAACCGAATTAGAGTTTAAGTTCAATAAATTTCAACTTTTTTTCTTTAAACCTAAGAAAGCCTGTTTGTGCTGGTTTCTTTACCTTATAATTGGAAAGCGGTGAACAAGGATTCACCAAGGGGGAGCTGAAAACACAGGGTGTTTAAAAATTAAACCCTGTTACAGTAAGACCAGGTGAAGGCTGAAAGAGAACCCTAGACCTCTTTCTCACCTGGTCGTAACAGAAGCCATTTGTCAAATTCACCTTTTACTTCAACTAAACGGACATACAAGTTTCACAGAAAAGAGCCATAGAGTCATTTACAGCACAGGAGGTCGTCATTTGGCCCATCGAGTCCATGCTGACTCTCCACTGAACTATGCAGTTAGTTCCACTTCCCGGCTTGAACCCCATTGCCCTGCAAGTCTATTTCTTCAAGATGGCCATCCAACTTCCTCTTGAAGTTACTGATTGTCTCCGCTTCCACCAGCCTTGTGGGCAGAGTTCCAGGTCATTACCTGCTGTGTAAAAAAAGTGCTTCCTCATATTCCCCCTGTATCTTTTGCCAAAACTTTCAATGTGTCCCCTAGTCCTTGTAGCATTAGTTAATGGGAACAGTTTTTCCTTGTCTAACTAATCTAAGCCTGTTATAATCTTGTACATTACTATTAAATCTCCACTCAATCTCCTTTGTTCTAAGGAGAACAAACCCAGCTTTTCCAACCTAACCTTGTAACTCAATTCCTCCATTTCCGGAACCATTCTGGTAAATCTCCTCTGCACCCTCTCAAGGACCCTCCACATCCTTCCTAAAGTGTGGTGACCAGAACTGGATGTAATTAAACCAGACCTTTATAAAGGTTCAGCATAACTTCCCATAACTCAATGCCTCAATTTATGAAGCCCAAGATCCCATATGCTTTACTAGCCAATCTCTCAATATGTCCTGCTATCTTCAAAGATCTATGCACATGCACCCCCAGGTCCCTCTGTTCCTGCACACTCTTTAGAACTGTGCCATTAAGTATCTATTGCCTCTCCCTATTCCTTCTGCCAAAATGCATGTGTTGAGCTATTTGCAAAGAATGATCCAGTAATTTTTTGGTGCTGCACTTGATTTACGGATGTAAAATGGATATCTGTGTCTAAAATGGTGGGCTATGGTGCACAAATATCAGCACTGGATGTGTGCCATTGCCATCTTGATAAAGATTCTTGTATAGAGATCGAGGGCTTGTGCCTAATTCAGGTGTTGGACTTTCTGCAGTCACCTCCTTTCCAAAATTCATCAGCGCTGGTGTGGTCAGTATCCACAGGTTTTGGCAGCCAAACCCATGAACACTGTATTTGTTTTAAAATCAGGTCAGTATCTCTAGTAGTACCAATGAGTTTCAATCTGTTTAACTGAGCAAGTGCCAAAGATTCCTGCCTAAAGCTGGCATGTATATCGGGACAGTGACATCACTGGGACCTGACTGCAATTTTAACTTGACAGGCTGACTGAGTTGAGTTTTCCAACTGTGAGGATAGTGAAGAGGAGAATTGGGATCAGAAGAGGCTCAAAGATTTTTCTTTTTCACTTTCCTAGTGGGGCCAGGAAGAGCACTCTTGTGCCTCCAGACACCACAAGGAAAGCTTTAGTTCTCCTCGTCACTGATTCACATCCTTTTCACTTCCCCACCATCCTCACCGATCACTCGCGGGACCCTTGTGGATGGTCCCAGCAGCCAATCCTGCCCTATATGGACTTGGTGGGTAGCCTCTGGTAGGCCTGATTTTTCATCACCTCTCAGCCAGAATGTATGCGAAGCCAGCCGGCAGGATTTAAATGACGCCTGGGAGTTAAGATACCCCAAGCCTCATTTCTGGAGCAGGGTCACCTGTCAAACTGGCTCGAAGTTCAAATTAGCCAACTATTGCAAAAATGCATAGCATCACCTAGTAGTAGGAACTAAGTTCATGGTCAGCGACATATATAATCAGAATGAGCATGATAGATTGCAAACAAAATGATTCTGAAGGTGGCTCCCCAATGGCTCAATTGGTTTTCCCAGTGAATAACTGAGCCTTAGACACCTACAAGTCCCAGGTTTCATTTTTGGTCTTTGTGAACTGGCCGGTTATTGGAACCATACAGTTGACCTCTTTTGGGGAAGAGAAAGTAAGCCAGGGTTCCTACTCCCGGTTGTTACCTATTGACCACTGCAAAAAGTGCATATTTGTCGAAAACAGGCAAGGACAGGCTCATTCTTGGTTGCGATTGTCTGCTACCCCACCTTAGTTGAATGACCTACTGAGACCCTTTGCCAAAACCTGCACATTCGGAAACCGCAAGTAAAGAGTCAAAACCTTCAGGAAAGGAAGGGAAATGAGAAAATTGACAGAAAAAGATGGCAAGAAAAGGTATACATGGAGATGTGTCTACAAATATCAAAAATGCATGCAAGTTTTAAACCAAAAGAATTGGGTTTCATTCTAAACTATCAAGGCTTAAAAAGACTAGCTCAACTTAAATTCCTGGTCAGATCAGCCAGTCATTACCAGTCAAGGACAAATTAAGGTTAGTCAGCCTGACCACTTTTACCATGCACTGCCAGAGGCTTTGAAGCATGTTGCCTAATTGATGCATTGGCCAGTAAGTGGTGTGTGGCAATGGTATCACAAATGGGTGGACATGTGCAATTTACAAAAGACAAACCAAATTGCTGCATTTTAAAAATATGTCATTTGAAAGCTAGCTGTCCTTTGGGGGAATCCTTCCGGTCAGTAAAATACTGCAGTGTTTTCGACAGGTGCTTCACCATCAACACAGGCTGACTACATTGGGAGTTCCTCTGACTGTCCGTCACACACCTTTGTTCATTGTGCATTCAGATTGTCCATGGCTGCTCTTTCATTGAATTGATATGTACAGTAGCTGCATTACAGCTTGCAGGTTGTGGATGCCATCGGATCATTCAAGTATTAGCTCATTCACCTTTTGATGGCTTTTCCTTTATCAAGGGTCCCACTGCCCTCCTCCTGATGTTCATCAGGCTGAAAGACATTGGCACTTTCTGTAGATGCCCAGGTTATATAATTGCCACTCGACACTCAGGGTTGACCACTCTCAGGGAGCACTGACCACGGATATTACTGCAGCAGGTTTTAACATAGTGAATAGCTGATTATCTTAACACCTTACCTGACTATACTGATATTTATCTCAGAGAACGTTGACAATTCTAGATGAGTAGCTGGGAACTGATGATCCCATAACCCAATGGGCAAAATGTATTATGTGGTCTGATATATTGCCATATAATTCAGCAATGAGTAGCTGATGTCTGTCACAGCACCATTTGATTCCCTGGACTAGCGAGATGGAATAATATCATCATAACTATCTTTTGACCCCCCCACTGGTGTGAGTGCGTGCACAAATAAAGAGAGAACAGGATAGTACGTCAGTGGAAGACACCTCAATCCGTCCATTCGGAATCTCTAAAGCACTGAATCTGAAGCATGAATCATTAACTGCAGAATAGAAAATTAAAACAAAAAGATGCTGATAACTGTTGGCAGGGAGGTGGTTGCCAGCTGAGCTCATAGCTGACGTCAGATGAATGCTGATCAGGCCTTCCACCTCATTTCAAACACCAATAACCCTGAGAATGTGGTGCAGACGTACAACTGAAGATTTCTCATAAAACCTAGATTTTTGTTTAAAACTGCAAGTGGTAGCCATAAAAGGGGGAAATACTTCAGCAATGTTCTTTGACTACTGAGCTTATGGAAAATAAAATTTGTTTGAAGCAAAAAACAGAAATCATACTTCAAGTAATGCATGCAAAATTCCTGTGTATGCTGTAAAACTCACATTTTATTGCACCATTTAAACCAGACTGATTTTAATTTTCTATCAACTGAAAACTCTCAATTCGTACAAATACAAAAATTGCACCTGCTATCCCAGGACTTCACTTATTAAAAACCTCAGGCAAATTATGCAGTTAATGCTGCTGTAAACAAATATTTGTGAATGCCAGCTATCACCACAAATTTGCCAGTAAGATATATATTCATTTTCAGGCTCTATGCAAGTTTTCTGTCTTGGATCACAATAGAAGTTTAAGTATTCATTTGTATCTGAATTTAAGATTCTACAACTTTCTATCGCCTTTATGAATATTCATGTTCTTCAAAGACCTCAATTGCACAATGGATTACATTTTAAATCTCGAGATGCATTGTAAGCCCAGAGGGAGGGAATGAAAGACTCCTTTCTCCATGTTTATGAGTATCGCTCACAAAATTAAATTGTGCAGTCTCGAAACAGTTGGTACAACACAAAACTAACAATAATTTAATGAAATTAGATGAGGATGAATTAACATTGATGGTAAAGCTGCAGAAATGCTGGAAAAAACACAGAAAGGCCAAAGGGATAGCTGGTGTAGAAAGGGGAAAATAAATATCCCATAAGTGTTGAGGGGCTCTTCTGAGACTGAGGTTAAGGCACATTGCTTGAGTGAAGCAAAAGGAGCTGTATAAGAACATAAGACACAATAACATAAGAAATAGGAGCAGGTGTACACCATACAGCCGCTCAAGCTTGCTCCACCATCCAATATGATCATTGCTGATCCACTTTCCCGTCTGCTCCCCATAACCCTTGATTCCCCGAGAGACCACAAATCTGTCTATCCCAGCCTTAAACATATTCAACAGTGCAGCATCCACAACCCTCTGGGGTAGAGAATTCCAAAGATTCACAAACCTTTCAGTGAAGGAATTTCTCCTCATTTCAGTCCAGAGACTGTGCCCCCATGTTCTAGACTCCCCAGCCAGGGGAAACAACCTCTCATTGTCTACCCTGTCAAGCTTCTTCAGGATCGTGTATGTTTCAATGAGATCACCTCTCATTCTTCTAAACTCCAGACAGTGCAGGCCCAATTTACTCAGCCTTTCATCATAGGACAACCCTCTCATCCCAGGAACCAATTTAGTGATTCTTCGCTGTACCGCCTCCAAGGCAAGTATATCCTTCCTTCGATGTGGAGACCAAAACTATACACAGTACTCTAAGTGTGATCTCACCAAAGAAAGCCCTGTACAACTGTACCAAAACTACCTTATTCTTGTACTCCAATCCCCTTGCAATAAAGGCTAACATGCCATTTGCCTTCTAATTGCTTGCTGTAACTGCATGCTAATTTTGTGTTCCTTATATGAATACACCCACATCCCTCTGAATATCAACATTTAGAAGTTTCACACCTTATAAAAAACATTCTGCTTTTCAATTCTTACGACCAAAGTGAATAACCTCACACTTCCCCATATTATACTCCATCTGCCACCTTGTTGCCCACTCACTTAACCTGTCTATATCTCTTTGCAGCCTCTTTGTGTCCTTTTCACAGCTTACATTCCTACCTAGCTTTGTATTGTCAGCAAACTTAGATACATTATTCTTGGTCTCTTCATCCAAGTCATTGATATATATTGTAAATAACTGAGATCCCAACACTGATCCTTGCAGCACTTCAGTAGTTACAGCCTATAAACTGGAAAGTGCCCCTTTTATCCCTACTCTTTGCTTCCTGTCCATTAACCAATTCTCTATTCATGCCAATATACTATTCCCAACTCCATGAGCCCTTATCTTGTATATAAACCTTTTTTGTAGCACCTTATAGAATGCTTTTTGGAAATCCAAATATCCTTCATCTACTGGTTCCCCTTTATCTACCCAACTAGTTACATCCTCCAAAAACTCGAATAAATTTGTCAAACATGATTTCCCTTTAGAGTCATAGAGTGATACAGTACTGAAACAGGCCCTTCGGCCCACTGAGTCTGTGCCGACCATCAACCACCCATTTATACTAATCCTACATTAATCCCATATTCCCTACCACATCCCACCTTCCTTCAATTCTCCTACCACCTACCTACACGAGGGGCAATTTACAATAGACAATTTACCTACCAACCTGCAAGTCTTTGGCTGTGGGAGGAAACCAGAGCAGCCGGCGGAAACCCATGCGGTCACAGGGAGAACTTGCAAACTCCTAAAAACTCCTTTCATAAAACGATGCTGACTCTGATCGTATTATGATTAGATTCTAGCATTTTCCCAATGACTGATGTCAGGCTAACTAGCTGTAGTTTCCTGTGTTTACTTGCCCTCCTTTCTTGAATAGAGCCATTACATTTACTAACTTTCAACCCATTGGGACTGTTCTAGAATCTTGGGAATTTTGGAAAATCATAACCAGGACATCCACCAACTCTGCATCTCCCTCGTACTCTCCTTTTCGTATACTTGTAAAAGCTCTTAGTCTGTTTTTATATTCTGCATTTGGCCTGTGCCAGACCTGCCTGAGTAAGCCTTGATACAGACACTGGTTGCAGAGAATATAGGGAGGATCTATTTCTCAGCACTGATAGTTTTGTTACTTTCAGTAGGACAAAACCCAACAAAAGATACCAACCAATAAAAAGTTGTTACAGTCACTTACAGTTCACTATTACTTGCACTTTTCGTACGTCAGCAGATGACACCTCATTGTATGCACTGCACTCGTATTCTCCAGCCTGTTCTTTTGCGATTCCTGTAATTTCAAAATACTCATCTTCGACAAATTCTCGAGCTGAAAGAGAAAATAGAGGCACAGATGAAACAGAATCTTCTCCTTAACTCTACATTTAAGTCAACATCTTTTCAATTACTTAAAAAATTTCTTATGACTTTGCAATACGGTTAGACTGGAGTAACTAAACAATTATTAGGTACATCTCTGAGTTATTCTCTGTCGTTCTAATGCCTTTCTGTTTCAAATGTTTGCATATCTATCCCTAGTATCAAATAAACTTTTAGTTTGTAGTTGTATGCCTATTTCCAATTTGATAAGCTATCAAATTCATCTGCTATCTATTTATAGAAGTAGCGAGAATTAAACAAATCTGAGGTTGCCTGATGGCTGAAACTATATTATGCTCTGCAGCATTCTGTGAAACCTGAAGGTAACATCAATGCCCTAGATGAGCAACAAAGGAGCACAATGCCAACTGCTAATACCAGAAGAGTTAGTTACAAGGAAAAGCCAGAAGAAGTTGGACACTGGCCTTGGAGAGGTAATTGAGGTATATATGAACTTGTAAAACTTAACTTCAGGACTGCTGTTAGGAAATACTTAAGTCACACAACAAATGATCAACAAATAATTAATGTCTGGTCTTTGGGTAAGGCATTCGGAACTCATTTGTAAAGAACGACTTGCATTTATTTCGCACCTTTCACAATATCAGGTTTGTCCCAAAGCACTTTACAGTCAATGAAGTACAGTTGAATTGTAGTCACTTGTTGTAATGCAAGAAATGCAGCCAATTTGTGCACAGCAAGATCCCACAAAACACCAATGAGATAATGATCAGATAATCTGATTTAGTCATGTTGGTTGAGGGATAAATATCAGTCAGGATGCAATGAAGTACAGGGTTCACAATATCAGAGTCATGTCGCCTCCATCATGATGCCAGCTATATGTGAGTAAATGTTATCTATTGCAGGCTAATGCCTCAAGTTCCATTTTAGAATGCAATTCAATCTTGCCCTCCCCTTCCTCCAGATTGCATTTAAGAGGCAATTAGGTGGTGTTATGCACAGACCAGTAGAGTTTTAGTGAAAGGATGACCTAAATCAGTTGATTAATCTCTCTCATTTGTATTTAGCTTTGGGAACCATTGACCTCTACCTGTTTTGCTTCTTAGGTATTTGCTAACATCCTTGTAAGCAGTTTGATTGTGCCAGTTCTGAACAAGGATGATTGCCAAAGAATAATCTATTTTTCCACTTACAAATATAAATTGAATTCCTGTGCCTTTCCAGTATTTCGCGTTTTAATTTCAGGTGGTAGGCCACAGTTTTCATTACTGGTCAGCTGCTGACTTCTGCATTCAACTTAACTGTATTTGGTTGGCAATATCAATGGAAGGCTGAAGAAATATGATTGCCTGGTGCTGATGTAGCAAGGCTATGAGAATGGCCCACTGGCAACACAAGCAAACGCAATAACTTGCTTCACTGCTCACTCAAACAGGTAAGCAGTTTCCTCAGTTTTCATTAAGCTTAGCCCATGGATGCAATAAAACTAGGATTTTCCCTTTCAGGGTTTACAAACAGTACCTTATGAAAGAACGAATAAAGTGATCAATTCTATTCTGCCACTCTTGGAGCAATTATATATCACCAGGGCCAAAAGATGTAGTCAATATTTGCACATACATATTTTATATATCCACAAACACACAAATTTAAGTATCTGCCCAATAAAGCAGAATAGCCTCAGGACAATGGCAACTTCAGCTTTTTAAAAGAAAAGATCTGAATGTCAAATATTTTCAAATAGATTGACCCAAGATCTAGCTTCTCTAGAGCTGGCCCAAATCTACAGTACGCTGAAAATTTCAGGCTGTCTTAAATTATTACAAATCAGAACTTTTTTTTATTCTTTCATGAGATGTGTGTTGCTGGCAAGGCCAGCATTTGTTGCACATCCCTAATTGCCCTTGAGAAGGTGGTGGCGAGCCGCCTTCATGAACCGCTGCTGTCTACATGGTATAGGTGCACCCACAGTGCTGTTAGGAAGGAGGTTCCTTGCTTTTGACCCAGTGACAGTGAAGAAATGCTGATATACTTCCAATTCAGGATGGTGTGTGACTTGGAGGGGAACTTGCAGGTCGTAGTGTTCCTATGCCCCTCCTGGCCTTGCCCTTCTAAGTGACAGTGGTCGCCAGTTTGGAAGGTGCTGTCGAAAAAGGCTTGGCGAGTTGCTGCATCTTGTATATGGTATACACTGCTGCCACTGTGTGTAGGTGGTGGAAGGAGTGAATGTTTAAAGTGGTAGATGGGCTGCTTTGCCCTGAATGGTGTTGAGCATGTTGAGTGTTTTTGGAGCTGCACTCATCCAGGCAAGTGGAAAGAATTCCATCACGCTCCTGATCTGTGCCGTGTAGATGGTGGACAAGCTTTGGGGAGTCAGGAGGTGAGTTACTCGCCGCAGAATTCCCACCCTCTGACCTATTCTTGTAGCCACTGTATTTATATGGCTGGTCCAGTTAAGTTTCTGGTCAATAGTAACCCCAGAATGTTAATGGTGTGGGATTCAGTGGTTTTAATGCCACTGAATGTCAAAAGAGATGGTTAGATTTTCTTCTGTTGGTGTTGGTCTTTGCCTGGCACTTGTATGGTGCAAATACTACATGGCATGTTTGTGAGCAGCTATGATAACATACTACATCTGATTTATTGAATACTGAGTTACTATACATCAATATAGTTTGTAAGCATTCCAGTAAATGTGCAACCGTGATCACAAGAGCAAAAGAAAGTCAATATTGTAATCCATGTAATTTCTGCACTTGTTTTTGAACACTTCTGTAGAATCAGGCATCTGGATGGGTTGAATTTAGGTTTCGTGGTCTTCATCCACTCAGCAGGCTTTAATTTAAAGGTATATATAACACAGAGGTGGAGCAGCAACATCTTCACTCAGAGAATAATGATATATATGCCCAGAATTTGCTGGAGCGGGACAGTGGCGTAGTGGTTAGCATCGCAGCCTCACAGCTCCAGGGACCCGGGTTCGATTCCGGGTACTGCCTGTGTGGAGTTTGCAAGTTCTCCCTGTGTCTGCGTGGGTTTTCTCCAGGTGCTCTGGTTTCCTCCCACAAGCCAAAAGACTTGCAGGTTGATAGGTAAATTGGCCATTATAAATTGTCACTAGTATAGGTAGGTGGTAGGGAAATATAGGGACAGGTGGGGATATTTGGTAGGAATATGGGATTAGTGTAGGATTAGTATAAATGGGTGGTTGATGTTCGGCACAGACTCAGTGGGCCGAAGGGCCTGTTTCAGTGCTGTATCTCTAATCTAAACCTCGGGGCATGTGCTATTCGCTAATTTTTTTTTCTCGCCCTTCAACCCAAAACTATTTTGCACCACAATTGTTGAGTGTGCTGATAACAATGTAGCAAGGTCAATGAGGCATCGAGGTGAATGACAGGACCCACAGTTCATCTGTTCAAGCAATTAGCTTTAAGGAGAGAGAAAGAAACAGAGGAATGACAGAGAAGGTAATAGGGTGAATTAGAGTCAGATTAAATACAGAAAGAGAAAGAGAGGAAAAGAAAGATTGGATAGAGAGAGAGGTAAAGTAAGATTTTTTCCTAACTTTTATATTTTAAAAACCTCTCACAACAATTTACTGCCTGCAGGAATGAGAGTCCACTTCAATTGTTCCCTTTCTGGGCCGGAGAGGTTGAGTGGCTTTTCAAGAATATAAATCTCGTCACTAAAAGGATCCTTACGCCATTAAGCACCAGCCTTTACTTTCGGCAATGAGTTTAATTTGTTTTAACAGGGCAAATGCAGCAATTTCTTAAAACTCAAGGGGAGGTCAACGGTGAGCTCCCTGTTTCCACAAAGCTAACATCAATTTGTGACAATTCACAACTCATGCTGTATCGCTTCCTCTCCACAAATTGTTGGGCAATTTACACACTGATAACATTGTGTGCATTAAACTTGCTGTTATTTTCCCAACAAATTCTGGGCCAGTGACTCTCATGATGATCTCCAACACTCAGGATGAAGCTGGGCGAATGTGCTGGTAGTATGATGGTTGGATTCCCAGAGGAAAAAAATGAGTAAGAAGTACAAGTTTTACAAGATGAGTCTCTACTACTTTCCTGTTGTAGCAGTTGCTCGCTCACACACACATAAGCTAAGAGTTTGCCAAAAGGAAGGATTTCATCTGAGACTATTTGCTTCTGATGGGGCACATGCAACTTCATATCAATACTGTTGCTTCTGTAAGTCGAAGCACTTGATTGAATAGTAAATAAAAGATTCAGGCCCAAAAAGATAGCAAATTATATGAAAACTCAACCAACAACAGTGTCCAGCTCCTTCTAATGTGTGGTTACATAGAATCATTGGCAAAGTTCAGGGAGGAATAGACCATGTTTGTATTCTGGATCAGGGGATGCAGTGTATTAAGGACCAGAAAAAAAAAAGACTATTTGCCGCCTTTAAAAAAAAACTGTTCAATGAGCTACCGGATGACTGTGTGTTAATCCAGCGAGCAATGACATCATGAAAATGTTTCAACACAGTACCTGATATATCTGACAGGAACATCTTGGAGCATTACTGACAATAACACATGTGGGAGGCAAAATAACTCAGAGGTTAAGTGGGATGATTATTCAGGTTTATTTTAATTCAAATGACAGCGGAGTTGAAAAATGATAATTTATAGCTAATGTAATTGGAATACCTTAAAAGTAGATTCAACATTTTTTTAAAAACAGCAGCACCCTCAACAGCTCAATATGTCTGTTCAGCAAGTAGACAGCTGAATCATAGGGCTGGATTTTCCCAAATGCTTCAGGGCCCCGATATCGGGAGCAAATGGGGTTCCCGGGCCCGCACTTGCTGGCAGCAAGACCAGCGTCAAAATCCCCCTGGAGGCAGCCTCCTAACTGGCCCCCTCTGTGCTCACCATTCTATTAAGGATGACAGACAGGCTCTTGATGCAGCTATCCCAATCACAGGGCCAACAGCTCTGGAGCCTTGGCAGCCCCACCGTTAGAGATTGGTGCCACTCAAGTATGTAGGGAGGTGTGAGGTGGACTCCATTCCCAGTCACCAGATACAAACAGACGTTATAAGGGCTAAAAGGGTTAGGGCCATTGGACAGAAGGGGAAAAGCCCCCCCTGCAGTAATGGGCTCTGCTGCAGTTGCAACCGTTTTGGTGCAGCCCCTTCCCCATTGAACGCAGCCTCTGCCTCCGATGGATGCTCCCCTCCCCAGGACTGCTGCTGGCAGTTAGCCTCCATCGAGATGGCACCTTCCCCACACTGTGGGGGCCACTCTGCCGCCAGAAAAATGCTAGCAATCTCGCAAAATTGCCCCAATTGAGGACTCAACTATGCAAATTGACTCCCCACCTCCATGAAGCAGTCAGCCAATCTGGGTTCCTGCCCATGCTGGGAAAGATCCCTAGCAGCGGGAATCCCGACATGGCTACCTCCCCCAACACCCCCGACAGGGCCTGGAAAATTCAGTCTGTCCAAACTAAGAAAGTCCCATGTTCAATCCAGTTTCTATACCGAGTTACCTGAGGTCAGCCTGGCTGGTGGTAGTGATGATACAACTGGGCTCAGCAACAATGAGTTACGAAGGAGAAAACCGGCCAAATTTTCCAGTTCTAATTGCAAACCAGGGCGCATATTTGTGTGTCGGTGAAGACAGGATTTTAAAACAAAATAAATTTCTGGGATGGGCAAGATTAGAAGGTGGTAGTGGACCTAATAGCAATTCTTTTACAACTGAGTGGCTTGCTTGGCCTTTGAGGAGTGAACCTAAGGTAGGTTAAAAAAAATGTTGGTGAATAATTTCAACCGGAAATACAATGATAAACAAAAACATGTCAACATAAGAAATAGGAGCAGGTATAGGCTGTTCTGCCCCTTGAGCCTGCTCCCCCATTCAATAAGATCATGGCTGATCTTCTAACACAGGCCTAGTGTACTCAATCTCTTATCATAGGATCATCCCCCCATCCCAGGAATAAGTCTGGTGAACCTTTGTTGCACTCCATCTCAGGCAGCACTGCACTACACACACCCAGTATGTCTGTTACTGTGGAATTAATGATTTTAGATACATTGAAGTTCAATTCCTGAATGTTCTGAATGTTGTCCTAAAGTTAGAATATTGGGAGTTGAAGCCTTATTACTTTCAATTCCTGACTGTCTTCAACAGACACCAGTTTTAAAAGCAGCCATTGCAGATAAGACAGAACTGATAATGGTTATCTATAGGAAACAGGTAATGGAGTCAAACTCTAGTGAGACTAGATTAGAAGGCATCTTCCAATAGCCTCTCCACCATGAATAAAACAAACTGCAATCCATCTGCTCCAATATGCAGACGTTGGGTTAAATATTTCATGAGGTAAAGCAGCAGATAGCATCTATAGCCCAGGAGCCTTCACACAAAGGCCTAAACAAGAAACAGTGACTGTCAATCACGACAGAGGCAAAAATAGGGCCTTTCTGCTTTGAGCGAGTATCCTGCACAACCCTTCGCCTGGTTTGTAAGTAAAAACAGCAATGACACAGCAAATAAATTGTGGACCATTTCGGTCCCATTATTTAAAAAAAAATTGAATCCAGAATTTAAAATTCACATTAGAAGTAAATTCCCCCAAACTGGATCGTGAATGATTATAGTTGCAGCTCATTCAGCCTCTGACGACAATCCTTTAATAACTAATATGGTAGATTTTGAGTAGAGTTTTCAGACTATTTTGCTAATAAGAACTTAACTCGCCTGAAGCTTCCTAGAATGCCAGCAGCAGTCCTTTATAAGAATCTTTTCTATACAGTGTTCACTGAATGATTATTGTTAAAGAGTATTAAATGCTGATTTCATGCAGTCAGCTCAAACCAGTCCTACTGCAAGCATATGCTCCACTTACAGAACACAGCCGGGCACTGATTGAACTCAGGCACAGAAATGCTGTTACTCTACAGTCATGGTGCATCCAAAACAATATCCTTCCACTAGGCTGCGATAGTACTTCTGAAATATTATCCTAATGAGTGGAGTTTATTATATATTTATGAACCATATTTCATAAGCAGTACAGATGAAAGCATTCAAAGCATTAAAGCCAAAATATGTGTCCATAAGCAAAAGGTAGCATTTTACAATCATAATAAATCACAGTCAGCCTTTGAGAAAAGTTTAATAACTAGTGTTGTCTCAAGCAACGATCTGTGAAAAGAATGGTAGTCATTCTATTCATTGTACATAGGGTGGAATAAGGGACTGCACGATGACAGAACAACAAATGCTGCATTTGGCATTTTAATACAATGCAAAACATCCATGTGCAGAAATAACTGACAGTGGGAATGGTTTCCTTTTCCATAATTCATTTCATTATCTACAGCTAAGAATTTCTAAAACACTGACATTCAGTCTTGCTACAGTTAAGTGTGCTACAAAGATGAAGCAAGTAAGTTTGTGAGTACTTTCTGTTAATTAAATGATGGGCAATTTTTCACACCTGTAAGGTATGTGGAAAGGCTGGCGATAGCAAATGATGAGATTTCCAATTGCTGCTGCAATTTTGCGTATAAGCATGGCAGTGATTTGAAAACACAGCACACTATCACATCATCTCATCAAAAACACAATTATCTATTTAATTCATTAAGTATCCTGCCAGACTGAAGTAAAATACCCAGGACGTCTCGTCATATTCTAATTAATACTTGCAAGTTTTGACACTACACATCTAGGAAATTGTTAGTTAATATTGTAGCACATTGACTGTCCGCATCTATCGTGAAAGCGTTATAGCTATGTTTAGTAACTCTAAATTAAGCACCCCAACATTTAATTAAAGTTAGAGAGGAATGATTTATTCCTATGGTGAAGCAAACATTCCCCTGAGTGTTCGGACTAGTTTTTAATCAGCTGTTCTTTGTGTTATTCTGCACAAAAAAACAGTTTCTAGATTAATGATCCTTAGAAGTCATTGACCTCCTGCAGGTAAATGAGGCGTTCTATTAGCTGTGTTTGTAGCAGTTTAGGATCTACTGATGTAATGGAAGAGATCAGGGGCAGTTCATAGTGGTGAACTTTAATTTTAAAGGGGCACATCATCAAAAATGGACAAGTCTGGGAACAGTAGGCAGTCACAATTTTATCCCACGTCAGAGTAAGGTCTTCATAACACACATATGACCATCACTATAGTTTATAAAGTCTTCTCACTTGCAGCAGACACAATGTACTGCTTAGTCCAACTATGTGCACCTTTGATTATTTTACTATCCTGTTTGATAGACTAACATAGCTCAGCTTTGTTTAAAGTTGTTTATATTCAAAAGAACTTATTTCTTTTCATCCAACACCACAGAATTTAAGGAGGATTTGTCTTTTTAAAAATGATTACCCAGCTTTCATAGAAAAATAGCAAAATATGTCAACCAACTATGAATTGTCCAGTTGGAGCTATTACCAACATGTGATAAGGTCAGTGAAAAGTAATTAATATAACTTATTCAGTGCTCCATCTCATCCATATTAGATTTCATAGTTATTAATATGATTAGGCTTTTTTTTTGTATATGCTCCTCAGAATACATTCCTCAAATCCAAAGGATCAAAGAAGGATTGTATTAAAAGTGTGATACTTGTTTGAAATCCTTGCCGTACATAATGTAAATTGACACCACACAGAGGGCTGAATTTTCCCGGCCCCATAGTGGTAGACTTGGAGGCAGAGAGTCTGGGCAAATAGTGGGGAGCCACATTGGGACAGCTCCCCAATGCACTTCTACTTGGGGGACTTTTCCGGGTGGACTGGGAAGCGGATTGATGGACCACTCCATGGAGACGGGCGACCAGTTAGCATCATTAGGTCCCCAATTAGGGGTGATTTTGTGGCCTCATCAGCATTTTGCCAGCAGTGGAACAGCACCCCCCCCTCCCACCACATGCTGGGGCCACCGACCCAATGGAGGAGACCTCCCTGTGGCAGGCCGGGGCCTTAAGAGCCAGAGGCTCCATCCCCCAAATACCGGGTGATGGGCAGGAAAGGCTGCACCCACAGCCTAAACTATACACCTTGGAGGGGTTTCCCTTCTGCTCCGAGAGGTCTACTTGCTTCACCCCTCAGATTCATTCATTTAGTATTACACCTCCGAGGGCGCATCCATGTTGAGATGCCCTTGCAGCTGCCAACCTGCTTCAGCAGCGCCCACCTCTCGTGGTGGGACTGCCAAGGCTTTAAAGCTACCGGCCTTCTGATCGGGCTCTTGATACTGCAAGCCCAACTGCCATCCTTAATTGGATGGCAAGCATGGAGTTGGTCAATTAAGAGGCTGCTTCTGGGAAGATTGCGCTGCTGGTGTCACTGCCAGCAAGTGTGGGCTCCGGACCCCTATTTGGATCTAACGCTGGGCTCCTGAAGTCTGTGGGAAAATTCTGCCCAGAGTATTCAGAAAACAGAAACTATCTGAGACCTATGTGCTTTTCTTTGCTTGTTAACACTCTGTAAGAGCTTACAGTCTTTAAAGTAAAAAAACTTCTTCCTTTAAAGATGATTTTCAGTAATGAATCTTACTGGTTAGCTGTTATTAGGCATGGTTCGTGAATGACGATAATTTCAGAGACAGGTTGCTACGCGAAGTGATATAGTAGACGTATTCAAAAACTACATTACTACAATTTTGGTACACTGTGACCAGAGGAATTCTTCCCCTTGATCTCACTGTATTTTGTGCTGTGTTCTTAAGTCTTCATTAAATGATAACCACAGGCTTTATATTCAGATTCAATGCAAACACTATTTATTGTTGTACATAACTACATTGTATGATGTCAAGTCCAGGTCATTTCCTTGCTGTACGTGTGCTCTTTGCAAGCCATGTGCTGAGTGTGCCTCTTTCTTCTATGTGTATGATGATGTCATCAATTACATCAGTGGCCTGGTCTCTTAAAGGTACTGTTTCAGAAAGGTGAAGTCACTATCACACAGCATTACATTCATAAATACCTTTGCATATTTGCTAAATTTTGAAAACACAAGATAAGCATAGTCAGGACAAAATTTCCCAAACAAGAGTTTTCTTCAATTGTGAATACACTTTGGAAGTACCTCATTGGCTGTAAAGCACTTTGGGACATTCTGAGGTCATGAAAGGCACCACATTAATGCAAGCTCTTTCTTTTCTGCCACACAATGTGAAGGGGCACCTGTTCAAAAAAAAATGCTTCACAAACCTTTCCTCTTGATATATTTGCAAGCACACAATGAGGCTAAATGCATCATTTGAATCTAAAATTTTGCCGAACTCACCCACTTTCCTCCCTCTCGAAACAAAAAAAAATCCTAAATGCTGGTTCATGAACACAGTGGCCCTTTAAGAAAATAGGGTGTCTCCAGATGACTGATGAAGCAATGCTAATATACCATTCAAAGTTCCCCAATTTAATCCTGAATCAGCTGAAACTCCTACCATTGGCTATTTGTGGAGCTTCTCTCATGGAACAAACATCTCCTGTTAGAAAATGATATTGATAAGAGACCCACATAAAAATTTTGGGCTGTGACCTGGAGGAGAATATTTCAATATAATGTAAGCTGACCAAAGACAATGCCTTCAAAACATTGCTTGCCTTTGCATAAAGACTTTTACTTTCCTTATATTCTATAACAGTTCAACGTTATGCTGGAGGAACCACTATACAGTTTGAAAGTATCAGCAAATTTTGGTTATATTTAATCCAAGCTGCCCAATTAGTTTGTGGAGTATGGTTCTTGGCAGGTAGTTGTTTGAGGGTCGATTCACCATACTTTCAGTCTGAGGCTCTCAGATAGAGAACTGCATTTGCTTTGAGACTTCTGATTTTTGCATCCCATGTTTTTTAATGGCACATTTTGTTTTGCACTATCTTTGTTACATATACTGTATCACGCAAAATCCGGTGTTTTAATGTGTCTGTCTTAGTGTTTCTGAAATTAAACATTAAATGTGTAGCACATTCGAAGAATTTCCTCTCTCATTCAATCCACTCTGTAGTTTAGGTCAAAAACTCAATACCTGGTATACTTCAGCTTGGTTTAATAAACAGTCTCCAACAGGGTGTTTGTTAGAATAAGAAATAATGCACTCAGCCTCACCTCACCTTCCAGCAGCTCTCTGGCACCTATTCGGGCATAGAGATTGCGGCAAGTGTTACTTGCACATTTAATTTGTGGCCTACAAATAGTCTTTTTACAATCTAATAAAACTAAAAAGTGCTGAAAATACTCAGCACTTTTTGGTTTTATTTCAGATTTCCAGCATCTGCAGTATTTTGCTTTTATTTTAGTCTTTTTAGAATGGTGGTTTCTGCAGGAGATTAGGGATCATAAATGTATAATCTATTAATCAGTGCTAGAAACTTTAATTAGGCTGCTTGCGTTGATATTTCTACCAAATATCATTGCTAAGATTTAAAACTAATACCAAATAAGTAAATATTAAATTTCTGACCAGACAAGTCAACTGCCCTTCATTTTGATGCAGTCACTGAATTCATTTCTTTCAACACAGCCCTTGACCGGCAGCACAATGTACAGTGATTGGATCTGAACAAAAATGAACTGTCTTACCTTATAGGGGCTATATACGACAGTGAAAACATTGAAATGATTTATCTGGATCTGTCTGTTCACTTCAGAACAATAGGGATCAACTTGACAGATTGTTGAAAACAATGGGCGGCAGAGTGGCGCAGTGGTTAGCACCGCAGCCTCACAGCTCTAGGAACCCGGGTTCGATTCTGGGTACTGCCTGTGCTGAGTTTGCAAGTTCTCCCTGTGTCTGCGTGGGTTTTCGCCGGGTGCTCCGGTTTCCTCCCACATCCAAAAGACTTGCAGGTGATAGGTAAATTGGCCATTGTAAATTGCCCCTAGGTGTAGGGAGGTGATAGGGAATATGGGATTACTGTAGGGTTAGTATAAATGGGCGGTTGTTGGTCGGCACAGACTCGGTGGGCCGAAGGGCCTGTTTCAGTGCTGCATCTCTAAATAAAAAAATAAAATAATTGTGCGGAGCTGAATCATTACTGAGGCAAAAACAAAACTCTTTCAAATTAGTCTGAAACTGTTGGGGCACAAGTGTGTTTTGGCTAGGGTTCTGAGACAAAAGATGTAATTTTAACTAAACGTGACCAGTGGGAAACAAATGGGGTCAGATAGACCGCCAGGTATTTTAATTTCCATGAGCGCAACAGAAAGTAAAATCAGACTGGGGCATAAAATAGGCATCTTGATCCATCCCTGCCAGTTTCCTGAAGTGGGGGTGGGTGGGTTCAGATCTCCCCACCAAACCGAGAATCCATTTAAACTCCAAGAAACAATTTTTCAGTTCAATATTCATCTCAAAATGCTTGAAGTTGATAAGTTGAGATTGTAGGGGTGAAAATTCCTGTCTTCCCTAATTTTAACAAAAAAAAAGGGACATGAGCAGTTAAGCATATTGAAGCCAACTGCCCCAAATTACATAACCCATGGTCCCCTCCAGATATCACTGGTAGATCTGGTTTGGGAACAGCAGCTTTATTTTGAATGTTCATTCTCTAAATTTGGGCAAGGCTGGCATTTATTGCCCATTTCTAGTGAACCATCCATTTGAATCACTGTTGTCGTAGTTAGATACAACTGGGTTGCTTCCGCGCACATATAACAGTCAACATATAACAGTGTGGGCTCAGGCATGGATAACATGATTCCTTCCTAAAGGATATGACTGAACCACTTGGATTTTTATGATAATCTGACAGCTTCATGGTACCTCTTCCTGAATTCAAATTCTTAAACTGTCATGGTAAGACCTGAATCCCATTCTCTGGATTATTATTCAAAGTCTTTATGCAAAGCTGGTAAGAACCAAATACTATTTTGGATATTTTTCCGGCAAGAAATTTTGCTTTGCCGACTCAGTAAATATGACAAGATGTAGATTGACTAACGATGCAAATGACATCATGATGAATATCAATATTACAGCAACCTTGAATCTCTGATTTAACTCCAGGTGGGAATAGAGCAGATCTTTTACATTCACTGGAACAGGCAGATGGGGCTTTGATTTAACACCTCATGTGAAAGATGGCACTTCTAACCATGCAGAACATCCTCAGTGGGCTAAATTTTCCCAGTCTTGTGGAGATGGGTTCGGAGGTGGGACCAGGAGCAAAATTAGAGAATCTCCCGTTGGGACAGCTCCCAAGCACAATCCCGCCTCCGAGCGCTCTTGCCAGAGGCTGGGTCTAACCAGCACTTGCTACCCACCCAGCAGCAGCAGGTAGCTAATCAGGCTCAATTAAGTCCCCACTTGGGGTCAAATTGATGACGGTACCAGGACCTTCCCAATAGCTGACAGGATCTTACCCCCCTGCCGTTGAGGTTAAAGCCCAGCCGTTCCCTGGAAGCGGTCGCCCAGTGGCAGGCGAGGGGGCCAGCTGCAGAGCTGCGAGTGCTAGAGAGCCACAGCTGTGGCCGCAGGGCAACTTGTGGAGGGGTTACCTCCCCCCCCCCCCGCCCACCCTCCCCACACTGATGGCTTGGCAGTTGTGACAACACTTTCTTTTTTACACCTTTATATTTCACAGGACGGCTCCACCTCTGCCGGTGGGGCTGCCAGCTGAGGATCACAGCGGGCGTCCCATTGGGCCTGCTGGTTCGCTGGTCCACCCACCATCCTTAATTGGATGGGGCTCCCAGAGGCAGCTTCTAAATTGGCCGCCTCTGGGAAGATCGCGACCAACGCCCCTCGAAGGCCATTTCTGGGTAGAGCATGGCTGCCTGACCCGAACCTGACCAGATCCGACGACATGTGTCAGGTTCAGGTCAGGTCGGGTCTCTCTTCTGGGTCTGGCACTCGGGCTTGAGTCGGGCTGGGCCGGATCGGACGCAGTGCTGCCTTTTGCTCAGGGAGGGAAAGGGAAGTAAGCTGATCAGCCAGAAGTCTTCAATCAAACAGTACTGCAGACTGGGGCAGTAATTGGCCAGGTTGGACTTGTCCTGCTTTTTGTGTACAGGACAAACCTGGGCAATTTCCCACATTGCTGGGTAGAGATGTCAGTGCTGTAGCTGTACTGGAACAGCTTGGCTAGGGGTGCGGCATAACACTGATACAAATGGGAAGAGCGAGTATAGAGCACGATCCACTCATTAACAACTGAAAATTGCAATCAGAGTACAGTATACATCTTTGGAGCTGGATTTCCTTGTTAAATGTGACATCTCACTTGAAATAAGTGGGTGCTTTGGCCACCCATTTAAAGATGCCTACCAAGATGGAGCACCAGCATAAACAAGTTACTCAATGCCATTTTCAGGTGTGTAAATGACTATGGATTCATTCATTTTACCTGGTACTAAATAATACAATCTATTTAATTAAGTTCCAGTGCAATTTCATGCTAATGCACAGAATTGAGAGAGGCTGGAATATCCTGTTACGGTGCATTAAAAAAACCATCTACCTCAGGATGAAAGAAAAAAGGCACGAAAGCAGGATTGAGCGATCTGGCTATTAATTTTTTAAAAAACATATTGGCAAGCTATCTCATGTCATGAACCCACTAATCTGTGTGGTGATTATTGACAACATTCTGGTGCCAGCACCAATACTGTATTGCAACTCTTTACATTGGTGTGCCACAAATTAAATTCAGCAAGATAAAGGAGGGATGGGAGACAAAACAGCATGAAAATCTGCTTTGCAGAGCAAACACATTTCTGCTGCCATACAAAATAAATTAATTTTAATCCCAGTAGGGACAACTGACAAACCTGTGTGCCTCAGCTTAAAACAGAGAACGGTTATCAGGTCCATGGACAAATGTAAGCCAAGCTTGTTTGCTATATAATATTTTAGTTAGGGATAAGCATTTGGAATCGGTTAGATGCAAGTTGTCTGAAATCCAATTTCAGGTTTTTCCTTCATAAATTTTGAGGACCTCATTGAATTCTAGGTTTAAGTTTGAGACCAGAATTTGTCACTAAACTTTTCTTTGTACTGAGAGCAGTTATACCTCATCTGATGTGAAGCCAAGTAGTGTGAGAATATCTCTTAATTCTCTTCAGAGCTGAAGCTCATCCAAGTGCTGAATACGCTCCGATAGTTTTGGAATTTCTTTGAATGCTCTACTTAAATTCTTGGGCAATCCCTTTCTCATCTTCTAGCCTCAAACCTCTGTCTCTCCATTGTAATTTTTGGTGTCTCTTTACTTTATCAATACTACTATAAGCAGCGTATCTTTGAACTTTCCACTCTTATCCCTTGTCAGCTCCAAACCTGCCATGCTCTTCCCCATCTCCACATCACTGAAAGCAAGAAGCACTGCTCATTTTCACACAATAACTTATTATTTCACAGTTATCAGGACTCTGGAGTCCCTCAGTCTTTCATTTCTATAATCTTCTAGCTTTTAAAATCCAAGCTCACTGTCCTTTGACCACTACTTTTTGATTTATTTTGATCCTCTCTGTCATGTTTGACTGATCAGTTTGATTGCTTAAACCGCCGGGTGGAGCTAGAGAGCAAAAGTGGAATTGTGGGAGATTTCTAGAAACTTCCGGGAGACATTTTGAATCCATCTCATGGACACAGGCTGCTGCTAAGATATGTGCTCCAATCTGTAAGACCTTTTACTGTTAATGCACTTTAAATAAACCAGTTGGTTATTTAACACAGCGTGCTATCTTCATTTTTCAAAGTTAAATCAGATATCGAAAGTAAACCCAGTGTAAACACAATACTCTCTTTTCTTCTTTCAATGTTGGCAGCGTCCTGCATTATGGGCAAAATCACCGAATTGCTAAATATAATTCTGATGAGTTCAAATCTGAAGTACATTGCACTGTTTCAGAATTAGTGCAAAATGGAAACCAAATGGCATTGACTGAAATTGTCTGATACAATTGCCATACTGGAGAAGGTTGAATCTTCAAAAATTTCGGCTCTGAACACTCATCTTTTCCTATATGTGCAATCAATAAACCCAACATATACAACTTGGGATGCAGAAAGAGTCAACCCTATGTCAGACAGACACTTTCAGTTCAAGATAATTTGCGACAGATCCTCTGTTGCTCTGGGTCTGGATTGATTCTGAGTACAGCAAACACATTTCTAAGAACAATCAGTAAGCTAATTCCATTTACCGTTGAAATACATTGCCTGAAAGAATAGAGCAAATGTTGTCCACTAAACAACACCATTACTCAATAGGTTCTTCTATAGCCGAGTACTTTACATGAATAAATTTATGTTTTATTAGTGGATTCAAAACAAATATTACTGGCTTTGGAAGGAACTTCAAGTGCATGTTCAGCATGCTCCTCATTAATGAATTTTACTGTTTTATCAGGAAATCGTATTTCACCCAGCAGGAGATTTTCTCATCATTAGCACCATTCTCCAAAGCAAATTACACAAGAACTGACGGCAGGAATTGAACGAATTCATTTAACCCACTGAATAATAAATAACTTTCATTGCTACTGAGGAAGAAAATGTTTTCCGTCATGTGCTTTTATTTTCTTAAAATTATTGGCTGCAATAATACAATATTGCATATTACAAGGACACAGAGTAAAGTACAGGAGACATCTTTGGGCCCTAACAGTAGTTTGAGCAGTTAGTGAGAATCACGCTCTGGGACACAAACACAAAACTATCTGGTTGGGAGACAAGTACTCAACCATCAGGAAGGATCAGAGCTTGGACTTTAATGCAGATGGATAAAACTCAAATATAGTGACTATTGCTTTCCCCCTCTATCAGATAGAAATGTTGTTTTCCACCCTCTCTTTAAGCTTGTACACTTGAATTCCCAACTGAGATTAGCAAATGCTCTGTAGCCAGGACTCTGCCAATATTGTTCTGTAATCGGACACCAAGGAGGAATTTTCACAGGCAAGGGGATGCAGGTTTGGGTACATGTGGGGAGTTAAATTCCCACAAAATGGGTTGGGATCCTAACATCTCCCCACCATCTTCTAGCTTTCACCCAGGCAGGTTTGAAGGCGAGCGAGCATATACGTACTATAATAGTTATTTAACTGCTGGTTTAATCCTGTATTCTGGTGTTAACAGCCAGGGTACCAATTTCCTGACCTGTCAGCAGCTTGCCAGGATGAACGAAAGAGTGCACAGCAGGAAGAGCTTCTTCAGTGAAACTAACAATTTGGGAAGGCTTTGATCAGTGAAACTGATGGGCAGCAGCCATGGCCAGGTACATAAAAACATAAGAAATAGGAGCAGGAGTTAACCATACAGCCTGTCGAGACTGCTTCGCCATTCAGTATGATCAAGGCTGATGTTCGGCTTCAAATCCACTTCCCCGCCTGATCCCATATCCCTTGATTCCCAGAGACACCAAAAATCTCTCAGCCTTAAATATATTCAATGATGGAGTATCCACAACGCTTTGCTGTTCATAGCACTTGTTTTCTGGGAGAGTGCATGCATTGTTTGACAGGTGATTGTCAACTTCTTGGAAGGCACTTCACTCAACTTTAACTGCATTTTCCTGCTGCCAGCCTTTACCATGGTGTGGGGGCAGCTTATGCAACTCCACCTTCCACCTTTGCTGAGGAACAAGATGAGAGACAACACCAACACCACCAACAGCAGCTGCCTTCTCCTTAGCCACAAGCTCTTCCACATAGGAGAGAGGATTGACATAATATCCAGCGGCAAAGACCAAGACTCCCAAAACAGGGTCTACAAGCAGAGGATCAGCTCTTTCGACATTTGTGAGCACCAGTGCCTCATGAGGTTCAGGCTTTAATGGAAGTTGCTGCTCACATCTGCTGCCTCCTGGAACAAGACCTCCTTCCCAGTGGGCCAAGTGGGCATGCATTGGTATTGGCTGACAAGTTGCCTATCACTGGAGGCCCACCCCACCACTGATCTCTGCCTCTCCTCAAGCTTGTGTGCTCTTCTACTGCAAGGGGAGAAAGCAGAGAGTTATGAGTGTTAGAAATGGTTTGGGCAAATGGGAGGGAAGGACAGGTTTGATTCTAATTTCAGATCTTTTGATTTCTCACCTCTGACATGACCCGACCCCTTAACCACCTATTTTAGGGAGTTAAGATTCATCCCAGTCTCATCACATCTACCCATTCAGCCATTCATAATTTTAATGACCTGTATCAGGCCACTTTTAAGTCCTCTAGTTTCTAAAGAAAAAGAGCCCAAGTCTGATCAATCTTTCCTGATAGCTGTAATCTCTCTGGTGCTATCCTTTTTGCATTTTCTCCAGTGGTTCTTTGTCCATTTTATAGTATGGAGATCAGAACCGTGCACAATACTCCAAGTGTGGCTGGCCAGTGTCCTGTACAGGTTTAACATAAAAACTATTTTTGAATTATATACCCCTAGAAACAAATGTCAGTGTTAGTATGTTTTAAAACCGCTTTGCTGACCTATATTCCTGGATCCCTTTGTTCCTGTACCCTTGTGATCTTGCTCTTATTTTCTAAAGTGTAGGCAATGTTTCTATTTTTCTTACCGAAGTGCATCACCTCACATTTATCTATGTTCAAGTTAATTTGCCACTTAACTGCCCAGTCTGCAAGTTCTCATATCTTCTTGCTGCATTCTTTCTCAGTGTTAGCGATAGAACCCAGTTTGGTATCACCTGCAACTTTAAATAGTGAGTTACTTGTTCCAAAGTCTAAATCATTAATGTAAATTATGAATAATAATGGGCCCAGCACTGATCCTTGTGGAGCACTGCTGTCTACCTTCTTTCAATCTGACTAACTATCCCTTACTCCTACTCTCTGCTTTCTATGTTTTAGCCAATTTTCTATCAATTCAGTTATTTGTCCCCTGACTTCACATGCCATTTATATAAGCCTACCATATTGTAACTTATTGAAGGCCTTTTGAAAATCCAAATATATGATGTCAAAGATCCTATGATAATATTCAAAGAGGTGAGTTCTCCCAGTGTTATGGCCAGCATTTATACCACAAACACCACTAAAAACAGACTTATCTCAAACCTGTTTGCTATGCACAAATTGGCTGTCAAGTTACCCTACATAACAACCATGACTGCATTTCAATATATTTCATTGTGTGTGGGCTGCTTTGGAATGTTCTGAGATTGTGTAAGGAGCTATATGAATGCAAGTTATTTCTTATTTTCTTTCTCAAAGACAGAATAGCATGGCTCAAACCTCACTGCAGTCTTGAGCATAATCTAGGCTGATTTTCAATGCAATACTGAAGGAGTTCTCTGCTGCTGGATGTGCCATCATTTGAATATGTTAAGCTGAGGCCCTGTCATTGGCACAAAGGCAACTGGAGCAGGCATAGGCCATTCGGCCTGTCGAGTCTGCTCCGCCATTCAAACAGATCATGGCTGATCATCTACCTCTGTGCCACTTTTCCCCACTATCCTCATATCCCTTGATGTCAGTAGTATCCAGAAATATATTGATTTCTGTTTTGAACATGCTCAATGATTGAGCTTCCACAGACCTCTGGGGTAGAGAATTTCACAGATTCACCACCCTCTGAGTGAAGATATCCCTCCTCATCTCAGACTTAAATGACCTGCCTCGTATTCTGAGACTGTGTCCCCTGGTTCTAGACTCACCAGCCAGAGGAAACATCGATCCACATCTACCCTGTCACGCCCTGTAAGAATTTTGTAAGTTTCAATGAGATCACCTCTCATTCTTCGAAACTCTAGAGAATGCAGGCCCAGTTTCTGCAATCGCTCCGCATAAGACAATCCCGCCATCCCAGAGATTAGTCTGGTGAACCTCGGTTGCACTCCCTCGATGTCAAGTATATCATTCCTTAGATAAAGGAGACCAAAACTGTACACAATACTCCAGGTGCGGTCTCACCAATGCTATATACAATTGAAGCAATACATCTTTACTCCTGTACTCAAATACCCTTGCAATGAAGGCCAACATACAATTTGCCTTCTTAATTGCTGGCTGCACCTGCATACAAACTTTTAGTAACTCATGAACAAGGCCACCCAGGTCTCTTTGGACATCAATACTTCCCAACCTCTCACCATTTAAGAAATACTCTGCCTTTCTGTTTTTTCTACCAAAGTTACTTACTCACATTATATTCCACCTGCCATGTCTAATGAGTTCTTTTATGTTGTCTGATGCAACATAAATGAGATGCGTGGTGGCTCATTAGCATGCTAAGATCTGAAAAGGACATCACCCTTAAAGGCAATCATACAACACCATGTTCTTGCCCATTCACTCAACTTGTGCATGTCCCCTTGAAGCCTCCTTGCATCCTCCTTACAACTTACATTCCCACCTAGTTTTGTGTCAGCAGCAAATTTGGAAATATATTTGGTCTCTACATCCAAATCATTTATATAGATTGTGAACAGCTATGGCCCAAGCACTGATCCTTGCAGTACCCCACTAGTAACAGCCTGTCATCCTGAAAATAACCCATTTTTTCCTATTCTCTGTTTTCTGTCTGTTAACCAATTCTCAATCCATAACAGTATATTAGCCCCAATCCCATTTGCTCTAATTTTGTTCAGTGACCTCCTGTGTGGAACCTTATCAAAAGCCTTCCGAAAATCCAAATACACCACATCCACTGGTTCTCTTTTATCTATGCTACAAGTAATATCCTCAAAAAACTCCAACAGATTTGTCAAGCATGATTTCCCTTTCATAAATCCATGCTGACTGTGCCCAATCATTATTTTCCAAGTGCCCAGTTATCACATCCTTTATAATAGATTCTAACATTTTCCTGACTATGTCAAACCAACAGGTCAGTAGTTCTCTGTTTTTTCTCTCATTCCCTTCTTAAATTGTGGGGTTACATTTGCTACTTTCCATTCTGCAGGAACCTTTGCAGAATCTATAGAGTTCTGAAAAAAAACCACCAAATGCATCCACCACCTCTATAGCCACTTCCTTGACTACTCTGTGACGTAGCTCATCTGGTCCAGGGATTTATCAACTATCAATCCAATTATTTTTTTTTGAGTACTATCTCTTTATTGATACAAATTTCTTTCAGTTTCTGTCTGTCCTCTGTAGAAGATTTGGAATGTCCAGCTTCAACCTTTTTACCATTTCAGATAAGGATCTGAAAGTTCTAAATTTTGGGCCCCAAAATTGTTTCTCCAAATGCATTGGAATACCAATCAACCAAGAGAGCCTTTTTTAAAAATGCTTTAACAGATCTTAGATGAATCTGCACATAGTCAGATGGCTACATGGAACTGGTTCTCAATGTGCACAAACAGTTGCTGACAGTTCCTACTTTACTTCCAACTGCGAATGTTATTCAATATGTATATGCAAATTATTAAGTGTGAAATTTAAATTGGGGTTGGTGGTATAACATTACTGTTGAATTTGGATAAATGTCCAAGCCCCATGGAAATACAAAAGGCAATTTCTCACAACAGAAAGATTTGACAACAGATAGAATTGCATTCTACTCGACTAATTGAACAGCACAGTGCCTCTGGAGAGAGTGTTCAAAATAATATAAGAGCAGAACTGTTTGCAATGACATGTGTTTCCTTCTTGTTTTATTTCTAAATTAAGATTAAGCCTTGAATGTAACTGCAATTAAGAAGAAAAAATAAATCGTACAGATAACTACTATTTTACATTCATTCCCCAACATGCCATGTACTATTGGGTGAAATCTCCTCACCCAAAGTGCCAATGACATATGGCCCCTGATCTTCATAACTTAGCCCTTCTCTTAACACTGAGGCCCACACAGCCCCTTGGGCATAAGCTGCTAATTATGTTTATCAGAGTACAGAGGAGCTTTGTGTGAATGGCACCAGTGATGAAAGGTTACAGTTATCTGGTGAGAATCAAGAATCTGGGATGGTTCTCCTTAGAGCAAAGAAGATTAGAGGTTTAATGGAGGTGTTCAGAATATAATGGATTTTGACTAGATAAGGAGAAAATATTTTCACTGGCAGGAGGGTTGGTAACCAGAGGACACAGAGCTGAAATAATGAGAAAACAGAATGGGCAAGCAGAATTTATTTTACTTAGTGAGTTAAGGCAAGTGGAGTGTGTTGCAGCGGGAGAACATCTGGGTAGTAGTCATTATAATTCGGCTTAAGGTAGTTATGAAAAGGGTCAAATAAAAGCCAACGGTGAAAATAATCAACTGGAAGAGAACCCATTTCAAAGACTTGGGAAGGAATCCAGCAGAAATGGACTGGAAACAAAGATTGAGCAGTAAAATAGTAAATGAGCAATAGCAGGCCTTCAAGATGGTGATATTTCACATATAAACCAAGCAGATTCCCATAAGGAGGAAAGGTGGGGCATCTAAAATTAGAGCTCCCAGGATTGCAAAGGAAATAGAGGTGACAAATGAACCGAAAAGGAGTGTTATGATAAATGTCAGGTATAGAATAAAACTGAAAATCAAACAGGTTTGTAAGGATATAAGAAGGACAAAGAGAAAGAATGAGAAACAATTAACAGGTATTGTAAAAAGAAACTCAAAGGTCTTCCTTCTATAAACCTATAAAATGCAAAAGGAGAGATAATTTGGAGGCAGAGGGCACATGTCTTCAAAAAAAGAGGATGAAGTTACCATCACAGTCGAAGATGGGGTGGGGGGCACAGAAATCAAATATAAATAAATAAAAAGTGATAAATAGTTTGGCATCACTCAAATGTAACAAATGGTCCAGATGGGTTTCTGAAGGAAGTAGGTTGGGGATAACAGAAGCTCTGACCACAATATTTTAATCTTTCTTGAATATGGGTGTGGTACCAGAGGACTCGAGGATTGCAAATGTCACACCCCTATTCAAAAGAAGGGTGATGATAAACCTGATAACTGCAGGTCAATCAGTCTAATGCCAGTGGTGGGAAAACTAGAAAACATCATCAAGGACAAAAATAATGCTCACTTGGAGAAGTAGGGGCTAGTAAGGAACAGCCAGCCTGAATTTGTTGAAGGCAAATCATGTCTGACTAACCTGATTGAGTTCTTTGATGAAGTGGCAGAGGTGATTGAAGGCAGTTCAGTAGATGCTGTGCATATACTTTTAAAAGGCATTTGATAAAGTACATAGCAGATCTATTCAGAAAATAGAAGCACATGGTATTAAAGGGACGGTAATAAATTTGGATAAGTGATTGGCTGAGGGATAGAAGACAGAGAGTGATGGTGCATGGATGCTTTTTCTGACTCCAGAGAAGATTGCACTAGTGTTCCCCAGGGGTCAGTATGAGAGCATTGTTTTTCTTGCTATATATAAATGACCTGAACTTGGAAATAGGGAGTACATTTTGAATTTTGTGGATGATACAAAACTTGGCAATGTAGTAAATAGTGATCCAAATTGTAGTAGACTCCAGGAAAACACAGACAGACTGGTGGAATGGGCAAGCACATGACAGATGCAATTTAATATAGAGAAGCGTGAAGTGAAGAACTTTGTGAGGAACAACATGGAAAGGCTGTATAAACTAAATGCTATTTTGAGGTGGATGCAGGAACAAGATACAAGAAATTTTTGACAGTAGCACGGTAACTTGATAAGTTAGCTAAGAAAGCATAAGGGATACTTCTGGCTTTGTAAATAGAGGAATTGAGTACAAAAACATGGAAGCCATGCCAAAACTTTATACATCACTGGTTAAGCCTTAGCTGGAGTATTGTGTATAATTCTGGCCACCACACTTTAGGAAGGATGGCCTTGGAGAGGCTACAGGGGAGATTTAGCAGGATAATATCAGGGATGAGGGTCTTAAGTTATATGGAGAGATTGAAGAAGGTGAGCGTTGTTCTCCTTAGAGCAAAGAAAGGCAACAGCAGATTTGATAAAGGTGTTCAAAATTATGAATAGTTCTGATAGAGGAGGTTAAAGGGAGACTGAATAGAGGTATTCAAAATTATGAGGTATTTTGATAGAGAAAGTCGGGAGAAACAGATTCCTCTGGCAAGTTGGTTGGTAACCAGAAGTTATAGATTTAAGATAATTGGCAAAAGAATTAGAGGGGAAAGGAGATGATATTTCATCACACAGAGGGTTGTTAAGATCTGGAACACACTACCTGAAAGCGGGGTTGAATCAGACTCCATAGGAACTTTCAAAATGCAATTGGACATGTACTTGAAGAGGACTAATTTGCAGGGTTATGGAAAAAAGGTGGGGTGTGGGACTAAATTGAACAGCTCTTTCAAACAGCTGGCACAGGCATGACGGGCCAAATATGCCCATTCTGTGCAGTAAAATTCTATGATCCTGCATTTCTACAAGCTATGAAAATCTGGAACACACTACCTGAAAGAGTGGTGGAAGCAGATTCAATAGAAACTTTGAAAAAGGGTTTGGATCTCTATCTAAAGAAGGAAAAATGCAAGGCTATGGGGAAAAAGGTGAGTGGGATTAATGGGTAACTCTTTAAGAGAGTCAGCACAGACATGATTGCTGAATGGCCTTCCTCTGTTCAGGATAAATCTATGTTCTGCAAGCCCATGTGGTGTTTTTTGAGCCAGCACACCAATTGTACACTAAGTTCATTAAGGGCCCAAAAAGATGTAAATGACGGCTAGGCCTCTTAGTGTGGTCAATGTACTTCAGCAGTGTTTCAGATGCTCAGTGACCTAATAAAAGACTTTGGACTTCATGTTGGGCTGTTGTCATTAAAGATATATTACGATCTTGCTGATTTACGTATAGCCGCTTCTGCTCCATGTTGTTGTGGGAGAAAATAAGTGCAACAAAGGAAGTTAGTGGAAATTCACTTACACTTTACTAAACATTTCTTGAAGCTGTACTGCATCTGTTATCTATGCATGTTTCTGTAAAGAATACAGAATAGAAGAGCTATGCATATCCTTCTCGGTATGTTTCTCTATTTAGAGGAAGAGGAAAATCAAAGAGGGAGAAAGACCAGACGGTTAAGTTTGCATCTCAGGAGATCAACATGTATCCATCCTTCGGTCTCCAACTGTGCTTACATGTCCAGACATTTGTATCTGGTCACATTTGGCAAAGCCTATGTTTCCCTAAGGGGATCATTATTGAACTTTCCATGCTCTTGTAGCCAAAGATGCAAATGACTTCAATATCAGGGACAACTCAATCAGTCGTAATAAGGTAATTTCAACTGTATGGTTTTATGCTTCAATGATGTCAGAAAGACATATCTGCCAAATCTTTCCATTTGCTGTGCACAGTTGCATCACACAGGTGACAGTATTCTGTTTGCTCAGCCTGTAAATTTAGCAATTTCTCCATTAAAAAAAGCAGTCAATATCAGAAGAGAGTCCTGTACTTCTAGTGCCCGACAGAATTCCCCGAAGCGTAGAGCATTATTGATGGCATGCATGAGGCCATGTAAATCCCTATCCCCAATGTAATCGCTTATATGAACAGAAAAGGATTCTGCTCTGTCAGTGTGCAGCTGGTCTGTGACCACAGATGCTGAGTCATGCACATTAATGCTCATTATGCTGACAGTTGCCATGATTCATTCATTTTATGGCAACCATTATTTTAAGGGCCAATAAGAATGGCTGGAATGCTGCTGGAAGACTACGGCTATCCACTACACCACACCGGGAAAATCCAAGGGCATGACCTGAACAGCAATATACCACGGAACAATTTGCCGCCGTGATCTGGTCAAGAACACTGTCAACAATCTTAAGAAAAGGTTCAGATGCACTTGACACAATTTGGCTTTGCCAAGGGGCATCATCATGCAGCAGACTGCAGAAGACACATAGGATCCTCCTAATGCAAAAGATGACCCCAAAAAAGAACCAGAAAATATGTCTGCCCCCAAAGATTTCTGATCAGCTGATTAAGGCGAGCATGCATAAAAGACAGTTTCACTAATGGTATCTGTCTGATGCAGCTAAACCCAAGAATCATTTCCACATGTTCTGAGAAAGCTCGCCTCAGCTTTACACCAGGACCATTAAAAATAAAATTGTTCATGTGATATGAGCATCGCTGGCAAGGCTAGCATTTGTTGCCCATTCCGAATTACCCTCGAGAAGGTGGGGGAGTGAGCCGTCTTCTTGAACCGTTGTAATCCATGTAGTCTAGGTACATCCACAATGCTGTTAGGGAGGGAGTTCCAGGATTTTGACCCAGCAATAGTGAAGGATTGGTGATTATAGTTCCAATCAGAATGGTGTGTGGCTTGGAGGGGAACTCGCAGCTGATGATGTTCTGATGCATCAGCTGCCCTTGTCTTTCTAGGTGGTAGAGGTTGCAGGTTTGGAAGGTGTCGAAGGTAGCTTGGTGAGTTGCTGCAGTGCATCTTGTAGATGGTACACACTGTAGCCACTGTGCATTGGTGGTGGGGAGAGTGAAAGTTGAAGGTGGTGGATGGAATGCCGATCAAGGAGGCTGCTTTTTCCTGGATGCTGTTGAGGTTCTTGCGTGTTGTTGGAGCTGCACTCATCCAGGCAAGTGGAGAGTATTCCATCACACTCTTGACTTATGCCTTGTAGATGGTGGACAGACTTTGGAGAGTCAGGTGGTGAGTTACTCACTGCAGAGCTCCCAGCCTCTGACCTGCTCTTATAGGCTCAGTATTATCAGCCCAAGCCTGAATGTTGTCCAGGTCTTGCTGCACGCAGGCACGGACTGCTTCAGTATCTGAGGAGTTGTGAACAGGACTAAATACTGTGCCATCATCAGCAAACATGCCCACTTCTGACCTTATGATGGAGGGAAAGTCATTTCTGAAGCAGCTGAAGATGGTTGGGCCTAGAACAATACCCTGAGGAACTCCTGCAGCGATGTCCTGGGGTTTAGATGAATGGCCTCCAACAACTACAACCATTTTCCTTTGTGCTAGATATGACTGCAACCAGTGGAGAGATTTTCCCTGATTTCCACTGACTTGAATTTTGCAAGGGCTCCTTGGTGCCATACTCGGTCAAATACTGCCTTGATGTCAAGGGCAATCACCCTCACCTCACCTCTTGAATTCAGCTCTTTTGTCCATGTTTGGACCAAGGCTGTAATGAGCTCTGGAGCTGAGTGGCCCTGGTGGTACCCAAACTAAGCATCGGTGAACAGGTTATTGCTGACTAAGTGGTGCTTGATAGCACTGTAACAAGACCTTCCATCACTTTGCTAACGATTGTAATTTTTGTTTGGAGCAGTAATTGGCTGGATTAGATTTTTCCTGCTTTTTGTGGACAGGACACACCCGGACAATTTTCCACATTGCTGGGTCGATAGCAGTCCTGTAGCTGTATTGGAACAGCTTGGCTCTGGCTGTGGTTAGTTCTGGAGCACAAGTCTTCAGTACTACAGCCAGGATATTGCCAGGGCCCATAATTTTGCTGTAATCAATGCATTCAGCCGTTTCTTGATATCACATGAGGGGAACCAATTTGGCTGAAGACTGGCATCTATGATGCTTGGAACCTCAGCAGGAGGCCACGATGGATCATCCACTCACCATTTCTGGATGCTGATGGTTACAAATACATTAGCCTCATATTTTTGCACTGATGTGATGGACTCCCCCATCATTGAGGATGGGGATATTTGTGGAACCTCCTCCTCCACTTAGTTGTTTAATTGTCCACCACCAATCACAGCTGCATGTGGCAGGAATGCAGAGATTTGATCTGATTCGCTGGTTGTGAGATCGCTTAGCTCTGTCCATTGCATGCTTTTAGCAAGCATACAGTTCTGTGTTGTAGCTTCATCAGGTTGGTATCTCATTGTTAGGTATGCCTGGTGCTGCTCCTGGCATGCTCCCCTGGCTTGATGGGATGATAGAGTGAAGGTAGACAGAGACAATTATTGGAAGGAGAGATCAATGGAAAATGTAGGAGAGGGAAATTGAGGAGGAAATGGATGACGGATAAAATGGACTGGATGCAGTTCACCTATGTGGAATGCGTAAGGGCATCACAGGGCAGACAGAGGTGGAGGTCCATGGCAGTCACCCTTCTGGGAAGAAGATGACACCAAAAGAGTGCCACAACTTGATGGAGGGTATCTTCAGTGAATATAACAAGCATATCCTACCTCATTGAAACAGGATTATCAGCACACAGTACAGCGTTATAAATCTCACATGTTTATGATTCTTAAAAGGTGCGTGGTGCAGGCAAGTTCAAAGTGGTGGGTCCTGGTGCTTCCTCTTTGTCACAATGTGTGGAGATGCGGCTGTCATTTCTCCCTCACTCCATTTGCAAGACAGCTATGCAATGAAGAGCAGAAGCCCTTTAAGAGCTACTGCTCCTGAACTTACACCTCTCAGGACATTGTGCACTGTCTGCAAAGTTAACACTGAAAGAAGCTGACCTTGTACTATCGTGTCAGACCAGTTCATTTCACTGTGAGTGAACACAATGCCTAAGGAGCAATCATTATGTTATTATTGTGCTAGGATTGCATTATGGATCTCTTTAAACGAGCATGTTAATGGATTTCTTCAGATGAGCAATAGAGGGCACACTACAGTACTGTAGAATTATCTACTCTCCATGGAAACATTTACTTTCCCTTGATGCCTATTTCAGGAAAGTCACCGTGTACAGATTCACTATTGTGGACTTGCACTGCAAAACTCTTATAGCAGACTACTTTATATTACTTTATTCTGAATGGTTTACATATTTTTCTTATGCAAAACAGAAAATATTGACATTTGTATCATCTCACCCCTCCTACCAACCCTGTTTCAATCTGTGGATTGAATTTAATCCTTCCACAAACACATATATGGTGATTAAATATTTTCATATGAATCAGTTGCAGACCTGAGTAGCCACTAAAGAAAAATAACTGCCAATTTTTCTCTTAAAAATTATGAAGGTACACCCCCCAACTCTTCATCAGGGGAAAAAGAAAACACTTGGTAAACATATTATCTTCTCTGGCTGAGGACTGTACATACATTAGATGTATTCCATTCATAAAAACAATTCATCCTTGAAAAAGCATTTTTGCAGTGTTTTTTAGTTGCAGTTATTTCATATACATGAAACAATTTGCTATAATTGTACCTCATCACATTTAGCTCATGCAAACTGCAAACCTAAACTGTTGAGGTGTGACAGATGACAAAAACATGCTGGCCTGGATTGATGAGACTGACTGTGCTGAACAATGAAAATACAAATGAGCATGGACCATTTTATGTCTGGATCAGAAGTTCTATGTAATGGGAGCAAATTAGAATCAATCTGGTTCACTGGAGCCTATGCATTTGATTTACGCTTGGGAGTCAAGCATTACAATTTAAAGCACAATGCAAAGAAAAGCTGAATGAAGAAAGAGTTCGTCTGCATTGCATGGATCTGCTGTTTCTTTGTTCAGTTTTTCAAGGTTAGCAAACATATTAAGAGAAAACATCGCCGGAAAGTTTTCTTCTAAGTTGGAGAAATCGGAATCATTGAAATGCTCTTAATATAAGCTGGCATTTGGAAGAATATTGATGAAAAACAAATGAAAAATACATTACCACAAAGATGTGAGTTTGGTTTCAAAACAAATTGAGCTTACTGTGACAGGAACTCAATGGCAGAAGGAAAGAGACTTTAAAGCAAGTTTTTGGCACCAATGAGTGGCTAAGTCCTCATATCTATGTATTTTGGCACACTATTTCAAGGGAGCATTCTGGACAAAGTAACAA
Source organism: Heterodontus francisci (assembly GCF_036365525.1). NCBI lineage: Eukaryota > Metazoa > Chordata > Chondrichthyes > Heterodontiformes > Heterodontidae > Heterodontus > Heterodontus francisci. The sequence goes on along the minus strand of NC_090392.1, from coordinate 57,487,094 downwards.
GGATGAATGAACACTAATGGTCTGGGGACAGTTAACAGGGGACAGGTAGGTTTGGGTTGGATGGGAGATTAAAATGTTAAAAATCTGAAACACGAAGGGCAGGAATTTCGCCAAGGGCTTCTGAACCTCATCGTCAGGCTCAAGTGGGGTCAGAAGCCTGCACTGTGTGGGAAACAGTCAGTCATTGTAATTTTTCCTGATTTGGCCAGAGGGTGGGCTCACCATCCAATTAAGGACAGCAGGTGGGCTCTTGAAGCTGAAGGACTAATAGGAGACCCTCCAGCTTAAATGCATTGGTTTGCCATGGCAAATAAGTGAAAGAGAGGGTGCCCCATCTCTCCAACTTTTTACAATTTAAAATAAAAAAGTAGACTTTGTAGCTGGCCCAACATTATTTGGGGGTCAGCTGTGGGGGAGAGGGGAGGGAAGTTGGGGGCAACCCCTCCACAGGGTGGAGAGTTGATTGTTTATGCTGATGGAACCATTCACTCCTTCCACCACCGGCGCACTATGTGTACCATCTACAAGATAAATGTAGCAACTCACCAAGGTTTCATCAACAGCATATCCCAAACCCATGACCTCTACCTGCTAGACGGACAAGGGCAGCTGACACATGGGAACATCCACACCTCTAAGTTTCCTTCCAAATCGCACATCATCCTGACTTGGAAATATATCGCCGTTCCTTTATCGTCACTCGGTCAAAATCCTGGAACTCCCTAACTAACAGCACTGTGGGAGTATCGACACTGCACAGACTCATGCAGCAGTTCAAGAAGGCAGCTCACCACCACCTTCTCAAGGGCAATTAGGATAGGCAACAAAAACTGGGCTTGCCAGTGACGCTCACTTGCCATGAATGAACAAAAAAAAATGTTTCACTTTACACACGCTGCAATTTTTTAAGCATATCTCTATTATTGTAGAGGGGCATCTGTTGTTCACGGCATTTCTCCTGTATCTGACGAAGGGAGAACAGCATGTCAATGGTCGATCTCTCTGCAGACGTGGTCTCTTCAGACTACTAGAAAAGATCGGATGTCCACCAAAGCTACTAAGTATCATCACCTCATTCCATGACAATATGAAAGGCACAATTCAACATGGTGGCTCCTCATCAGAGCCCTTTCCTATCCTGAGTGGTGTGAAACAGGGCTGTGTTCTCGCACCCACACTTTTTGGGATTTTCTTCTCCCTGCTGCTTTCACATGCGTTCAAATCCTCTGAAGAAGGAATTTTCCTCCACACAAGATCAGGGGGCAGGTTGTTCAACCTTGCCCGTCTAAGAGCGAAGTCCAAAGTACGGAAAGTCCTTATCAGAGAACTCCTCTTTGCTGACGATGCTGCTTTAACATCTCACACTGAAGAGTGCTTGCAGAGTCTCATCGACAGGTTTGCGGCTGCCTGCAATGAATTTGACCTAACCATCAGCCTCAAGAAAACGAACATCATGGGGCAGGACGTCAGAAATGCTCCATCCATCAATATTGGCGACCACGCTCTGGAAGTGGTTCAAGAGTTCACCTACCTAGGCTCAACTATCACCAGTAACCTGTCTCTAGATGCAGAAATCAACAAGCGCATGGGTAAGGCTTCCACTGCTATGTCCAGACTGGCCAAGAGAGTGTGGGAAAATGGCACACTGACACGGAACACAAAAGTCCGAGTGTATCAGGCCTGTGTCCTCAGTACCTTGCTCTACGGCAGCGAGGCCTGGACAACGTATGCCAGCCAAGAGCGACGTCTCAATTAATTCCATCTTCGCTGCCTTCGGAGAATACTTGGCATCAGGTGGCAGGACTATATCTCCAACACAGAAGTCCTTGAAGCGGCCAACACCCCCAGCTTATACACACTACTGAGTCAGCGGCGCTTGAGATGGCTTGGCCATGTGAGCCGCATGGAAGATGGCAGGATCCCCAAAGACACATTGTACAGCGAGCTCGCCACTGGTATCAGACCCACCGGCCGTCCATGTCTCCGCTATAAAGACGTCTGCAAACGCGACATGAAATCGTGTGACGTTGATCACAAGTCGTGGGAGTCAGTTGCCAGCATTCGCCAGAGCTGGCGGGCAGCCATAAAGACAGGGCTAAATTGTGGCGAGTCGAAGAGACTTAGTAGTTGGCAGGAAAAAAGACAGAGGCGCAAGGGGAGAGCCAACTGTGCAACAGCCCCGACAAACAAATTTCTCTGCAGCACCTGTGGAAGAGCCTGTCACTCCAGAATTGGCCTTGATAGCCACTCCAGGCGCTGCTTCACAAACCACTGACCACCTCCAGGCGCGTATCCATTGTCTCTCGAGATAAGGAGGCCCAAAAGAAAAAAAAAGAATCTCTATTATACTGAACAAAAGGAAAAACAAATATGAAATAATAAATCAAACGGGTAGCTGCTCAAAGGGTAAAATGGCTCTTGTGACTGCCCAGCAAGAATTAATTAAAGCTAACTAAAATCTCCGACTGGCCAACCCTTTTATATCAGTTGGCCACAATGTTGCAATTTGCCGTCCCCAGCCAGACATTTAGAAAACGATCCATTTTGTTTCAACCGCAAACCAAACTCCCATCTGAAGTCAGTAAGTCTGAATTTATCCACAACTAACATGAAGACAGAATTTTTCTTTAAGGGCGTTGTGTAGATTTTATTTATAGTTGCTGGCTGAAGTCACACTGTGCAGCCTAATGAAATGGCAGACAGAGTCTCTCTCCAGGCGTGTGTGTATCCGACAACCAATCTTTATCTTTGCGTTAGCATTAATTACACTGATCAACCATTGGGGAGTCATTTTATAATGGATCACTGACAGGCATCACTGAGTAGTTTCTCCCCTATCACTGCTTGGGACCAATACAGTGATAAAACAAGAGGTACAGTATTAATATACACAAACCTCCATGGTAATTTTTCTACTTTTGAATTCCCAATGTGTCTTTCAATGAACCCCAGATAGACACAGCACAGATGTATTTACATTTGATAAAGAAAAGCATTACAATGCCCCATGCTCATTGACTTGCACTTTATACAAATCCTCACCTAAAGATAACATTCCTTGACAAACTACCTAGGTATCTGAACTCATTTTCCTGTTAATTATTATACTGAAAATATTGAAGTATAACTGCAATAGAATTACTTGCACTTTGCAAAATGCCAGCAGTAAATAATTTTTATTTGTCTAAACATCACGCATTAGCATCGCAGACACTGTTTGTAAGTCTTGTACTGACATCTCCATGGTAACACATTCAAATCCTGATGAATCCATCACTCAATCTCACAGAGCAATATGTGCAATTTTTCAGACCACTAGATGTGATATACCCTTATAAAGGGATTGGAGGAGGTAAATGACATGCCTTAGACTTTAATACAATGAAAAAGAATTCTCCATTGGTCTATTATTCAGAACTGTAGAGCTGTTACTTTCCTGTTGGTTATTGTTTTTACTGCATATCAGCTCACAAAAGCTGATTTTGGTGTCATCTAATCATAATTTTCTAATTTATCTTGAATTCTCTCTTCTTTACACTTTTCAGCCTTGGCAATAGCCTGTCCTATGGGGCTTGGCACTTAACCCTGGTTGCTTAATCATAATATTGCAACAAAATACCATGAGCCACACCTCCATTTTATTGGATCGAGAAAGGTGCCTGCAAAGGATGCTCAGAAATCGAGGAGAAAAGTTTTCTTTTTCAAACTGGACAAACTTAAAGATAGAATCAATTAATATGGAGTGAGTGAATGGCTGACTATTTTGTAAAATAAGGGAGCATTAGATTACAACTGTAAAGCCAAAATACTTTTTTCCTTTCATTCTTTATGTTTGATTTTTATTGTAACTTACAGGTCGCAAATAATTTATTCTGTACCACCTTTCAGTGGAATAGGGGATCAGTTCATGAAATAGAAAAATACCAGAGCCGATAAACTCTTAAGTATTTTTAAAATGTTAAGCCACAGGGTTGTATTAATTCTGAAATGTCAATTTCCAATGTCTAATCAGCAATTCAGAAAATACAAAATCAACCATTTTGTAATTTTCCAGACACAAAATCCATGTTCTAATTCAGTTTTTCCTTCGGTTGAATAAGTGTCAATATATGCAGCTTTTTATTTACTGTATTCTTTCTTGGTAAATAAGTTTGGTGAGCTGCAGGCACATATGGCCACATGGGAATATATCATGGTGACAATGGATTCTAGGCTCAAAAAGGCAGGATTGCGCACTAAATATTCCTGAATACAAGGTGTTCAGGAAACATAGGGAGGAGGGGTGGCAGTATTGATGAAGGAGAATATTACAGTGCTGGAGAGAGAGGATGTCCTGGATTGGTCAAGAACAGAATCTATTTGGTTAGAATTAGGAAACAATAGAGGTACCTTTACACTAAAAGGTGTATTCTATAGGCCACCAACTCATGAAACGAATAGAGAGGAACAAATTTGCACAGCAATTACAAATGGGTGCAAAAACTATATAGTTATAATGGAGGACTTGAATTATTCTAATATAGACTAGGGTACTGCTAATGTAAAAGGGCAGAAAGGGGGAAGAGTTTCTGAAGTGTGTTCAGCAGAATTTTCTTCATCAGTACATTTCCGGCTCAATGAGGAAGTAACTATTGCTGGACCTGGTTCTGGCAAATGAAATGGGGCAGGTGGATCAAGTGTGGATATGGGAACATTTCGGGTACAGTGATAATTGTATCATAAGGTTTAGTTTAGCTATGGAAAATGATAAGGAGCAATCTAGGGTAAAAATACTTAATTGGGGGAGGACTAACTTCAATGGGGTTGATAACAGATCTGTCCAGAGTAAACTGGAATCAATGATTGGCAGGCAAAACTGTAATTGAACAATGGGATGCCTTTAAAGAGGAGATAGTTCGGGTAGAGTTCAGGTACATTCCCACAAGGGGGAAAGGTAGGGTAAACAAAGCCTGAGCTTCCTGGATGAGAAAAGCAATATAGAGTAAGCTGAAGCAGATAAGGTGTGCATGTGACAGATAGCAGGGTGATAGAACAAGTGAGAACTGGGCTGAATATAGAAGATTCAGTGGGGAAGTGAAAAAAAAAGTATGAGGAGTGTTACGATCAGGTGAGAAAGGTGTCTAGGGGTCTTTTACTGTCTTCACCTGGTCTTTTTGTAACAGGGTTTAATTTTAAACACACTGCATTTTGGGTTCCCCCTTTGTGAATCTTGTTCACATCTTTCCAATTATAAGGCAAAGAAATGAGCACACCAGGTTTTCCTTAGGTTTAAAGAAGAAAAGTGAAATTTATTAAACCTTAAACTTAAACTCTAATACGGTTAACACCTATGGATATACGACACGCCCACACTAGCACACACATGTGATACACACATTCAAATAGGGACAGAAAAGAGAAGAAAAAGTAAATGGAGAGGTTTGAGGCAGTCTCTAACAGGGGGTTTCTTGTTACTGTTTCAGTATTTCCAGCTCGCTGTAGAGTCCTTGATTGTAGACAGCTCTTACTTTTCACTGGGGCTCAGTATTCTTCTTAAACCTTGTTCACTGTTGGAGACTTTTCTCTCTTGAGGTTCATATGTCTTCAATGGTTTCCGAAGCTGCTGAGGGTGAGATGAGAGCAGACAGGAGAGAGGTGTTCTTAGTCCAGGAAAAAACAGTCTTTTGAGTTCAAAATCCCTGTTGGAAGTTCAAATTCAAAAATTTCCGAGTCAGTCAGTCATGTGACCAAACTGGCCCGACTACGTCTGTTTGTATATTCGGCCATCCTAGTAGTTAACCTGGAATGCTTCAACGTCTGGTAATCAAAAGTCCATTGTGGAGTAAATTGGAGCAGGGAATAGCTCTTTTGTCCTTTGAAGTACTTGTATGTTGATATGCTAATGTCTCTCTCCAGCCAAAGTCTCCAATTGTTTGTTAAAGCAAGTTCTTTCTTCCATCATCAGCAATTTAAAATCAACGTTCATGTAGCAAAACTAATTTTACATATTCTTGGCAGGTGGGGGCTTGCCTGACAGGAGAGACTAGCAGCTAACAGAATAAGGAATCCAAAAGTCTTCTAAAGGCATATAAATATTAAAATGTAATATGTAAATAGTAACAGGAGGGGTGGGGCCGATTAGGGACCAATAAAGGAGCCCTACATATGCAGAGGGCATGGCTGAGGTACTAGACTTTGTATCTGTCTTTACCAAGGAAGAAGATGCTGCCAAAGTCATGGCGAAAAAGGGAGGCAGTTGAGATACTGGATGGGATTGGCCATAATCTTCCAATCCTCCTTAGATACAAGAATGGTTCCAGAGGACCGGAGAATTGCACATGTTACACCCTTATCCAAAAAAAGGGCACAAGGATAAACCCAGCAACTACAGGCTAGTCAGTTTAACGCTGATGGTGGGAAAGCTTTGAGAAATGATAATCAGGGACAAAATTAACAGTAACTTGGACAAGAGTGAATTGCTTAAAGAAAGCCAGCATGGATTTGTTAAAGGCAAATCGTGTTCAACTAACTTGATTAATGAGGTAACAGAAAGGGTTGATGAAGGTTATATGGGTGATGTAGTGTAAATGGACTTTCAAAAGGCATTTGATAAACTGCCACACAATAGGCTTGCCAACAAAGCTGAAGCCCATAGAATAAACAGGACAGCAGCAGCATGGATACAAAATTGCCTAAAGGACAGAAAACAAAGATTAGTGATGAATGGTTGTTTTGGTCTGGAGGAAGGTGATCCCCAGGTGGTCGGTACTAGGACCATTGCTTTTCTTGATTTGTATAAATAACTTGCAATTGGGAGTGCAGGACACAATTTCAAAATTTGCAAGTGACACAAAACTTGGAAGCATTGTGAACTGTGAGGAAAATAGTAGGATAGTGATAGAGTTCAAGAGGACACAGACAGGCTGGTGAAATGGGCAGACAAGCAGCAGATGAAATTTAATGCAGAGAAGTGTGACGTGATACATTTTGGGAGGAAGAACCAAGAGACGCAATATAAAATAAAGGGTATAATTCTAAAGGAGGTGCAGGAACTGAGAGACTTGGGGATATATGTGCACAAAGGTGGCAGGGCAGCTTGAGAAAGTGGTTAAAAAAGCATTTGGAATCCTGAGCTTTATAAACAGAGGCACAGAACTCAAAAGCAAGGAAGTTATGATGAAGATTTATAAAACACTGGCTTGGCCAGAACTGGAGAATTGTGTCCCATTCTGGGCACTGCACTTAAAGAAGGACGTGAAGGCTTCAAAGAGGGTGCAGAAAAGATTTATGAAAATGGTTCCAAAGATGAGGGACTTCAGTTCCAAGGATAGATTGGTGAAGTTGGGGCTGTTCTCCTTAGAGAAGGTTGAGAGGAGATTTGATAGAGGTATTCAAAATCATGAGGGGTCCAATTGGAGTAGAGTCAAGAACCAACGGACACTAATTTAAAGTGATTGGCAAAAGAAGCAATGGCAACATGAGTGAGTGGTTTGGAGTTGGAATACGCTGCCTGAAAGTGTGGCGGAGGCAGATTCAATCATCCCTTTCAGAAGGGAATTAAGAAGCGTCTGAAAGGAACAAATTTGCAGGGCTGCGGAGAAAGGGTGGGGGAGTGGAACTAGCTAAATTGCTCTTGCAGAGAGTTGGCATGGGCTGTAACCATTCGATGATTCTAAGTGAGCCCAGTACTACTGAGCTGTACTTTGGAGGAGAGTCACTGAAAAATGATGGAAAGCTGAATATATCAAAGGCTGCAGAGAGTTCAAGGCTGAACAGTCACGATCACAGAGATTTTAATCAGTCATGTGAATGAAGCACATGGAGTTGTGAGAACAATGAGCACAGATTTGGGATACAACATGTTCAAGAACTTTGGAAAGGAAAAAGGGTGGAGATGGGGTAATAGTCTGTAATGGCAGAGTGGTCAAGGGCAAGTATTTTTAAGAGGGAATGATAATGGCAGTTTTACATACGAACATATGAATTAGGAGCAGGAGTTTGCCACTCAGTCCCTCGAGCCTGTTCCGCCATTCAATAAGATCATGGCTGATCTGATTGTACCCCTCGACTCTACATTCCTGCCTACCCCTGATAACCTTTCACTCCCTTGCTTATCAAGAATCTATCTACCTCTGCCTTAAAAATATTTGAAGACTCTGCTTCCACTGCCTTTTGAGGAAGATAGTTCCAAAGACTCACAACCCTCTGTGAGGAAACATTCTCCTCATCTCTGTCTTATTTTTCAACAGTGGAAAGGGGACAAAACCTGAGGAACTATTTAAAATGCCAGTTATCTTAGGGGCAGTTTTGTAAGATTATTACGGGACATGGAATCAAAAATCCACATTAATATCCAAGGTCCAGATTTTGTGTTGAGAATAACAATGAGGCTAACATGGACAATTAAATGCAGAAATCCAGAAGTTGTCCCCCTTACCTGGCTCCTCCACTGGCTGCATTATAACAGTAAATCATTAGAAGACTCTTCACTGAAATCAATGTAAAGGCATTGTTATGAAAGTGCTTCCATTTTTAAAGATTTATGGAAGACTTGTGTTAAAACTGAAAAGATTCCATGTATGTGTTTTTTTTTAAACCAAGTTCACTGAAAGGACACTTGAGACATTGTTTGAAAATGATCTTTGCTGGATTTCGTGTGCTTTATTCTAAATAAACAACAGAAACCTTGGTGGCCTGGGGAAGATGTTTACAGAGAAGCCACGTCAAGGTTTATGCAAGTCAGGATGTTGACTTTCTGTTTGGGGAAGATATTGTTTTCAAGTCAACTGGGGTGTGGACTGTTTTGAAGTTGGTGTTTGACCTGCCAAGGAAAAGGAAACCACCCAGCTCACCTCTTTCAAGAAACCCTGCAAAGATCCAGTGTGAAAGAGCTAAAATGCTGGTTGCTGCACCTCTCCTGAGAAGCTGGAAAAACCCTGCCAGATTAATTCTCAACGCTGCCTGAAAAGAACTGCCTTAGAAAAGATCCCAGTGACTCGTCTCCATATAGCTGGACACCAGACCAAAAGGGACAATGACTTCCTTCCATGTATTCTCTTTTTACTTCAAGAATTAGCATGTATTTGGCCATTTTTTTGGATTTTGTTTTGGTAACAGATCTCTGCAGAGAGTATTTCTGTTTTCTTTTCACTGTGTGTGCTTGTGTGTGGGGGAAATTTAAAAGGGAACTTTCATATTTCAATCTGTGTTAATGTTCTGCTTTGTTACTGGATACGTCTTGTTTGATAATAAATTGATAATTTTGTTGTTTGTTGTATTTTATTCTGGGATAAAGAGTATATGATTGACCAAATCAGTAACTGGGTGAACAATTTTTGAAAATACACGTTGTGACCTGTGGAGAAGTGGGACGAGAAAAGACAGTGCACTCCTCCTACCTCAGTCATAACAACATGAAGTTGCAGTGTGTAGCCACTAGTTACCGACTAAACATGCCAGAAAAAGATTGGGCTGGTGCATGCAGGGTAAGTGAATTTTTAATGGCATGAACAGTCACAATTACAGCCATACAACTTCTCTGGCCCTGAAAATTTAATTTTCCAAGCGTGGAGTCCTTCAGAATTTAACTAGCGTTGGAAATATAAAAAAAAATCCGTTCTTGACATTCCTGTCTGTATTTCATCTCTCTCTTAATCTCATCTGTCTTTAGTAATATTTATTATGCATTCTGTACATGATTTAAGTATAATTTGTACTTCTGGTCTTTATACTTTATGGTTTAGATTCCATATCTCAGCGAGGAAGCTTCAATCTGATTTGGTGAAGAGACTTGCTGTTTCTTGATCCACCATAGAGGGCACCATACTAAATCAGACACCCGATGACAGCAAGTCTACGATTAAAAGCCCTCAGAAAATCCGTGGGCAGCTGTCAATGTAGTGAATGGCATGTGCCATTCTTCATTGCTGACTGTAAAATCCAGGCCTAACTATACAGTACTAGACTTACACAATGTTGTTACAGATAGGTGGGAAATGATAGGGGTGCTTTCCCCTTTCACTTCTCAACTGGCTGAAGACACGGAACTTTGACGCCTCTGAGAAAATCGGAAACCGGCATTACGGCGTCGATTTCCAAGGCAGACAACTCTGCGCCGATTCCCGGCTCCCTCACCAAAAAAACACCTTCTAATGGAGCATAAGATCCAGCCCAGTGTGTTTGTATTAGAATTGTGTTTTAACCCTTGCACCTTTTAATGGTCAAATAATAGACAAATGACAGGTTTCCTCATAGTTAAGAAAGATAAATGTTTGTTAAACAATACCTGAAAATATTCACAACTTCACCCACTCACACACACATATGCACACACAAGAAAAGATAGAGATTAAAAGATAGCATGCATTTAGGTTCCGATGAAGGGTCACTGACCCGAAACGTTAACTCTGCTTCTCTTTTCACAGATGCTGCCAGACCTGCTGAGTGGTTCCAGCATTTCTTGTTTTTATTTCAGATTTCCAGCATCCGCAGTATTTTGCTTTTATTTTATACATTTAGGTCTGATGGTTTTAAAAAAAGAGTTCCTTGAGAAACTTTGTTTTCCCGGGAGGAAGATTTTAAAATGCTGCAGGCCTGTTTTTCCTTGTTTTCCTGGTTCACTGATGCCAAACTTTGAAATGTTTCAGGTGGATGGATGCTTTGGTTGCAGGCTTCTTTAGCCAAATCTCAGTCACAGTTCAATGGTGAAGATCCTGTTACAATTTCTTGGGTAGGGAATTTAAAAGGTCATCGTTTTGTCTCTGCCTCTAGTTAGTTTCAAGATGGGATTCCAGTAGGGTCCTTCTTCTTGCTTTGATGGATCTCTCTCTCTCTTTCTTTCTGGCTTCTTCTGCACAGAAAATGTCTCTTATTAAAATTCCTTATCAGAGACTTGGTTTCTGTCAGGTGACCAAAGTTTCTCTCCCTTTGTGTTTTCGTAAATTATGTTTGATGGCATGGCCATGGTTAGACAATGGGTTTGGATGTTCCTCATCTCCATGCTATCTTGATAAAGTGGTGTTTTTTCCCACACCCTTTATCCTGAGTTTGAGTATGGAGTCTTTATGTCTGTCAAGCCATTGTTTGCTCAACTTCTTGAAGTGGGGTAGCAATTAACATGGAATGGGACATTTACATTTCTAATGCTTTCTTCAACACTTGACCAAACATGACGATTGATTCAGGGTTCCAGCAGTTACCATGTGTATTTGCAGTGGAGGAGAGGTCACCTGACCTCTTACTCCATCTTGTTTTGCAGCAAAAGGTGTCTGTTCTGAGTTAAATTCATCAGTTCATTTTATAGTTTATAATTTATCCTTATGTGAGAATGACAGTGTAGAAGCAGTTCCAAAAACTGTAGAAGCATTTAAAATTCTTTTCAGTTGCTTTTGAGAAAATGACAATTACTCCATAAAACCCCTCAAAGCAACCTCATACAGAATTCACAGTGGGAAGTAGACATCTGAGGACCCCATTTTTTGCCCAACTTTGATGTTTGAAGTTCAAATGAACTTTTTCAATAGATAGATAAGGTATTTTTAAACTTTATATGGATAAAGTGTGAACAGTAGATTCCCGTCCAGCCGCTTGTTTGCTTTTAGCTCATAGTTGCAATGGAAACCATTCTTAATATCTGATTACAGTCTGCAAATAAAATTCCCATTATCCTTCCAGGGACCACTAATTCAATTATCCCTTAATAACTAATCTACTGTAGCTTACCTGACTCACCATTATCTTTTTTATCTTAGCTCATAAGTGTCAGCCTTGGCTCTTGCTTATGATACAAAAGGTTTTGGGTTCACGACCCACTCTAGCACTTCAGCGCAAATATCAAGCCTGACACTCTAGTGCAGTACGAAAGGAGTGCTGCCTTTTGGTTGAGACATTACACCAAGACCCATCTACCTGCTTGTGTGGATGTAAAAGATCTCATGGCACTATGTGATGAACAGCAGGGGAGGTATCCTGACCAATATTTATCTCTCATCAACATCACAAAAACAGATTATTACATTGCTGTTTGTGGGAATCTGCAGTGTGCAAATTGGCTGCTGTGTCTCCTACATTGCATCTCACATTTCTTTCAGATACAATATAATTAGCATTGTATCAAAATATATTTAACGTAGCTCCCCTGAGAACTTATTGGACAGAGACAGTCCTCGGTTTAACAGCAGTTCTGAGTTAGGTGATCTCAATCATGCACCTCAAGAGCTGTGGACTTAGCAGCGGAAAATTAGCTGTAGTTGCCATTCCGGATTGCTATCCGAGGACATGTCAGGTTGGTGTTTAAAGCCCCTTCTCTGTTGGGAACATTAGCTGGGAGGGGCAATGAAGATTGTTGCAACAGAGGCCCGCCACCAACCATGACAGGCCCACTAACGATTTCAGTGGGGCCTCTTGGCGGCTGCTCTGCCGCTCGGCAACAGGACCCCCATTTAAATAGGTAAACTAATTTACATACCTGATTTAACGAGGGTCCTGTCGCCTCCTTAGTCACCACACTGATCTTCATTCGGGTGGCTGACAGTGCAGCGCCTTCGAATTCCCATTTGGGGAAACATGGCACGACACGTGTGGGGAGGGGGTAGGAGCATTTTCCTCTCTGCGCTGGAGGGGACAGCGGTGTTAAAAGGCTGCGGATTGGTCGGGATCGGGGAGGGTGTTGGGAAGCAGTAAAGGGCAAAGGTGCTGAACATTTGGGGGGGAAAGGTCAAATTCTCATTAAACAAATTCTAGGGGGGAAAAGGACAGGAATGTTTTGAAATGCCATGGCGGAGTGGGGGGGAGAGGGGAGGGTGGAGGTAATGAATTTAATTCTATTTGTTGATTATTGAATTGACCTGGCCATTTAATTTTTAAATCTCCATTAAGGGCTGTAAGTGCTTAAAATATGGCGCCTGTGCATTGGCACCAGACGCCGTTGCCTGCGACGGCTTTTCGCCCCCCCCCTCCCCACGTGATCACGGGGGTGGGCGTCGCAGCCATGCAAATGAGCTGCCACGTTTGAAATTGCGGCTGCTCCGTGACGCAGTGCCTGTGCAGGCGGGGCGCATTCTTTTACATCCACCGCCTACTTTGGTGGCGGACTCTTAAAATGCAGCCCATCAGGTGAGAACAGGGTCAAGCTCAGTTGTGCTGCCTCCTTATTCAAACAATCCACTGACATGTACTGTTCAATTTCACATATAATACAGTTGCCAACTGATAAGTTACCAGATGGCTGACGTATCCGTGGAATTGTATCTCTGCCAATGTCAAACGAAGAAAAATGGAAAGAAAATATATAGACAGAGATTTAACATGTTTCGTTTGTTTGACAGCTTCATGGGAAACTATAAAACTCACAAAGGAAACTTCCAGTTTCATGGGCGTCCCTTCACCTCACGGATGACCACAAGTTGCAGCATTTGGCACACCATCCTACTTCAAGCCACTTCCAAGGAACGCACACTTTTACTATACTTATAATTACCAAAAATATTTTGAATGACCTTCCTCCAGAGATCAAGTCTCTCTCTCTGAAACAATTTTTTGCACTTTGACTTTATTAAACCGATAATAGATATCAGGTTAACAGACATGGGCAATAATCACAATAGATAGCCAACACCATCTGCAACAATTAATTTGCTGTGTTCCAATTTAAAAGTGCCTACTTTTCACATTACAAAACCTGTAACTTCTCCACTAGGTGTCAGTCAAAGCTGTGAAAAAGTGAAGTTATGTAAGGTTATTATTGAAGAAACTAGAAAACAAGATTTATTGAAGCAGTCTCATTGGCCCAGTAAAGGTATACATAAAAAGACAACATTTGTCATTGCAGCTCACTATTAACTGAAGCAGAAGGCAAACTATAAGCTACAATGTTCAAACTGCTCTCTTACACCTGCTTAACCTCTGTGAATATGTGAAATGCCTGTTCTGTGTCAAAACCTGTCAATTGACACTTACTTTCCACGACAGTCATTTTTTTTTAAAAAGGAAAAGCTTTCTTGTTGTATCATTGCAAAAAAAAACATCGGCTCCATTCATTTCAGTCAGTTTGCAATCTATGTCACTGTTGTTGTCCAAAGATCTCATTGATCTCAATGGTCCGACCTTGGCAATGCTGTTATGTGGAAAAATAAATCACATTCATTTCAATCAAAGCAGCAGGAGAAAGCTCTCATAACAGCTGCAGCACAGGTAAATTGATTTTATTTTCTGAATATTCTTTCCTGTTGTGAGTAGGATCTTTTTATTAACACACTCCAGCATCAATTCAAGGCTTTCAGATGTTGGGCAATTCTGCTTTTTTTTCACTTCATGTCACATTGAAGCATACACCTCGATATAACATGCAAATTGCATTGCTCCTTGAGTCTGTGTCATAACGACAGTGGAGTGAACATTTCTTGCTGGTATGTAAGCTTATATACACATCAACTGGCACGATGAGCTGAGCAAGCCACCTAGCATGGTAAAAGGAAGACAGGGAAGAAGGCAACAATAATATGACTAATGCTGTTGGTCTTTGAAGGCTGCAACATTATTGCACTGGAGAAAAAACACTACAACCATTGGTTGCTTGTCCACACCAATGATATGAAAGGAAATGAAAAGCATTTGATTACTCAACATTGAGTATATTCTCTTCATATATACTGAATACAGAGGACTGCCTTTTAAGAGCCCGCCGCCAAAGTAGGCTGTGGGCATAAAAATTTGCAGACCACACGCGAAGGGACAACGTCGCAGAGCTGCTGCGATTCCAAACTGTAAGCCCAATGTGCAGGCGCCATTTTTAAAGGGCTTACAGACCTATCTGAGCATTTAAATTTTTAAAGGGTCAGTTACTGTGAAGTTTATAAAATGAATGGATAAGTCTTCCCATGCCCTCTCCCACTCCCCGAATGGCATTTAATTTCATTTCAGCCCTTTCCACCTCCCCCGGAATATCTACCGTCATTAAATGACCTATCCCCCCGCCAAAGTTCAGACCCTTTGTCCTTTACCCCTTCCCATCACCCCCCCAACCAATCCAAGGAGTTTGACCCCTCTCCCCCTTCCTGCACTGAGAAATGTTCCTCCCCACAGGCATCACGTCTCATTTCCCCGAACGGGGATTCGAAGGGGGAGCATGGCCGGCCTTCCGAATGAAGATACCAACCTGCTGGCAGAATCGCTGCGCCCTGCATATTCATTGGAGGTAAGTATCTATTTTCATATTATAATGCGGGACCCATCACCGGGCGGTGGGGCAGTCGCCACGAGGCCTCGCCATCGCTGCCGAGATCGGTACAGGGCCTGCCGCCATTGGGGTCGGTGGCGGGCCTCCTCCATTGCCCCCCTGCCACCATCCCCACCGTCGGAGAGGCTTTAAAATCCAGCACAGAATTTATACCATGTATTTGCATCATCTCTCAAAAGTGATGCCACAATTGAGAATAGGTGGCACTGTGGAAAAATTGATTCACTGCGATGATATCAGGTACACTGCAAAGCATCACAAATGTTCTTATTTTAAGTGTGAGCTTCCAATATTACTACAAATTCTGAGAAATCCCAAACTCCACAGATTTCCAAGAAGTATTGGCATGCATCAGGTGAGCCTTGGTAGTCTAAAATAATGTTCTATGACCTGCACAAATAGGAAAATCTATAACCTTAAACTTTTAAGCTTTTATGGTTGAGAAATAATGGGAAGAGGTTGCAAGACAGCAACTGCTTTGACATCAACAAGTGACTCATGATAGGAAACATAAGGTTGTAGGCATTGCTTCCCAAAGTAATTAATTCAATTTACACCATGCATTCACTGGAGCCTAACTTGACGTCATGGCCATGGAACATTCAGAACAAAAATATCTTCTGTTAAACTGCTTCTGTTCAACAGTTTTAAAGTATAAAACAGGAAAAGATGAATTCTGTAGAATGCTAACAATTTACAGAAGACACAAGATTAGAACATTCTGGAAATGTGCATTAGATCCCTCAGCATATGAAAGAGAAAAGACAAGTTTCTGCCTCTCCATATCTCTACAACCTTCTCCAGCCATACAAACTTCCGAGATCAATGAAATTCTCCAAATCGGGCCTCTTGTGCATTCCTGATGTTAATCGTTCCACTATTGGTGGCTGTTCCTTCAGTTGCCTGGGTCCTAAGCACTGGAATCTTCTCCTGTGTATCTCCAATTCTCTACCTCTGTCTTCTCCTCTAAGATGTTCCTTCAAACCCTTTCTCTTTGACCAAGCTTTTGACGACCTGTTGTAATGTCTCCTTATGTGACTCAGTGTTTTTGTTATATGACATGTCTGTGAAGTTATTCGGGACGTTATACAACTTCAAAGATGCAATATAAATGCAAGATATAGTTCATGTTGTATAATTTTTAGAATAACATGGAATTCAGTTGAGCAAAGATTTCTGGATTACAAATTAACTCGTCAAAGCAAGTAACATTTCAGATTTAATGTTCCTGAACCAGCCATCTAAAACAAGGTTCCTTTTGTTTGGGAGCATAGTCTTAACTTAGAAGAGCTTGCATTTATATAGCACTTTTCACAACCTTGGGAAGTCCCAAAGAATTTTCTACCCAATGGAAAATTTTGAGGTATGATTGAGGAATGTAGCTGGGCAGTTAAGAGATTACTGTCCATCCAAAAGCTAGGAAGCCTGAAATCCTAAAACTTGTGGCCAACCATTTTAAAATTGACACTGAAGAACCAGAGACAGCCATAGAATCTGAAACAGGCAAAATAACATTAGCTAAGGTACAACTAGAACAGAGGAGACTAGAATTAGAATTCCAGAAGGAGAAAGAGCAGAGAGTGTTTCAGGAAAGGGAGAAAGAGCTTTCCAAAGAGAGAAAGAGGAGAGAATTCTAGGAAAGGGAAAAAGGAAGGGAGGAAAGGGAAAAAGAAAGGGAGGAAAGGGAAAAAGAAAGGGAGGAAAGGGAAAAAGAAAGAGCTTTCCAAAGGGAGTTAAGGCAGCTCAAACTGAATAGCAGAAGACCCAAGGTATCCAGTGAAGGCACCGCTAGTGAGGAAATTATCCCTAGCTCAGGACCAGGTGCTGAGCTCTTAAAGTTCTCCCAGTTGATACCAAAGTTCAATGAGGGGGATGTGGAAGCATTTTTAATGTGTTTTGAAAAGCTTGCAAAACAGTTGAAGTTGCCAGTAGACAGCGGGACAATGTTATTGCAAAGCAAACTAACAGGAAAAGCCCATAAGTGTATTCACTGTTGCCTGATGTGAGTTCATCAGATTACGAGATGACTAAAAATGCTATCCTGAATGCACACGAGCTAATACCGGAGGCATACCACCAAAAGTTCCGAACTCTCAGAAAGCAGCCGGAAGAAACTTGCATCGAGTTCAAAAGGATTAAGCAACTCACTTTCGACCGACGGATATGGGCACTTCAGAGTCCACCTTTGAAAACCTGAGAGAGGTGATCCTCCTTGAGGAGTTCAAAAACTCACTTCCTCTTTCCATAAGAAACCACGTGGACGAACAAAAGGTTCCAAGAGCCAGACAAGCAGAAATCCTGGCTGATGATTAGACACTTATGCACAAGAACTTGCCCCAAGGGAAACCCTTCCTGAGTCACCTCCAAAAACCTGAAAAGGATTGGAGGATGAACAGTCATGAGCGAGAAGGGAGAGCTGGAAATAAAGGGGGACCCTCCTCAGGCCAAAAAGCAAGGTGCTGAGAACAGGAGTGACATCAGGAAGCCTGTATGTTTCCATTGTAACAAGGCAGGTCACCTCCGAGCTGACTGCTGTAAGTTACAGGGAAAATCCACAGGTTTAGTTAGGGTACACCAGACCAGTGCAGGAAAAGGGGCCCTGATGGAAAACACAGCAGACCAGGCTTTAACTGTGGCAGGAAAACCTGTAAACCTACCAATGAGAGTGCAGGAAAACTTAACAAAATCCCTGAGAGTTACCAGGATTTTGTGTCCAGAGGAAAAGTGACTACCTACACCTCAAGTGAGGTGAGTAACCCCATAGTCATACTTAGAGATACAGGGGCCACCCAATCCCTTCTGCTGGGAAAAGGCATGACCTTTCCCCCCAAGAGAGTGCATTGAATGCTAGAGTGCTAGTAAACGGTATCGAAGGAAAGTATATGCCCATACCTTTATACCGGGTGCAGCTGGAGTGCAAACTTGTTTCAGGACCAGTAACCATGGGGATTGTCCTTAGTTTACCTGTGGACAGGGTCGACCTGCTCCTGGGTAATGATCTGGTGGTAGTGAAGGTGGTAGCTTTTCCAGTGGTTTTAGAGAGACCGAAAGCGGTCAGGGAGACAGAGCAGTTACAGGAAAAGGTCCCCGGCACTTTTCCTGACTGTGTGGTGACTTGGTCCATGGCCAAACAAGCTCCGTCAGAGGAGGCTGAACTGGCACTGCAGACAGATGACCCGATTGTTTGGTTATCTGAAATCTTCTTTAGGAAGTTAGAGGACCCAATGGATGGGTTAAACAGGACTTCCTTGGTTGAGGCTCAGTAAGGTGACCCACTATTAAAAATGTTAGCACAGATCGCCCAAACTGAAACTGAACCGAGGGTGTACCAGAGTGCTACTATTTAAAGGATGAGGTGATGAGGAAGTGGAGACCGACCCACAGACCTGCAGACAAACAGTGAACAGTGGTTCACCAAGTAGTGGCGTCACCGAGGTATCATAGGAAAATACTGAGAATAGCCCACGAGATTCCAATGGCTGGACATGTCAGTATCAGAAAACGCCAAGGCCACATCAGACAGAATTTTCACTGTCCACAATTCCGCAAGGATATGGTGGAAGTTCTGTAAGACTTGCCACACATGCCAGGTTGTGGGGAGCCTCAACCTGCAATAAAACCTGCACCCCTAATTCCCATACCAGCTTTTGGGGAACCATTCAGCAGAGTGCTGCTAGATTGTGTGGAACCCCTGGCGAAAACAAAAGGGGTCTACCAGTATCTTCTCACCATTATGGATGTGGATACCCAATTTCCAGAGGCTATCCCTCTAAGAGCTGCCTCTGCCAAGCTAGCGGTGGAGGGGCTAACCCAATTCTTCACTCGATGTGGGCTGCCTGCTGAGTTCTAAACGAATCAGGGCACAAATTTTATGTCCAGTATTTTTCAAAAGATCATGGTTAATTTGGGCATAACCCAGCTAACGTCCTCAGCCTACCGCCCACAGTCATAAGGGGCTTTGGAGCGCTAAAGACAATGATCAGGGCATACTGCTATGAGTACCCCCATGACTGTGACAAAGGGTAGGATTTCTTCTGTTTGCTACCACTCACCTAATAAGTTTACTGGCTTTAGTCCTCTAAAACTAGTAAAGGGGAGGTTTTTGGGACCCAGGGACGAATCTTCCCTGTTAGGCTACATCTCCATGTTCCCAGACTGCTTATGAGAGCCTGTGCAGTGGCTCAGGAACACATAAAAACCTCCCAGACAGCGATAAAAAGGCAGGCGGATAAACATACCAAGACCAGAACATTTCAGCCCGGAGACCATGTGTTAGCGCTATTACCAATACAGGGAGAACCACTGACAGCCAAGTTCAGTGGCCCGTACAGAGTAATAAAGAGAATTAGCCAGGTGAATTATATCATTGACAACCCCAGATCGTAGGAAAAAGCAAAGGTTGTGCCACATCAATATGTTAAAATGGTATCACAGCTGGAAGGGGGACAAACAATCACAGGTCTGTCAGGCAGTCAGGAAAGAGAAGGGCGAAAAGGACAGTGAGGACAAGTAAGAGGGAGGCCTGCAGGATTCCCAAATCAAACCCCCTACCATCCGGTTAGCGAACACTCAAATGTTAGGGAAATTAGACACCGTACTCTCCTGTGTAAATGCAGAACAGAGAGGAGACCTAACAAGGCTGCTCACCGCATTTAAAGGGATCTTCAGGGACAAACCAGGTGCACAACCCAAACCCTACAGCATGTAGATGTCAGAGAGACCCCTCCCATAAAACAAAATCCCTATCGCCTAGGTCCCAGGAAACGGACACAGGCTCGTGAGAAAATTCAGAATGAAGACCTAAAAATTAAAGATTTCAATTCTGAAGGGAAACACAGAAAAGTTCATAAGCCAAAGGAAAACCCTAAGCCCAAAAAGGTTTTTGTGGCAGATTTAGAGGGTGCTGATGGCGGTGGTGACTGCAAGTCAAGTATCCTAACTGAGGAGGAATTGTAGGCCAGGCTGGAGGAGCAATTGTGGGCCAGGCTGGAGGAGGAATTGTAGGCCAGTCTGGAGGAGCACAGGGAAAAGCATGTACAAAAAGCACTGGATGATCTATGAAGAACTTTGAATCCAGGGTTGAGTTCACTGATATAGAGAAACTGGAAAAGGAAGATATTGTAGAAATACAGGAGGAAATCTCATGTAAGCTGGAGCACAAGCTGATTGAGCCCAGTCAAAGCAGTTGGAGTTCCCCAGTAGTGCTTGTGCACAATACCGGATTAAAAAAATTAAACTAGAGTATGGGCTGCATTTTATCTGTCGCCCAACCCCGACGTCAGGGGTTGTGGCAGGGGGCGGCCCAGAAAATGCCTCCAGGAGAGTGGGGGGTGGGGAAGGTTAGGTACACAAGGTGAGTGTTTTTTTGGGGGACGGTCGGAGAGGACAAAGGATGAAATGTAAGTTTATTGGGGAGATGGGAGAGGGGCGAGGGACATTTACTTAATTATTTGTAATGAGTTTTAAATACATGTGTCTTTAAAAATTTAAATTAAATGTAAGGGCTGGAAGCCCTTTAAAAATGTCACTGGCGCGCCTGCAGTGGCGCCGGAGGCTTTTGCCCGGGATGGATCGCCTGCCCGGGATGGATCGCCCGCCCCCTTCACATCATCAAGGGGGGGGGGGGGGGTGGGTGAGGTCCGCCCCGGCCATGTAAATGAACCACTGCGTATAATATCGCGGTGGCTCCATGGAGTAAAGCACGCGCCGGCAGGCCGTCATCTTTGAAGCTCGCCACCGAGATCGGCGGTGAGCTAGTAAAATTCAGCTTTATGGTTATGACAGCAAAACTGATGAGTGTATGTCGAGTTTTTTTTATTTTTAGCTTCATAATGAAATCTTCCTGTTGTCAATATTTCATTTCATGATGGGGAGGTGTTAATGTGTTTTGTTGAATGATAATTTTCTTTCATCCACTGACTGGAGCTCTGAATTTATATTTTTTTGAAGAAATTTAAAAGAAACATTCAAAACAGGATTACTGCTGGCAACTTAAGATGATCACCTAGTTTTGAATTCTGTATACTACATTGCAAAGGACTGTGAGGAGGGAGACGAAATGGCTGCATTTTCCAGCAAGGACCAAGACCCAAGAATTTTACAGGAACTGCCTGTTCTTTCAGCAATCAGAGAAATACCACTATGTTTGAATGACTGAGTGACTGTCTTGTGACAAGCCCCTCCCTATCTGTGGTTTTAAGCTGGTGTTTTCTCTGCAGCAAAGATGAAGCAACTGGTTTCTAACATGTGGGGGGGGGGGTGTCCCCCCCCCTTTCTCTCGCTCTCCCCATTCCAGCTTGAAAGCTTTCAAATCCTGCTTGTTGATTAACCACGTTTGCATACTCCGGCTACAATCATCCGCATCGCTGTCTCCAAGAAACACACCAAACCAGTCATCTACCTCTTCAAACTAAAAGCCTCAGGACCACTGAATTCAGCTAGAAGCCAGCTTAATCACCAAACTCCACAGACTGAATACCTTTTTTATGGACTCTAACTCAACCAATCTACCTTTGCCCACTCTGTAACCTCTAGTGTGTTTGTGCGTGTGTGAGAGAGAGAAAGTTGGCGCATTGTTTATTATTATATTAGTTCAGTTTGGGTACAATAAAGTTCACCTCTTCCATTGTTAATTCAAGAATACCTGTCTGATTGATTGGTTCTTGCTATGATCATAACAAGAACCAATCAAACACCTAATGAATTGGCCAGTACATCCACTTTAAGAAAGAATGAAACCTGTTGTGGTCTAACAAGGAGAGGAAAAAGGAAGCCCCTCCTCACTTGACCATAACAATTGTATTCAAATGAAGCGCTGTGGGACGTTTTATTACATTTAAGCTGCTATATAAATACAAGCTGTTGTTGTATCTGAATAATAAAGCAAATGATTACACTTACAGTCACATAAACTATCCATTCACATAGTATTGCTATGAATTCTAAATTAATTGTTATGTTTAAATCTGTCAGCTTTTAATTTCTAAAAGACTTCACCAGGCTTCAGAGTTTGATTTTATTCTTTTGTTAAATGTAGCGCTGTCACATCAAATCCCTGCTTGGAACGTTAAGAATTTTTTTTAAATCCTAGAATTCGTCTCCCTACATCAGATTAAGTTTCCCTCATTGAATTGGACTGAAAGTCTGATTTTGAGAGAAAGAGAGACAGAATTTCATTAGTATAGCACAGAGATGGAAGTACAAGACTCTGGGGCCACCGTTTCCTTGTCAGCTCCTTTTAATGAAAGAATTAACTGTTCATCAGGCCAAACAAAATTAGCATTTTGACTCCTGTTCGGCAACTGAAGAACTGGGGAGAGCATAACTTCAATCGGCATCAAAAATAAGAAAGCCACGTTTTTTTCAAGATCAACTCCACATTATATTTTTATTTTTCCCTTAATTTGCCAATTTTTTTCCTTTCCCTTCTCTTGAAGGCATTTATCCCTTACTGGTTTGCACTTAAAACTTTTCAGTACCTCACTCAAGTGGCCATTCTTAATTGTGTGAGTAGTGAATGCGAGCAAGCTATTTGATAATATGAGAAGTTACAGTAGAGGTGATCCTGTGCTAAGCTGCAATCTATACTTGCTTACTTCCAAAAATAGTGGTCAGACGCAAATATATGACTGATTTTTCCCTCTTTAATCAAATTATAGCACGCTGACCAATACCCTGGCCCGACTGAGATCTGGCAGCTTGGCAGAGACCAGGAATTGAACCTAGCACCTTCCTGCTCTGTAAACCTCAGCTAACCATCATCTTCAGCAATGGAGTCATCAGAGAAGCAACCCCAAAATTACAACACAAACCCCTGGTGTGCTGTGGTTTTGGGGGCCATGAGAATATAAGCAGGAGGGAAATATCAATTTTCCATATAAAAGGGAGAACAGGCAGCATATAGTTAACTGCTTCTTACTGGTTCTTGGAATATTACATCAATGGAAGGCACAGGGACTGAGACTCATACATAAAATACAGAGTGGCTCTGTCACTCCAGTGCTTTTCGTTATACATCATTTATTTAGATTGAGCTTGGTGGCTCCATGGTTATGTACATTACTATGCTATGCATGGAGAGGTTCAATGTTCTGATGTCCCAGTGAAGCGTGAAATCTCATCAGCTGAGGGAGGGTGTGTGCCTGCCTTCTCATTACTGCATAAGATGGGGAGGAGGGAAACCAGCAGAGTTAAGCAAGATAAAGCAATAAATGTTCTATTTTTGTAATATATTTGTAATTTTAGGCTTGATGTTGCCTTTGCTTTGAAATATCCCACTTAATTGGAATTTTTATGAGGGAATATAAAATAATAAGATAAAATAAAATATAGGCTTTAGATAATTCAATTTTGTCTGCCATGGCATGGTGTCACGGTGTCTGAGAAGTAATCTCCAGTTCTAGGACAGTGATATATCTTGTGCTTCTCACCTCGTGAATATGACTGGGAATTCCACTTAAGCTTCATATTTTACTGAAACAGATGATTCAAAATTGGTAATTTCCTGAAATTGAAATGGAATGAACAATTTAAAAAAAAATAAGAAATTCAAGGTGAAATAGTTTTATTGTTCCACAAGGATCAGTAAATGAGGATTAATTTAATTGTGACCAAAGGGTTGTTTTATTCAGTGGTCTGGTTAAGTAAGTTGGGTGATTGAAATTATCTTCACTACAAACAAAACTTACCATATACAGCTCATCTGAAGGAACATTACAATATACTTTATTTTGTTATCATATGCAGAGATTGTTTATACTAATGAGCTAACAGAGAAGGTTGATCAAGGTAGTGCAGCAGATTGACCCACACACCATGATGAAGATAGTTATCTGCTTCAGGATGACAGAGAAAGGATGGTGTAACAGGCAGAAGCTTGGCAGTTGCAATTCATTAAAAAAAGAAAGTCTTGCATTTATCTAGCACTTTTCACAACCACTGGACCTTTCAAAGTGCTTTACACCCAATAAAGTACTTTTTATTTATTCATTCATGGGATGTGGGCGTTACTGGCTATGCCAGCATTTATTGCCCATCCCTAATTCCCCTTGAGATGGTGGTGGTGAGCTGCCTTCTTAAACCGCTGCAGTCCATTTGGAGTCAGTAGACCCACAGTACTGTTAGGAAAGGAGTTCCAGGATTTTGACCCAGCGACAGAGAAGGAACGGCGATATAGTTCCAAGTCAGGATGGTGTGTGACTTGGAGGGGAACTTGCAGGTGGTGATGTTCCCATGTATTTGCTGCACTTGTCCTTCTAGTTGGTAGAGGTCACGGGTTTGGAAGGTGCTGTCTAAGGAGCCTTGGTGCATTGCTGCAGTGCATCTTGTAGATGGTACACACTCCTGCCACTGTGCATCGGTGGTGGAGGGAGTGAATGTTTGTAGATGGTGTGCCAATCAAGCGGGCTGCTTTGTCCTGGATGGTGTCGAGCTTCTTGAGTGTTGCTGAAGCTGTACCCTTTAAGGCAAGTGGAGAGTATTCCATCACACTCCTGACTTGTGCCTTGTAGATGGTGGACAGGCTTTGGGGAGTCAGGAGGTAAGTTACGTGCCTCAGGATTCCTAACCTCTGACCTACTCTTGTAGCCACAGTATTTATATGGCTACTCCAGTTCAGTTTCTAGTCAATGGTAGCCCCTAGGATGTTGATAGTGGGGGATTCAACGATGGTAATGCCATTGAATGTCAAGGGGAGATGGTTAGATTCTCTCTTGTTGGAGATGGTCATTGCCTGGCACTTGTGTGGCGCAAACGTTACTTGCCACTTATCAGCCCAAGCCTGGATATTGTCCAGGTCTTGCTGCATTTCTACATGGACTGCTTCAGTATCTGAGGAATCACGAACGGTGCTGAACATTGTGCAATCATCAACGAACACCCCCACTTCTGACCTTATGATTGAAGGAAGGTCATTGATGAAGCTGCTGAAGATGGTTGGGCTGAGGACACTACTCTGAGGAACTCCTGATGTGTAGTTACCCCTGTAATGTATGCAACAGCCAATTTGCACATATAATGACCAGATAATCTGTTTCTGGGATGTTGATTGAGGGATTAAATATTGGCCAGGACATGAGAGATAATTCCCGTGCTTTTCTTCAAAATACTGCCTTGGGTCCTTTTACATCCACCTGAGCAGGCAAATGGGGCCTCGGTTTAACGTCTCATTCAAAAGACAGCACCTCCGATAGTGCAGCACCAGCTCTGGAATGTGGCTTGAGCCTGGAACCTTGCATCCTAGAGGCATAAGTGATACCAACTGAGCCACAGCTGACACAATGCAAAGAATTGTGAAGTGGCATATTTTCAGAGGACTAATAAGACAGTATACAATAAATGGCAAGAATTTGAAAAGTGCATATGAACAGAGGTATC
Organism: Heterodontus francisci; assembly: GCF_036365525.1. Classification (NCBI taxonomy): domain Eukaryota; kingdom Metazoa; phylum Chordata; class Chondrichthyes; order Heterodontiformes; family Heterodontidae; genus Heterodontus; species Heterodontus francisci. The sequence goes on along the minus strand of NC_090392.1, from coordinate 57,461,506 downwards.
TTGGTGTCTATATATACAAATTCTTAAAGGCGGCAGGGCAAGTTGAGAAGGTGGTTAAAAAAGTAGGTGGGTTACCTGGCTTTGCAACTGGAGGAATATAGAAAAAGAGATCATGCCATAACTTTATAAATCACTGGTTAGGCCTCAGCTGGAATGTTGTGGACAATTCTGGGCACCAAACTTCAGGAAAGATGAATTAGCCTTAGAAAGGGTACAGATAAGTTTTCCCGGGATGTTACCAGGGATGAAGGACTTCAGTTATGTGGAGAGGCTGGAAAACAAGTTCTGTTCTTCTTGGCACAGAGAAGGTTAAGAGGTGACCAAATAAAGGTTTTCAAAATAATGAGATTTTGATAGAATAAATAAGAAAGAAATATTTTCTCTGGCAAGTGGGTCTCTAATGAGAGGTTACAGGTTCAAAAATAATTGTAAAAAGATCCAGAGGCAAGATGAGGAGAAATTGTTTTCACAAAACTGTCACCATCTAGAATGCTCTACCTGGAAAGATGGTGAAACCTGATTCCATAGATAATTTTGAAAGGGAGTTGGACAGGTACTTGACAACAAGGAACATATAGGGTTATGGACAAAAAGTGGGGACGTGGAACTAAGCACAACTGCTTTTAAAAGAGCCAGAACAGTCAAAATAGGCCAAATGGCCTCCTTCTGTGCTGTAAGTTTCGATGATGCCTTTGAATGCTAAGAGAGATCATTTTATTCTCTTAAAAAGTTAGCACACATATTAGGCAGGATTTTTATTCACTTGAGAGAGCAAGAAAGGGAACGGGTAGTCACTTAAACCTGCCCCTAGTTCTTCATGCCAATTTCCTGACACAAAACTGGCACGCTTCGAGTTCAAAAGGTCATGTCACGCTCATCGGAAGTGCAGCAATGGAAATACAAAAATAAAATGGAGAGTTATAAAAATCAAACAATTTAAAAGACTGGTACACTTGCCTTCAACAAGATGAAGGACAACATCACATGACATCCAGCTTCTCCTGCACTGAAATACACACCGTCTGCTAGAACTGAAACTCGTTAACCTCATCTGCAATGAAATTGCAAACAGCTCATCGCACATGGATGCGAGCTATCCATAAAATGAGCTAAAACAAAGGAACTCACAGATAGATGCCCTGACTCCAGCCGCAATCACGACCATAAAGGGTGAAATACTTCATCATATCAAAATGGAGTGCAATCAGAAGCTACTGTATAGCCCCTCAGGAATCGGAACCTAAGCATTGGGTGCTTACAGCTAATTGGGCGAAACTAATATTTAATGAATTTTGTCTTTTTTGGAGAACAAAGAGGACATCAGAACATCAGGGCATCAGCTAAAAATCTCCAGTCACAGAGAGAACATCGAAAGCCATCTTCATTTCCAGCATAAGGCTGAGAGAGAGAGAGATCAATTCCAGCTAAGACAGTTGAAAACTGCTGAGAGGAGTTTAGAAGCAATTGCAGCAGAAAAGTATGAGGGGCTCTTTTAAACAACTCCTCCGCCTGTGAAAATTGAACTAAGTACCAGTAAGATTTCACAGGGTTTTTTTTCCTGAAAACAGCAGACTTTTACACCTTACACTCTTAACGCCTCTTACCCTTTACCTTCTATCTACCTTTTCTTGAGTGTGTATGTGGGAATGAATGTGTGAGCAGGTGGTGTTGCGATCATTTCAGGTGATTATTGTTCAATAAATATTTAATCTTCTGTTTCAAACCTCTGAGAAACCCTGTCACTGTCTGTTTATTTGGCAAACAAAACACAGAGGTTGAAACACTAGTTTAACCACAAACACTATCTGCGGTCAGTGGGGAGGTGAAAAGTGGAAGCTGACCACCCCATTTTCCACCTGCCCCTAACAGTCGCATTGGGAGCAGGAAGAGGCAACCTGCCTGCTCTATGCAGATGGCCACTTAAGCCCATTAATGAGCTTTTTCTCGGCTCCTACTGTGCTGTAAACAGCAATGCTCCTATAATTCCTTTCCTTCCTAGTTGACATTTCTTGTTTATTTAGATACCAGCTGGGAAAAAAGATCAATAACACTATCTAGCAAAAATCAGTTAAATGGTCTCTTTCGGTGCTTTAAGCGCCTGTGATTCTTTGACTTCTCTCCTATTGGTCAAATTTTCCTGCTATTTTAGCAACCAAGGGGATTAGTAACATTATCTAGTAACAAAAGCTTCTGAAACACTCTTGAAAAAAAAATCTTGGCAGCTGCTATTAACTGCTTCTTCGAAGACTTATTTTTACTGTGTAAATGAAATAATACAAATTGATTGGTGCTTGGAGCCACATATCTAATTATTGTAGGAAACAACAGTTGCTTGTAGGCTGCACTTTTTTTGAAGGTTGAGCCATTTTCACACTGAAGAACTTGGCAAACCATTTTTACTTTACCGTGCAAAACACAATTTTATCAGTGCAGTTGAATTGCATCTTCAAGACACTTCTGCGTGATATCATTGTGGCAAAATTGCTTTGTTGGCTTCTCTTTGTTCGCAATAAAGCAAGTGGTTCAACAAATACTTTGATGATGTCACTGTCCCTTTAAATTCAATAGTAGGATAACAGCACAGAACTACATATGCTTATTTATTGTAGTAGTTCACTTCAAAGGGAAATAATTCCAATTCCTCTTCAAAAGATGATTCTTTTTTTCTCCACTTTGTGTATGATAGTACTGAGACTGGAGCAAAAATTGTCCACTGAATGCTTATCAAAAGATTTCCCAGCTTTGGGTACTTCAATCTCCTAAACTGCATTGGCATCAGGTTGCAACAAAAACAGCAGCACTGTCCACCATAAATTCAAGATAAATTAAAGGAAATGAACTACTTCCCACTCTAAATGTAAATATATTTATAGAAATGTGCAAACAGCTCTTATTTTATTAGAAGGTACAGAATATCATTTCATTCTGACATGTTCATTTTTAAACCAATATATGCATTGTCTCCCTCAAAGACTGCACTCCATTCTCAAGATCATATGTGAAATATTAGCATCTTCATAATTATACTGATGAAATCACTTGAGAAAAACAATAAGGAAAGCCACTTAATAAACTGACACTGCTATTTTTGCTAGTAGCTGAGTACAGAAATGTTCTTTGGTGATGGGAGGATTAAAATGTGTATTAATACAAACTCATTCATCTGTTTTACTTATTTCAAATTATAGTTCACTTCAAGGTTCTCAGACTATTCAAAACATGTGCATTCACTCTTCCATTGAAGAGCTTTTTGAGAAGCAGGGAGAGGTGTGGAAGACCTGTCAAGTATCATTCATTTGAAATGACACCCACTTACTTCAAGTGCAATTTTAATTCATGTAACCAATTCTAATAAAATAAACATGTTTAAATGGATTTGGGTTTGCGTCACTCTTTTGATCAAAAAGCTCACTCCCCAGTGAGGCAGCTCCAAAAGATACAAGGGTTTTTCTGCTACAATCAAGAGATTTAGCAATGCCTCAGTACCTAGAACAGGCTGCATTGGCCTGTTTCCAAAATTCTTATCTACTGACTGCAGGGTGAATTTTACAGTGCAACACATTCAAGGTCCAGTACAGAGCAAACCTTTCAACATGCTGTGCCTTTGTTAGCTTTACATAGAAGTGTGGTGGGTCATCAAGGTTGTTCCCATTGCAGCAGACAGGAAGTTACTGTGGTAATGAATGTTGGCAGTCACCCTGTTAAATCCTTTTGGGACCAGGTTACGCTTTCCGTGGACCATGTTTTTGGTATATCAGGAGCAGTCTCCATGTGGTGAGGACTCATCAATGTGAACCGGACCTCTTCCAAGGCCTTAAATAATACAGTAAGACCTCTTGCAGACCAGAAGCATCATATGATGCAGGTTCTCAATCATGATCCAGGCACCAGCACAGGAGCACAAGCATCAACCAGAGGATATTGTCAATAAAAGGCCAAGAATTTGACATTCAAAGGAGACTCCAGAACAACTGAATGAAGAATATCACCAAATTAGAAGTAAAGGTGCAGAAGGGAATTTGCAGGTTGTTCATCATACCTGAACTTAAGAGAACCTGAAAAAGATTGAAAATAGCTAGCAAAAGTCAAGTCTAAGAATGGAACTTAAATTACAAACGAAACAGGAGAAAACTACCATACAGGCAGAAGAACAGAATAGCCCAAGAAAGACTGCAAATGTTTAGTCTGCTGGAGTCTGACATGCACAGAAATTCTTCACCATGATCAAGAGTCTCCAACCCAAACTTTAGAAATCCAAATGGGCATTGTTTCCATGTCTCCGATGTGGAATGGATATTATCTTCCCCGAGAACCTCTACTTACCTAAGCACTGGTTGGCAAGGCTTAGGTATCCCCTAGTGTGCACAATAATACTGCTGGAGTGTAATCAACTCAAGCCACACAGCTCATCAGCATAGAGAAGTTGAAAGTTTCCTATTCTCATCCAGCTGGGATCATTCTCCTCTTTAGTTTCCTTTCTCGCAGTGTTCTCTCAATCAAATGGCAAAATTCCAGTTACAAGTGACAGATCTAAGAGCCAGGGTGATCAGTAGTGCCCCGGAGTCACACTGACCTGCCTGGATTAGTTATTGGTTATCAAGTCGACCACAAAATATAATCTCAGTTTCAATCTCCCATTGGCTCTCTAATCACCTTGGGGCAAACTCAAACCTGATATACCACCTGCAATAAAGAAGTGAACCTACTTTAAGAAAGAGTGAATGGCCAAAAATAGATGATAAAAATAATTACAGATGTTCTAATTATTGATGTTCTTATTTTGTGCACTATTTTCTTTATTCTTGGCTGAGATATTATTCAGTTTGCCATAATATTTCTGGGTAAAAGTACTTACAAGAAACTTAAACAACCAACATTTCTAAGATAAAGCATCATATGACAATTGTGAAAAGAAAGTAAGAGTGTAATGAGTAAGGAGGTCAGTAAAGGAACTATTCTGACTAAAGTTACTGGAGTGCTAGTGAATACTACAACCAAATCACAAAGTGCAATGTATTTCTGACAAAACTATGACACTTTTCTGATGGATCCATCAATTTCTCTCTTGATAGTTATCTTCCAGCATTTGCAAGGGGCTTTTATTCACAAGCTTAGCTGGTGAGTGTCTACCCAAGTCAATACTTGTTCCAATGCCCAAACATACACATTTTCCAGCAAGGGCCACTGGTTGATTTTTTTCCTCGTATTCATTAGCCAAGGGAGCACGGTGGCCAATCACAATGCTGATGATCCATACAGGCTGGGAACGTACCTTGACTTATGCCTAGTCCATGTTAAGTCAGTTGGTCACTGGGTGCTATGCTTGGTTTCAGTGTCTCCTCTGATGGAGAAAGTGGGAGGGTGGGAAATCAACCAGCTACTCATGATGGAAAGTCTTGGACATTGGATGAGGTTTGAGCCCATGTAAAGCATAGTCTCTTGTGCAAGTACTTTTACGCAGACAAACTACAACAGAACAATAGCCAAGCTCATATTTAATAAAACAGTGCATGAAGAAAGAAAATAAATGTAAGAAATGTTGTAATTATTTTCTTTCGTTGTTGCAATCAAATGCTACAAGATATGTAACAAGACACAATCTGACTTGGACCTACAACATTTTACTGTTAAATAAAGCCATGCTAATAAGGGTGTGAATCAGAACTCATTCAGTAATTTCTGAGCTGCCTTGTTCGATCCCACTGATCCTCCTCGTTGGATATTATCTTCAAAAAAGTGACCAATTTAGAACACCTCGAACAAATATTCACTGTTTCCTAGCCTTCAGCCAGTTTTTTTAAACCATTTCCAAGAATGATGCTGAATCCCCGCAGCTTTGAGCTTAAGTAATAGCCTTTCATGTGGAACTTTCTCAAATATCTTTTGCAAGTCTAGGGACACCACATTATCAAAATCCCACAATCCACTTCCTCAAAGAAGTAGAGCTGATTGGTCCAACAGCATCTTCTCCACATTAATCCATGTTGATTATTGTTTATTGTTATTTTATTGTACAGCTAATCCTCAAATTTACTCCAGATAATCAATTTTCATTTCATTTGGTGGGCTGAAGTTATTTATAAATCTCAACATTTCAGTTTTTTTTTAGTTAAATTATTTTTTTCCCACTGAATATTAGCTAGCTAATCAAGCTTTCTGAAAGGGAGGGAGGGAGAGAATGGTGGACAGAGTGGAAAAAGAGAAACAAATTTAGAATGCTCCATTCCATGGAAATTGTTCCATATTTGCTCCCCGAGTATAAATCAGGAGATTTATCGAAACACCATTTTCCTGTATCATAGTGTGTTCTGGCACTTAATTTTAGCACAGTCTTCACTGTTCAGTTGCTATTGGAGTGATAGAGCTGTTCACACAATGAACAGCAACTCTGACGATGGTGATTGCCTTTGGCTCCCCAGAGAATTATCCCCAATTTTCAGTGTGAGAAACTCAACTTCCTGCACTGTCTTCACCATTAGCACCAGTGTGTGTGATGATTATCATGGCTGTCAAGATATTGGGTTAAAACCACTCATCCTTCACAGAGTGAAGAAGAAGATTTTGACAGTTCTGTATTTAGCTTTTAATGCAACAGTATTCTATGACATCAGTGTATGACAATCGCAGTCAGTAGACTGCGACTGGGAAGTGATCCATTGTACATTTAGGAACAAATATGCATTCGGTGTCCATGTGTCACTGACAAAGTGAATAACAGTTCACTTTGCAGTTTATTATTTGTTAAAGCACTTGATTTTTACAGCCTGATTGATACTTGGATTAATTTGAAGCGAAGAGAGAAATCTGGAAGAAATGGCACACCTCTGTTGCAAATAACGAATCAATATCTGCCTGCATGTACTGATAATTGCCTTAAGGTGTGAAGAGTCTGCTTTTAGTAAATCATTGAGACTTTTGGTAAACAATTACTGAATTGGTCTTTTTTTAAAAGAGGATTTGGACTTGCAACCTGTTAAGAGATGTGTGGCCTACCCACACCCATTCAGATCAAGGTGGGCGAGACACAAAATTCGAAATCTGACTGATTTCGGCAATAGTTGGTTCGCCTCCAGGGCTGTTCTCTCAATCTCACTACTGTCGGCAAGCTCAGCTTGGGTGAGTGATGAAGGAGGCCCCGACAGCATTGCTGCAGACCACGTGGTACAGGCAGACTGTTCTTGCTTAAAGGCAGGCTGCCTCTTAAATGGAGCCACACAAAAAGATTGCTGCAATGGAGATTTTTGCAAACTGAACACCAGGGAAGACAGAGAGATCCAGACTGATGGATGCAGCACTGGAGGGATTCGTGGTGCAGGTGGGCAGGAGGAGAGACTTTACCCTCAGAAGGGAGTGGTAGCAGGTGGCCAGGAAGGACAACTCCTGGGGTCTGGACCTGAGAACCTAGCAGGAGTGCCACAAGAATTCGGATAACCTCACATGGGTGATCAACATTAGTGAATGCATCTTCACATGACATCTCCTACCCACCACACCACCATCCTCTCACGCTACTCAATGCATCACAGCCTTCATCACTCACCTAGCAGTACTCCATGGCTCTCAAAACGCTAACCTATCACCCAGATAACTAACCTTACCCTGCTAATCTGGCATGATGAGCAAGCTGCTGATGGTGTGACCATGGACCTCTTGCTTCACATCCCCCTTCACACACCCCAACTTTCCCCTTCAGAGCTCTTGCTTACAGGTACCCAAGAACTGCCGCCTGGCCAGCCACTGGAGCCCCAGGAAAGAGAATAAGAGCATTTCAGTGATGAAGAGGCCCTTTCACTTGGCCTGACACTTGCAGCCACCAGCTCAGACACTGACACTGCACTTACCTTGGAGGCAACATAGAGTTGGGATCATCAAGTGGTGAGTCTATCAGGCACAAGTGGCCTGCAGCCAGGCCAGTGGTAAAGGATGGCTCCTTTGCCAGCTCACCAGAGGATGAGTTGGCAGACAAGTACTGCTGCAGGTTGAGAACCATGATGGGGCGACACAAAGAAGTACACTGAACGGACACGCACACTGAGATGATGTGTGCATTGGCTGGCCTGCAAAACAGCCTCTTGTCACTGTCAAGGAGCATGGAGGAGTCCGGCTCTAACTTGACAAAGGGCATGGCACAGAGCTTGCCCTCTCTGCAACCTCTGCTCCATCTCCCTGTCATCCTGCACACTCAGAGGCGCTGGCACTGCTGCTCCCATACCAGTTGCAGCCTATGTGTGGACAGGTCATCTCCTCCTCTGCTATTCCTGTGAGGATGCAGCAACACTCTCTGGCAAATGCAGAACCTCACCAAAACACCTCCAAAACACTTCAGAGTACTTTCAGACACTTTCCAATAGAAAAAGTGGTAAAAAAAAAATTAACTTACCAGCAATAAGAGTGCCTGGCCCTGCCTGTAATGCTACTGCAGGATCTATCTTGCAAATTTGCATTTCATTTTTCAAGAGTGCACAACACATATGTTGCCAAATTTGTAATCCTGGCATTGCATGAGCCTGCTGGGCTAGATTAAATCAGGATAGCACCAATTTAACATGTTTGGGTGCACACAGGGGATGCAGCTGCATGCACCCATTTCATCGGAGAATGCTGTGTGGACTGCAGCTTGCCTCTGGGGAAGCAAGGTAGGGCTTCATAACGTCTCTAGAAATGTGGCTATACAATGGAATTTTGTCCCCTTTCATTCTGCACAGTGTGATGTGATGGCTGTTAGCAAAGATAACCCAAGTTTCTTTTCTCTACTACCAATCATCTTCATAAACCTCACTCCACTGTCCTTTCCATTCTTACCTCCAACAAGTGCAAGGAGCTCATGGACTTGTTTCCCTCTAAGATTGAGACCATCTGTTCAGTTATCATTGCTGCTTCCTCCCTCTGAACCTGCCCACCAGGTCAAGCCTTCCCCAGCCCTAGCTCTGAGCCCTGACTTTCTCGAGTGTCAACTGTGTCTCAGAAGTTTGTGGGTTCAAGCTCCACTACAAAGGTTTGAGCATAAAAGTCTGAGCTGACATTGCAGTGCTGCACTGTCAGAGGTGTCGCCTTTCAGATCTGATGACACACTGGGGCCCCAGATGCTCTCTCAGGTGGATGTAAAAGATCCCATAGCACTATAAGGCAGCAGCAGGGGAGTTATCCCCAGTATCCTGGTGAATATTTATCCATCATTCAACATCATTAAAACTAAACAGATTATCTGGTCACTATCACATTGTGCACAGTAATCTCCCACAAACAGCAAAGTGGCTGCTACATTTCCTACATTACAACAGTGAATTCACTTTTTTTTAAAGAAAGTACTTGATTGGTTTTAGAGTGCTTAGGGATGTCCTGAAATTGTGAAAGGTGCTTCATAAATGTAAGTCTTTTTATTTTATTTTTTTGTTTCTTGCTTATCTCTGGGAACATCTTGTGCATGTGATCCATTTCCTGCTCCCTGCCCTGCTGGCCAACTAAATTCCCTTCCAACGCCCATGTTACCTGGCACTGTAAACGGTTCCTGTTCCTCAGGTAATGCCCCCTCACTTTCAAAATCAGTGTCGTCACCCCTCTTCAAAGACAACATCTTGACCCCTCATTACACCCCAATTTCCAACCTCCATTTCCTCTTCAAAGTCCTTGACCCTCAAATTGGTGCCTATTTTTCTGTAACTCTATGTATGATTCATTCCAATCAGGACTGAACTGAAGTAGCTTTAATCCAAGTCACAAATGTCATTTTCTGACACTGTGAACATGGTGCATTAACCCTCTTAATTCTCAACCGCTCGACAGTTTTGACAAATTGACTATAACATCCTTCTCCAATGCCTCTTTGTTGTCCAAGGCAGAGGGACTTCCCAAACTTGCTTCCACTTTTACCTATGTAATCACAGCTAAAGCATCTCCAGCAATGACTTCTCTTCCCACCCTTGCACCGTTACCTCAGGAAACCTCAATGATATATCCTTCATCCTCTCTTTTTCCACATCTACATGCTGCCCGATACTGATATCATCCACAGACACGGGCCAGCTTCCATATGTATACTGACAACACCCAGCTCTAGGTCCCCACTACTTCTGTATTATCAGACTGCTTGTTTGACATCTAGTCTTGGACAAGCCACAATTTCCTCAAGTTAAAGATAGGGAAGACCAACCTATCATCTTCAGACCCCACCACAAACTGCACGTTCATTCCGTGACTACTGTCTCAGGCTGAACCAGACTGTTTGCAACTTCGCTATCCTATTTCGCCCGAAGCTGAGCTTCCGAGCCCACATCCTCTCCAGCATAAAGATCACCTACTTCTACATTTATAATATCACCTACCTCAGCCCATTGCTGCCAAAAACCTCAACTATGCCTTTGTCAGCTCCAGACTCAACTATTCCAATGCTCTCCTGGCAAGCCTCCAATAGCCCAATCTTCATAAAGTTCAATGCATTCTAAAGTCTGCTTCCCACATCCCATCCTTCACCATATTCTATGTACCCACCACCCCTGTGCTTTCTGATCTATATTAGCTTCCAATCCCCCAAATTCTCCAATTTAAAATTTTCATCCATATTTTTAAATCATTCATTGCCTCGCCCCTCTCTGTCTTCACTAGCCTTACAACTCTCCTCAGCAAATTCTCATTTCCGGTGACTCTCATCATGAATTCCCCTCCCTTCTCCCACAATTGGGACTGTGTCCTCAGTGCTGTCGACATTATGCTCTAGAATTCCTTGCCTAAAGCCCATCTTTTTGCACAAGCTTTTGATCACCCCTTCTTTGGCTTGGTGTCCATCTTAATCGGATTAAACCTCTGTGAATCACCTTAGGACATTCTATACTAAAGGTGCAAAAATGCAAATCACTGTTGCGTCAATTTAAGGCGCAGTGAAGGCTGTGTTTTCTTAAAGAAAACTGGTAAGCGTTGCTGTCTACAACAGGAGTTTGATAAAGCAGGAATGAAAGTGCTTTGCACTTGACTGTCAACACACTCCATTAGTTGGCTAACATCTTTCTCTACTCTTCCTACTCCCCAATACCACCTCAAAAAATCCATTATATTCAGATTAAGCAATTCCTATGATCAGGTCAAACCCTCCGCTAACTCATGCTCACATCAAGTAAACCCACAACATTGTATTTTGAGAGACAACAATAAAATCTTCACTACATTCATTGAAGCATGGATGCAAAATAGGCAAAAACAAACTAGTGGTTCATTAGTGCAGAATGATCCAATTCTCCATTTACTGAAGCAACCAATGATGAGCTCATTATAAAGAAATGTGCAGAGATGCAAGTACTCACACAGTCAAGCGTGTCTTATGACCTTACGCTCACTCCTGTGCACATGCTGTATCTCGACACTGCTGAGAAGAATCATCTCAATGGGAAATAGGAGGAGAGGGACAAACTTGTACCCAGTTTTTGCAGAAGAATTGGCTTGAACTGCCCCGTACTAAGTGATGGATCAGTATTTGCACATCAACTAGGCTCCATGTGAGGAGCTCACAGTCAACTATGGGAATCATTCATACAACAAAAATTTGCAAAATCAGCAGCATTGAGTCTCACTCATTGATTAGGAAGTGACTCATTCTGCCTTGGTTATAAATGCAGTGAAGGTGAAGAGATATTGCCCTGCAATCACAGTCAGCTAAATAATGTCAGGAGAGGGACTAAGAACATACAGAAGACAGAGACTATAATCAGCCCAAGTGTATGCAGTTCTACACCTTTTACTCTGAATTTATGGTCTCATGAACTTATGCATTAGATTTGTAAACAGCAAATGTGCAGAACAGCAAATTGTTAACTTTTTGAAAACACATTTACAAGGTAAATCCTCTCTTTTAATGTCTGACAGTATTTTCTCACAGATATTTAATCTGATAATAAAACACTATTGAATATTAAACTGTCACAGTGATTTAGACCTCACAATCAAACTTCAGCTACTTTTCAAATACCAACTGCATGTTTTTTTTCATAACTATCATTCAAGTTTTTTTTTACCTTGTGTTTATCAAAGTGAGACATGAAATGAGCACAATTGTACCCAGAGATTGCATGGGATAATGTACCAGCAGGCCAAATGCAATTATGAAGGGGATGGAAAGTGTCGAAGGAATACATTCTTGCCCCATTTGTTTCTCTCTCTCTCTTTTGTATTTGTTTATAGATAACATAAAATATTCTTCAGTGTTTTTTTAAAAAATGCAATACATTTCTTAACCATGACAGCCATGCTGGGATTCAATGCTGCTCTAGTGATGTCACTCACATGGGGGTTCTCCATCTACCCTGGAATCTCTCCACTCTTTGATGCATTCTCAAACAGTAGTGGGGGGGATTGGGTCCTAAACTGACATGAACAACTGCGTTCTCCATACTTAGTCATTTTGCAATACACACGGCTTCATGACTGATGTGATCGGAGTGACCTGGAGGCATAAGGACCAAACACAATGGAAACAGAAAGGTATGCAGTAGTTTCAGGATATATATATATATATATTGTAAAGAGATTTTTAAGACACCATTGATGGAAACACATACAGAACTGGATAAAACACTAGAAGGGGAGGAGAACGGAGCAATTTCCTTTGGTTATAAAGTGGCTATACCACTTAACGGTGTTAATAAAAAGATTTAATTGTTTGATAATGGTTTCATAGTAAGGCATAAGAAAAATCCTCCAGGGATATTTCCTGAGGCATTCCTTTGAAACTCCTGTAGTTAAAGAGTATTTTCAGAGCAATTTACTGGGCTGATTGTGTTTGTTATCTACTTCACCATGCCTTCCACAGCAGGAAGATTTCCTCTAATTATTCTTTCCAGCGAAATCGCAAAAGCAATCTAAAAGAGAACGTTTATGACTTTGCTAGAAGTGCTCAGAGGAAATCTTCGGATTATGCTTAAGATGTCGTGAACACACAACTAGAGGAAATCAATCCGTTGGGGGTAATTTTAATCTAATCCACCAGGCGAAAATCCCATGAAATCCGATGGAATATCCGTTTTACACCCTACCCAATATTACCGCCCACTGATTTCAATGGAGAGTAAAAACAGGCAGGGTGAAAAACCAATACCACACCCAATCTAGTCAGTCAGTTTCCTGATGGGCTGTTAAGGTTAATATTGCCCCAATATTTTTGACATTGTGGACATATGGCCAGAGGAAGGCTTCCCCTATGTTTAAGACGTTGCTAACATGTATTCACCAAAGAAAAGCTTCCCCCAAATACAATGAATTGAAGAAGTGAAATGCAGATATTGCAATGAAGTGGGAAAAGCATAGTGAAGTGGTTAACATACATGATGACCTGAATAAATTGCTCAGAGTTTAACTCCATGGGTTTCAAAGCCTTGGGAAATTGCCTGAGAACTCGACCCTTGCAATGAAACTTCTATTACACGATTAAATCTTTACCAACATAGAGTCAAATATTCAAGTTAACTCTTTGAGGGTCTATGGTGGAAGATTTGATGGCCTGGATTTTGCATCAAGAATAATGGTGAGGCAATCAGCACTTACCCCCATTAAGGAGTAAAGCGGACAGCAATGTCTGGCGTCCATACATGCACAGTTAAACATGGAAATCAGCAAGTTGCTGCCGATAGGCCCTGCTCCTCCATAAGCTTCGCTACACCGATACTTTGCCAAGAGAGTTGGCATACAAACACATGAATGGTGCAAAACTGCAGTGCTTACCCAAACATGCCAGAAAGGGTTAAGGCTTGTCCATTCAAGTATGTGAAGTTTAGTGGTCAGATAAGTCCTAATTACTACCAAACAAATGCTTTGGCACTGAAAATTTATTTTTACACATATTGAGTCTCATTCTTTCAGAGTTTACTAATTGTTGGAGATTATATTCTTTTGCTTTTTCTTAGTCTCTTTAATCTCTCTTTCATAATACCATCTTTCTTTCCCTCTCTTTATTTCACTTCCAAACATGCCTTTACATTAAATACTCTAACGTACACTTCCTGGTTTAGGCTTTGCATGCCCCAATTAGAATTTTTCAGTCTGTTTGCTGATGCTTTCCCTGTTCACATAGCTCCCAGATCACTGTAGAGGGAACTGTGCTATTTCAGACATCAATAGCAGAATTTTGCCACGAGTGTCAGGAAGCTGACGTTGCGGTCATTCCCACTAGAGGTGCCAGCATGCATTCTCGCTGAATTTTACAGGAGGGGCCAATTAGTAGGTCATCTCTGTGTCCCCCGTTCAATTAGGGATGGCGGGCGAGTTCCAGAGGCATGAACTCAAGACTGCGCAGCTCACTGCAAGGGAGGCCGACAGCCCTCACTGTGTGACCAGAGGGAGTGTCGCTGAGGCCCAAGCAGCAGGAGCGGCAGGGAAGAAATGAAGTCGCCAGCAGTATCAAGGGAGCAACCGAGAGCTCAATAGGCCCATGATGATCAGAACATCCGTCTCCAAGAATTCCAAACTCAATGGCAAGGCTGTGAAATGGGAAGAAAGTGGCCGTGCCATTTTCTACCAGAAACATTTAGATCTCCTCCAGCTGTAATACAGGCTGGATGTCCCGCCGTGCACAGTTGCCGGGCCCGCGCATTGTCATCAAAATTGCTGTGCTGCGGCAGTAATTGTCATTAAGTGGCTCCTTAATTAGCATGATTGGATGCCCGCTGCTGCCAAGCAGGTCGCCATCACTGCTGCACGCCTGCCTCCGGCAAAGGTGCGAGGGGGCGGGAGCGCATCAGGGAGCCAGTCTGAATCTTTTTCATGCAATTTTCCCGGCCTCCACCGCATCCAAAGCCCCCTCCATGGGGGCTGGGAAAATTCTGCCCCTAATGACCGTAAATTACCACACAAAAGCTCCCAAAAAGCCTGTGGGCGGCTGCAAGTGTAATAAATGGCAAGCACTATTTGGTCGGCGCTGACCACAAAATCCAAGCAATTATCAATTTCCGGTCATGGTCTTCATCAGAAATAGGAGCAGGAGTAGACTTTACAGCTTTCTGAGCCTGCTCCACCATTCAATGGCCGATCCTAGGCTTCACCTCCACTTTCCTGCCTGCTCCCAATGTTCCCTGAGACACCAAAAATCTGTCTATCCCAGCCTTAAATGTATTCAACAATGGAGCATCTACAATCCTCCGTGGTAGAGAATTCTAAAGATTCACAACCCTTTGAGTGAAAAAAGTTTCTCCTCATCTCAGTTCTAAATGATTGGTCCCTTATCCTGAAACAGTGCCCACTTGTTCTAGATTCCTCAGCCAGGGTCTACCCTGTTAAACTCTTTTATTGGGCTGGAGTTTGTTCCCAGCCTGAGGTTAGGTTCCGCGGCACCGGAGGGGAATGGACCAGAGTTTCGGAACAGCAGCTGCTTTGGAACCTGACACCAGGATTGCCAGACCCGATCTTCCCAGCGGCAGGATAGGCTGATGTCGGCCTTCCCGCCCTGAGGCCAATTGAGGCTCTTAAGTGGCCTATTAACGGCCAATTAAAGGCCTCTTTCCACTGCTGCTGGGATCTTACCAGCGGCAGGTGGGGGGGGGGGGGGGGGGTGCCTCCGCCAGGCCGGAGGACACCTTGGAAAACGACGTGCCCTCCCTGTGGGTTTGAGGGGGGATGGGTCCCTCCTTCGTGGGCAATTCGTGGCCCACGGAGGACACTTACACCCACCCCCCCCCCCACTCCTCCGGGAACCACTGCACAGCCCGGGACCCCTCCTCCCCCGGACCGAAAGCCTACCCCCCCACACCCACTTGCTGGGGTCTTCCGGACCAGCCCCAGAGATCCCGCCTCACTTACCTTGGGTCCGGGGTTCCAATGCTGGGTCTGAGTCTGAGGCCTCTGCAGTACTGGCAGTGGCCATTGCTCCCCCTCCCCAGCAGCGCTGCCAATACTGTTGAGCTGCCGGCCCTGTGATTGGCCAGCAGCTCTTGGGAATGGGATCCACATCCCTATTAAGTGTTTACAGGGATACTGCCTCCTTCAACTTTGACCCCATAATACCGGAGGATCACTCTAGGGGTCAGAAAAAATGCAGAGGTGGGGCTCCCCCTCCCTTTTCAGACCGGTGCCAGGAGCTCAAACTCCTGCGTAAAAATGTAGTCCATTATCTTGAATGCTTCAATGAGATCACCTCTCATTCTTCTAAATACCAAAGAATATAGACCAAATTTACTCAGCCTATCATAGGACAACCCATTCATCCCAGGGACCAATCTAGTGAACCTTCACTGTATTGCCTCCAATGCAAGTATATCCTTCCTTCATCAACAATTTAGCTATGAATACATTTTAAATGAAAGGGTTGGATATACAAATATGCTCATTTGTAATAAATAAAAATATTCAGAAATGAAATTAATACATAAATATGTTCTTCAGGGTTGCAAAAGTCATTAAAATGTATTATTATCTTGGTTAAACATTTTAATGGTTTTATAATTCCCCTTGAATATTTTACGGAGTTTGATGTTGTACAACTCATTCGTCACAAAACAAATTGCAAAAACAGTCAACAAAGTTGACCTTTTCATTACAGTAGGATTTCTGCATCACTCGAATCAGAAGTTGAGGTTCTCCTGTCCTAAGTTTCTGCCAGCCTCTCACTAAGGCACTGACTCGTGTTACGGTCTGATTCCACGGGTACAGTCTGATTCCACTGGTAGACCCATCCATCAACAAGAGTCACTGCATACTGATTTGGCTGATATTTCCCGTCTGTGCAAGGGGTACCGAGGTCAACTCAAGAACTCTGAGTGCTGCACTGGCTGAGATCAACTCAATCAGCAGAGACCAATGTGCTGATATCAAGTGGGAGCACATTCAGAATGGGCGGGAATCCTTCATTAAGTGTTCAGCATGAGCCTTATCTCTCACCCAAAATGGGGTTTGATGGGTGAGTGGAACTAGTTTCATGGCACATGGGCACGAGTGAGAATTGTACTGGGATCCATACATCACTGGGGACCCAAAGGGGTGCAGTCAATTGGAGGGACACGCAAGGCTGGAGCTGTGGAGGCCCAAGGACCATTGCGGGTCCTGGGATAATATTTCTGCTCTTCCTAGTCCACAAGGATCCCTAACACAAATTAGAGAAGCTTACTTGGGCCACAATGCCCAATCGCTCCATGTTTCACTGGGAAGAAGCAGAAGGATTGGAGGGGAGATTTGATGCTGTACAGGTCTCACAATCCCAGGAGTTAAGATTGTGCTGAGGCACCAAGGCTGACCTTGGACCACAACCCCTGCATTATGTAAGCCTGGAGCTGGCTGCTCTCCTGATTCCATTTTGCACACAGCTAAAGTTGCAATGGGTGAGGTTTATCCTCTCTCTTTGTAGAAAAGTACTTAGTCTTTCCTCAGTATGTGCACACAGCAACACAATTGAGATGAGGGAAAAAAACAGTACATGAAGGAATGAGACTTCACACTTATAATTGTTCACTTTTTGGGCAAGAGACATTAATTAGCTATCATTAACGATTATCACAATGTTAAAGGGATACTTACTCTGTTAATAACTAGACTTAACTTTCTGTGACCAGTTTAATGGACAATTAATGTACAAATGTGCAACTTTCATGAAACAGAGAGAGGTTAGGCACGAGAGGTTGTTTTCACACAGCTAATGGTGGAGCAGCACAAACTAGCCAGCAACATGTGGTGATTTACAATTCATGGGGCATCTCTTCCTCACTACAAGTTTCTGGCCGATTTGTGCATTAATAGTGGCGTGCGTCATTTGGATGCTTATATTTTTTTCAGGAAAATCTGGTCCAAAAGTTTTGTATCAGTTTATTTATTCCTCCTGTACATTTTGAGCACTGACTGTGATGTGCAAAGCCAAATACTGTATTACCACAAAACTATCATATCTCTTGAAGCTTTAAACCATTGTTGCCGTCAGCAGACACTCATTAGATGTCACAAACCATGGAATAATAAAAGCATGCCAACCCCTTCATTTTGAAGCCACAAACATCCCAATCTGGATTTCCAAGAAATGTTTTTGCTCAGCTTATCAGGGATGACGGTAGCACAAATACTGTCAGTGCACTCTTTCGTTCAGCTGATCTGCCTTGATCTGAGTAGTGCATGTTTTTTTCAGATGGAGAATTAATTGCTCTATAGATAGCAGCATCATCAACAAAAGTCTCAAATTTTCACATATTGATAAGATTATTTTAAAAAATTTAGAGCAGAATGATCCCACATACACCTCCCTGAGCTGTCTCTTACAAGTGTTTTGTAGAAATGACCCCACAGTTGTGACTTCTTAGTATCTCATATATCCAATTCAGCAGAGACAGGCAAAGAGTTCCAGCTTTACAATGAGGCCAACATACCATATTCGACTGAATATTGGATATATGTTGCACGTTACTGCTCTGACTTTGTGATCCCTTCTACTTCAAGAAAATATTATTGATAATACTGCAGGTTGACCTAGTTGTGCTTAAGTGCAACTGACAACCAGAAAGCTAGTGGTTTCAATGGAGGTCAAGAACGTTTAATTCACTATGGGGTTCATAACTTATGATGTGAACAGGAGCTGAAACTCTAGCGTGTAGTCATTAAGGAGGATTCTTTCTTGTTTATAGGCATGTTTTTTGATGCTTTTCACCTCGAAGGGAAGAACCATTTTAAATCTATGAGGAAGGTGAGTAGATCCTAAAAAAAAAGTTTTGCAAACCAAGCTTTTGAACAATAGATTTAATTTTCTGAATCCTAATAATGATTCTGCTGGTTGAACCATTTGGTTTAGTTGGAAATTTTGACCAGCTAATATGATGCTCAGTGTGCCCATCTTATGTAAAGGTATGGTAAATAACTTTTTTTAAATGATGGTGCAATAACCTTGATACAGAGAAACATATTTATTAGTCTGTGGAGGCTAATAAAAATGGTGCAGTTTGGGACTAATTCAGACATGCACCTCAGATTTCAGATAGGGGCTTAGCAGAAAGACTGGCTGGCTAACCTTTCACATGAAGTTTTTATTGCTTCCTGGTGAGTGATTCACCATTGTTTTAATTAAACTAGCACTATGACACAAGGTCTTTGTGCTGCTTTGACAAGACATGGCAAACTGCAACACAAGGTATAAGCTGCTTGGACCAAATTAAATCTACTTGGTTTGAGTGGTAGATTTGCTGCCAGTCTGAGGCAGGAATTTCTTGCGTAAAGTCACTCCACTCTACCATGCAATACCTTGTGCATTTTTATTCATTGACTTCATAATTCGGTAAAGACCAAGTAGTGTTCAGACATATCAACAGATTTTGAAAATGCCTGATATCATAAAGTAATAGAACAACATGTTAGACTGAAGCACATAAAGATATCTGCATCTTTCCTATTTGACAAAAAGGATTTTCCCTTCCTCAATTCAGTTGTGGATCTTCAGTCCAGCTTCTTATTTTGTCCAACAAGGTTGTATTTTTGAACATGCTCAAAGCAGGTTTGATCTTGCAATGAAGTTATCACTACCTTCAACTTCTTTCAAGTTTTATTGATTTCAGCATCTGGCCAGTGCTAACCATGCTCTATTGGTTGGAGCAGGGGATCAATATTGTGAGTGGCCAGCACCAATTAAAGCTAGCCTGCACCTGTTAAAGAGGTGGTGCATTGTGGCTAGAGCAGATACTGCCAGTCATACAGGAAGTGAATTTGACCTGTGAACCATTGAATAATGGCACAAGATGGGAGAGAGCAGGGCCCAAGGCTTTTTGACAGTGCACTGGAGGCCTGGTGCAGGAGATGCAGAGAAGGGGATATATCCTAAATCTGCAGTGAGCCAGGAGGCCCTCCAGACACCCGGTCAGAAGGCCATGGAGATCAATGCCAGGAGTAAAGCCCTGAGGACCTGAATGCAGTGTCACAAGAAGTTCAATGACCTCACATGAGTGGTCAAGGTCAGTGAATGTATCTTCAAAATGTCATATCTTATAAACAGCACCACTATGTTCAGACATTCTTCAGTTCACCACACCTCCATCACTCACCTTCCAATCTCTTATCAACCAGAACTCAAACCTCATATTCATATGCTCATTCACACCCTCACACACAGAGCACTGCAGCAAGCCTCACACCCACATATCACAGCTTGCACTCACCAAACAGATTACACAACATTTATTGACACACTTCCCTCTCTCTTGCAGGACAAGTTGAAGGCAGCAGGAGCTAACTGGAATGTGACAGGTGTGCCTGCATATCCTGATTCCCATAGAGGAGATGCTGCTGGTCATTATCGGGATGCCCATTGCTTAGTCTGTGGCCAATGGAAAGGCTGAAACCATTCTGATATCCAATCCTCCTCCTCACATTCTACCTCTCCCTCATCCCACACTCTCTTCTGATTTATAAACTGCAGATGCTGTAAACTTGCAGATCTTACTTTCCAGATTTCCCCACACCACAACCTTACCCTTGTGCATTCCCCTTTCAGATATCTAAGAAGGGCAACCTCACCAGGCAATGGCAAAACAGCAAGAAGACAGTGATGGTGAAGACTCACTGTCTCTCAATTTCATACTCCCATCCACCAGTTCAGATGCTGACAATGCGCATTATTTATAGGATAGCATAGAGGCAGGCTCTGCATACAGTGGGCAGTGCAGGCAGCCATGATAGAGCAGGTGCCAGCTCGCCAAAGGGCGAGGTCGTACACAAGTTCTACTGCAGAGGACTCGGATTAGCACTTCGATGGGGCAGCCTATAGAAGAACACTGGTATGGACAACAAAATGCTTGGTGCACTGGGAAGCTTGCCAGAAAGTCTGCAGTCAATGTGAACGAGCATGGATGAGTCCGGCACCAGCTTGCGCAGAGCTTGGAGCCCATTGTTTCCAGCCTGGACATGGTGTAAAAATCCATCAACACACTTGTGGACCCAAACATGATGCAGCGTTGTCTGAGCTTCCATTGTAGCACAACTAACTTCCACAAGAGTTCTGAGTGCTGCAGTGTAAGCTCAGGCTGAAGTCGTGCTGCGTCAGCTTACTGCCAGTGCAAGCTCAGAATGCTGCCCATCATGGCTGTGGACTTACAGTAGGATGTCACAGCATTCCAGAAATCTCTCCTCCAACAGATTACTCGCACTGCTGAGGTGCCGCCCCGGGGAAGTGGTTCCATGGAGCACGAACCTGCTGTTCTCTCTCAGGAAGACAGCATTGGTGCTCCCAGCCCTGCCAGTCTGCCAGTGCCCTTGCCTGTCAGCTGCCAGCCCAGACTACTGCCACCCATGCCTGCTCTGCATACTTCTGACACTCGCTAATGCTCTTGCCAATATGGCATCTGGTACGACGTACCCCAAAAGTGGCGGTTGTGCCACAGACATCATTTTGGTCCCCAAATATCACCTTTAGCACCCAAACAATTGGAGGGACCCAACTGCAATTTTATGCCATAAATTTTTAAGCTGCAACAGATATCAGAACTTGACAATATGAACTTTCATGGCTTCGAAACAAAGTTTTCAAGAATGGTGTTCCAGGAAATGAAACGGACTGAAAATGCTCTGAAAAGGCAGGTTATAAGCTGTTTTCAGTGGAAAAGATGTATGTTTGTTCAGTTACATCTTTTTGCATGAAACCATTTGCTCTCAATCCGCTATGTTATTTGGGATAACAAATCAATTAAATCCAAATCATTTAAATGGGCCATTAATCTCCATTTGGCCTAAAATAAGTCAAGCACATACCAACATTATAAATCAGAGTCATACAGGTAACCATCATGGAGCCTAAAATGTCACTGTCAACTCAGACATTTAGTCCCAACTTTGGTTGTAATTTTAAAAAGAAAATCAGATGCATTCTTCACCATACCAAAGTTGAATTTGAAACTCCTCCTTTTAGTGACCATGAAGACATCCAGGACATAAACTTTTCATGAACAGAATTTCCTTCTGTATGTACAAAATGCCTCATAGAACATTTAGAACAGCAGGTAGAAACAAACTAGGACTCAGCACATCCATTGCATCGTTTCATCTATTATCCAGAGCAATTCACATTCACCTGAATGCAGCTAATATCACACTGTTCACAATAAATCCAAAGCAATTAAATTAAGACCAGTTCCAGACATACCACTGGAGTCAGCATGCATTCTTGCATTAAAAGGCGGCTCTCGCTATTCGGAAAGACAAAGACAGTCGAAGAGCAGTTGTGTTTGCATGGTGTGAATCCTGTGATAATGTCTTTAGCTTGCAATTGAAACTTTACAGGAGGACATTTCGATTCCCAAGCACCATTGATTTACTACAAAAAAAATGTTTTCTGAACAAATGCTTTCGAAATTGCTTGGAGTATTATCCACTTTTGAAACTGAATCCATTTGGGAATCTGTTATTTGCAATCATGTAAAAAAAAAGACCAACATTTGTGGTAAACCATTTGAATGCAGTAACTGTTCACTTCAATATCTTCCATCCCAGTGTTATGACCGAGGCTGGAGGAGTGCACTGTTTTTTCTAGTTCCACTTTTCCATGGATTATATTTAAATTTTTTCCCACTTACCGATACGGTCAATCATAGACTTTATTTTTATCCCAGAATACAACACACCAACCAGGTTTCTTTAATAAACAACAAGATCATCAGTTTATTATAAAAACAAGTCTTAACCAGTAATGAAGTAAAGCATAAACATACAGACTGAAATATTAAAGTTCACTTTTTACCTTAGCTCCCTCACACTCAGACACATACACTGGTTAACTGGGAAAAAAAGGGATTTATGTTTTTAGAGCTCTATTACAGACAAAAAAACACAGGCTGAATACTTGCTCATTCTTGAAGAAAAAGCAGATGATATAAATTGTGTTCCAAAACTGGCATACAGTCTGGCCTCCAAGTACATGTAGATGGGTCACCTGGGATCTTTTAGAATAGTTCTTTTCAGGCGGCATTGAGAATTAATTTAGCAGGCTTTTCCTCAAAGACAGGAGATGAAATGAGTTGGCACATGGACTTCTCAGTGTCTTTTAGAGGGGTGCTGGAAAACTGAGCTGGGTTGTGGTCTTCTCTCCTTTCTTGGAAATTCTCTTTTCTCCTTGGAACTTCTCTCCCTTTTTATACAGTTCAATCCCAACTCAAAACAATTCAAAAGCGAAACCAACAACAGGGGGTCAACCTTTTGACCTCCATCAATCTTGACCTGTCACTTCTTTGTAAACAACTTCGCCAGGTGTCCTAAGTTCTCTGTTGTTTATTGAGCTGGAAGTCAGGTGGTTTCCCGGAAAGGCTTTTTGTTGTTGCTGGAAGTCAGGTAATTTCCTGGAAAGGCCTGTTTTCCTTACAAGACCTCTCAGTGACCCTTTTAAAAAAGATTCCAAAGTTTTTCAAAGTCAAGTGGCCTTTACTCAGATGTGCCCCAGTTCTGAATATCCACTGTTACCTTTGCTGCTCTTGCCCCACTGTCCCAAAATCTGCTCCTTCCTTCAGCCATGATCCCTGCTCTCAATACGACCACTTCTGCCAATACCACAGGCCTTCCACCTGCCTCGCTATCCTCCCCAACAAAATCTGTGAAAATCCCAAAGTTTAACATTTCTTCAACTTTTCAAAAATGAATCCTCAAAAAATGTGCTTAACAGTGGCGCAGTGGTTAGCACCGCAGCCTCACAGCTCCAGCAATCCGGGTTCAATTCTGGGTACTGCCTGTGTGGATTTTGCAAGTTCTTCCTGTGTCTGCATGGGTTTTCTCCAGGTGCTCCGGTTTCCTCCCACAAGCCAAAAGACTTGCAGGTTGGTAGGTAAATTGGCCATTATAAATTGCCCCTAGTATAGGTAGGTGGTAGGGAAATATAGGGACAGGTGGGGATGTGGTAGGAATATGGGATTAGTGTAGGATTAGTATAAATGGGTGGTTGATGGTCGGCACAGACTCGGTGGGCCGAAGGGCCTGTTTCAGTGCTGTATCTCTAAACTAAACTAAACTAAAACACAGAGGCACTTTTGTAACACTAGATTATTGTCAGAACTTAGATTTAAATAGTTAAACTTACAGATTTAGCAGATAGCCATTCTTAATTAGGTAGCAGAAAAACTGCCTTCCAATGTGATGTACGATTACAATGCAGATTGCTGGCTAGCTGCCCTTTGCAAATCCTGAGGTAATTAAATCCATAACACAAACCTTCCCATTCATTATTGAAGGCTGACTGATTACTCAGATCTGATTGCTCTCAGTGTCTGAGGAATATAAACCAGTCCCCCATACCGCAAGGCTCATTAATGTGCTTGACACTGGGGATAAGTAAACAACTTTGGAGTGGTTGCTTGGTTCCTTGGCCAAGTTTGGCAAACCTGACCTATTTAGACTCGATTAAATTCCCATTTCCTCTCCCCATTTAATTACAAAACAAAAATTAAATAATATCACCTGCAGTTTTTTTTATATGTCCTCTATCAAAAAAAAATGCCATTCAAGGTTTACATTTTTTTTGTCAGACTAAGTTTCAAATACAGGGCAATTGAGAAGACAAAAATTGTGTATCCTGAACAAGATAACATTTTAGTTATGCAACTTTATTTCAAATGTTAAGTGTTTTCCTTCAATCAAGCTGAAGTTCTTTACTTCACTCACCAACAGCTCCCAAACCCATGTAGCTGCTCACTCAGATGTGCCCCAGTTCTGAATATCCACTGTTATCTTCACTGCTCTTGCCCCACTGCCCCAAAATTTGCTCCTTCCTTCAGCCATGACCCCTGCTCCCAATACGACCACTTCTGCCAATACCACAGGTCTTCCACCTGCCTCGCTATCCTTAACTCCTGGTGTAGCAAATCCTCCCCAACAAAATCTTACAAATACAAATGTTAGAACTATATATTATATAAAATTAAATTAAAATGAATAGAATGTATATCACTGCTGATTTTTTAAACTTTGTGGGTGCCACCTCTAACATCAGGAATCCCTGCCACAACCTTCCTCCATTTTCCCTTAACAGCCTCTTACCCTCCTCTACCCTGCTTCACCTCACTCTGCCTTCTCTTCCTATTACTGGTTCTAAATTCTATAACATCTAGGTTTTTGCATCACAGTCCTCCATCGCTCCCAATCCAATTATTTCCGACTCTATATCCTAGGGTTGCCAACCCTCTGGAATGCCAGGGACTCTTCTGGAATGGAAAGTCAATCTACTGCTGGTGACCCAGGAGAAAAGTATTTCCACGCTGCACTTCACACCAACGCTAATTCAAATTGTCACCCTGCATCATCCTACCTGCTTCCATTGAGGAAAGGAGCGATATGTCACCAGACTGAACAATTCCCCACTGGAATATTCCTCATGCCTGGGTCCTTAAAATTCCCGAGAATCAACATGCTGCACTTCGTGTGAAGCTACAGTGGAGCAAGACCAGCCATGAGGAAATTCGCTGTGCCTGAAGCTGTATTGCCGTGAGCTGACAGGAGCAGGATGTACCTGGTGGTGGAACCAAGTGATGAGGAGTACATGGTCTCCAACTCTGGAATTTGCAAGATAAGCATTAGATTCTCAGGTTATCAATGTAACAAAATATGCATTGCCATTCTGGAGCTTCAGTTTCAGTACTATCGTACTCAGGTCAGTCATTTAAAACAGCGGAGTTCAATAGTAGTCACTGGCATTCTCAGCAAAACAGATTTCAATCCATTAAGTAAATACAATAACACATGCAGAATGCTCTGAAGCTCTCTTTGAAGTGTGGCAACATTGACATTGATGACTGGGAGGAGCTTGCTACCAATCGTTCAAAATGGCGACAACGCATCCATCAAGCTACATCATGCTTCGAGTCCAAATGCTTCAATGATGAGGCAGAGAGGTGGCAGAGAAGGAAAGAAAAGGAAGCAAGTCCTGCAATTCAAATCACATTACTTCGTGGGACATCCTGCCCCATGTGCCCGAGGATCTGAGGGTCAAGAATTGGCCTGTTCAGTCACCTGAAGACCCATGGCTGAAACTAGTGACCGTGAGTAGACATCATCCTCAAATCGAGGGACAACCGCCAATGACGCTGCAATCAGTGTAAACTAATTTCCAATGTGGGTTCTAAAATAATTATTAGGCCACTTATTAGCCTGGTTTAGGCGGCCACCAGGGATGATTCTGCACCGCCCGCTTCATCCAATATGGCTTTGGATGTGTTTCTAACGTTCATTGACTGTAGAAAGTTGGCCCCCAAAGTTGGACC
Organism: Heterodontus francisci; assembly: GCF_036365525.1. Taxonomy (NCBI): domain Eukaryota; kingdom Metazoa; phylum Chordata; class Chondrichthyes; order Heterodontiformes; family Heterodontidae; genus Heterodontus; species Heterodontus francisci. Next base: position 57,435,338 of record NC_090392.1, on the reverse strand, counting down.
TTTTTCCCCTCAGTTTCTGACCTGAAAAAAATGGGCGCAGCACAATCCAATTTCTCGGCTGTGCCTTATTCCCTATAATACTTTCTCGATGAGGTCTACGCTTCATGTGTAGAGAGCGTCATAACAACAAAGAAGCGCATAACAGAAATGGCCCAATTTTAACCTAACCTATCTGATGGGAATGGAAAGCTTTTGGGTCTGCTGCTCAAATCGAATCGCGTGTAAAGCAAGCACCTGACAACGAACTTGCAAGTTCCCATTCGGTGAGTAAAGCTAAAATCAGGGCTGAAGATGAAGTAGGAAAGTGACATGTGACTCAGATGCTGCTGTTAAGTTCAACACAAAACATAAAGAGACCAGAACAAGGACAAAGAGGATACAGAAACAAAATACTGCAGATTCTGGAAATCTGAAATAAAAACAGAAAATGCTAGAAATACTCAGCAGGTCTGGTTGCATTTGTGGAGAGAGCAACAGAGTTAACATTTCAGGTCTTCAGAACTTCTGATGAAAGGTCGTGAACCTTCTCTCTCCACAGATGCTTCCAGACCTGCTGAGTGTTTTCAGAGAGAATGCAATATTTTTATTCTACATTGACATGACAGGATTGCCAGGATCAATTCAATTTGAAATTCCAAAATGATCTATCGTTTCTGAAATCATATGCTCCTTTATGTGTAAAACCACCCTCGCAGTCATGCTTTCACTCCCATCTGATCATACACCTTTCATTTTTGAGTAGTATGCCTTTATATCATATAATTTGTTGAATAATATATTGATATAATATATAATATATTTATAGCCATTCCAGGCGCTGCTCCACAAACCACTGACCACCTGCAGGCGCTTAACCAGTGTCTCCCGAGACAAGGAGGCCAAAGAAGAAGAAGAATATATTGATTAGCTTCCAAAAGGATGGGTACTTGAAGATAAATATTCCATATTCACGCCAACCTTCTACATCTAAGTGCAAGCACTGGAGGACATTTACATTGCTTAAATAGAAATACTTGAAATGCCTCATTTTATTTCACCGCAGGCACTTTAGAAATTGTCCTATTTACAATGTTTACATTGTAGGTGGGAGAACTTCAGCAGCAACATATCAGCTGAACGTATACAATCTTGTACACAGATAATTGCTCAAAAGTTGGTGTTACATTTGGTATTTTTCTCAGGTTCAGTATGTCAAATCATTCCTCCTATAATCTGGAATATGTCTTTAGTTGTCCAATATCGATGTGATTTATAGCACATGCATGAATTGAACAGAAAATTCTTGTGACTATATTTCAACTTATTGGTTACATCAAATACCCTCATGTAATCGTAGTCAACTTTGGAAGGCACAGAATAAATAGCTCACTGGCCCCTGTCTCAGACTATAAACTGTCAAACAGATTAATCAGTGGATAACTGAACAGAAGCAATAACACATTGCAGATTTTCAATTGTTGCAAGATTAAGTATAGCTGCTCGAAAGACAGAAAATAACAAAGTCATGTTTACTGTTGTAAACTGCAAACAAGGAGGCCTGGACATAAGGCTCAGAGTTTTACCAGCCCCACGGATGCAGTTTTGGGGGGGGCGGGGGGTGAGCGTAGAAATTTAGAGCTCAGTGTGTCAGGTCGGCTTTCCGACAAGTTCTCGCCTCCGGGCGAAATTCCCAGGGCTGAGCTGTGAGTGGAATCAGCTGCCCACATTAAGACAGTTAATGGCCACTTTCATAGGGAGGCAGGTTTCCTGGTGTTGCACAGGCCACCCGCTGTGTCAGGACCCCGGCATGCAGACAGCTTCACAGCAAGAGGTCTGAGCTGCCTAGCAACTGAAGCCTTTTAATCATGTGCCGGCAGTAATTCTCAATGCTCATGTATCCCCAAGCAGAAGGAATGCCAACGCAGCCAGTTCATGGATACTGATGTCTCCACTACTCCTGTACCTGATGCAATGGCAGCTGTACCCTCCGAGGGGGGACATCTCCATTGTGCCACTGCTGCTCCTGCTGGTGGCTCGTCAGCAGCGCCCACACTACGAAGGCAGTCAGCGGCCATATCCATGGGCCACGCTGAATGCACTTCCCAACTCTGGAACCCGGCCACCATCCCTATTTGGACAGGGCTTCCAGAGGCAGCCTGTTAATTGTCCACCTCTCATATTATTGTGCCAGTATTTACAATGTACATTTACATTTGATGTCAAACATTCTCTGGTGGCTCCACCCAAGGGATTTACACAGTTTCCAGACCCTCAGTGTATGATGGCAGGAGGGCCTTACACAGTGGCCTTTCCCCATTGAGCCTTTGCAGTGGCTGCCCCAAGCATCGGTGCATCCCTCAGCATGTAGTTCTGGACCCTGGAAAGTACCAGTCTGCAACACTTGGTTGTCAACACTCTCTGCACTGGAAGATCAGCAAGCTTCAGGCAGACCAAAGTACGTTTTTCACGGAGTTGACGGTCCTCCAGCAGCAGTTGATGTTTATCTTGGTGTGCATCCCTGGGAACAGCCCGTAGAGCAGAGTCCCGTGTTATGGAGCTGCTTGGGATGAACCTCAACAAAAACCACCGCATCTCTTTCCAGACCTGTTTTGCAAAGGCACATTCTAGAAGGAGATGGGGTACGGTCTCTTCCCCATCACAGACACCTCGAGAGCAGTGTGCAGAGGCGGTGAAACTACGGGTATGCAGGAAGGACCTGATGGGGAGGGCCCTTCTCACCACCAGCCAATCTACATCTTGATGCTTGTTTGAAAGCACTGGCGACGAGGCATTCTACCTAATGAGTTTGACAGTCTGCTCGGGGAACCATCCGATAGGATCCACCATCTCCTTTTCCCGCAGAGCCTCGAGGACATTATGAAAGGACCACTGCCTGATGGATTTGTGGTCAACGATGTTTTTCAGCAAAACTTTTCCATGAGGGTCAGGTGGTATGGCACGGTCCAACGAAATGGAGTGTTCCATGACAACGTGGCCATCCACTGTAACACCGGGGACAGATAGAAACTCAGCATGCAGTAACACTTGGTGTTTGCATACCGATGGTCTACGCACAGCTTGTTGCAGCCGCAAAGGTGGCCAGCAGGATGAGGGCGATGTTGGGTATCTTTTCTCCCCCTTTATCTAGAGGTTTGAATATCATGTCCCTGTGGACACAGTCCAATTTTTGATCTCTAGATAAAGCGGAAGATAGCTCGAGCGACTACTGCGGCGCAGGAGCAGGGTATGGGCCAGACCTGTACCTGGGGAGATGGTAGTGTAATGGTAATGTCACTAAACTAGCAATCCAGATGCCCCGGTTAATGCATGGGGACACGGTTCAAATCTCACCATAAGAGCTGGTGGAATTCAAATTCAATTAATTAATCAAAATCTGGAATTGAAAGCTGGTCTGGTCTCAGTAATAAAAACAAACATATGAATTAGGAGCAGGAGTAAGCCTCTCGGACCCTTGAGCCTGCTCCATCATTCAACAAGATCATGGCTGATCTGATTGTAACCTCAACTCCACATTCCCACCTACCCTGAATAACCTTTCACTCCCTTGCTTGTCAAGAATCTATCTACCTCTGCCTTAAAAATATTCATCCATCGCCTTTTGGGGAAGAGGAAGAATAATGCCATCAAACTTTCATCGATTGTCGTAAAAACCCATCTCGTTCACTAATGTCCTTTAGGGAGGAAAATCTGCCATCCTTTCCCGGTCTGGCCTACATGTGACTCCAGACCCACAGCAATGTGGTTGACTCTTAACTGCCCTCTGAAATGGTCTAGCAAGCCACTCAGTTCAAGGGCAATTTGGGATGGCAAACAAATGCTAGCCTTGCCAGCAACACCCACATCCCATGAAAGAATAAAAAGCTTTGAGCAACACTGACAGCGCCTCGTACCTGATGACCAAGTTCTCACCTACAATGGAGATGAAACATCACTCCCACATGCCCGGTTTCTGTTTCACCATGGCTACTCACTCCTTCCAGTTTTTGGCATATGCCCTGGCTCCTCCAAACCATATCCCCAGCACCTTCAGGTAGTCTGGTCTGACGGTAAAGGGACAAAAGGATCGGTCGGCCCAGTTTCCAAAGAACGTGGCCTTGCTCGTGCCGTGATATACTTTGGCTCCAGAGGCCAGTTCAATCTGGTCTCAGATGCTCACCAGTCTGCGCACCGACAGAAAATCTGAGCAGAAGACAGTGAAGTCATCCACTTATAGGGAGGCTTTGACCGGAGTGCCTCCGTTGCCTGGGATAGTCACCCCTCATACGCCCGCATCCTTCCTAACGGACTCGGCAAAAGGTTCAATACAGAACACAAACAAGATAGGGGAGAGAGGACAGCCCTGCCCGACTCCAGATTTGATTGGAAAGCTTTCTGATTCCCACTCATTGATTGAAACTGCGCTATTGTTGTTTGTGTAGAGCAGTTAGATCCAAATGTGGATTTCCTCCCCAGACCTCATTTTGGAGAGCACATCCGTCATATAGGTGTGCGATGTTCTGTTAAGGCCTTTTCCTGGTCCAAGCTAATGAGGCAGGTTTTCCCCCCGTTATGGTCAAATGAAGAGGGGTTGAAGGGCTTCCCTCTTTTCCCTCTCCTTGTTAGATCACAACAGGTTTAATTTTTTCTTAAAGTGGATGTACTGGCTAATTCAGTAAGTGTTTGCTTACTTATTTGATTTTCTTGAGTTTAACAAAGGAAGAGGTTAACTTTATTGCAACAAAACCAAACTAATAAAAATAAGAAGCAGCATGCCAACTTTCACTCACACACACACTCTGGAGGTTTCCACACATGCAAATAGATTATAGAGTGAGGAAAGGTAGATTGGTTGAGTTAGAGTCCATAAAAGAGGAATATAGTTTGTGAAGTTTGGCGATTCAGCTGGCTTCTAGATGAATTCGGTGGTCCTGAGGCTTTTAGTTTGAAGAGGTAGATGATTGATTCGGTGGGTGTCTTGGAGACAACAATGCGGATGAGTTCCTCCTGCAGGAGTTTCTGATTGTTTGCCAAGATGGTCAGTCAACAGGCAGTATTTGAAAGCTTTCAAGCTGGAATGGAGAGAGAGAGATAGAGAGAGAGACTCCCACTTAGGGTCTGCTCATGTCAGAGTCCAGTTGCTTCTCCTCTGCTGCAGAGGAAAACACTAGCTTCAAGCCACAGATGGGATGGGGCTTGTCACATGACAGTCATTCAGTGATTCAAACATAGCATTTAGCAGTATTTCTTCTTGCTAAAAGAAAGAGAACAGACAGTTCCCTTAAACTTCATATGTCTTCTTTCTTGCTGGGAAATGCAGTCATTTTGTCTCCCTCCTCACAATCCTTTGCAGTGTCGGATATAGTATTGTAAACTAGGTAATCATCTTAAGCTGCTAACAGTCATCCTGTTTTAAATGTCTTTTTAAAAATGTATTTTTTTAATATATATATATATATATAAATTTAGATCTCCAGTCAGTGGCCCAAAGAAAATTATCATTCACCAAGACACATTGGTTAACACCCCTGTCCCATGCATAGATGACTGTATCCCTAAGTAACGTAAAGCCATCAAGAATCTTCCTGCTGGGTATAGTGCAAGTCTGGTCAGGGCGTATCATCAACTCCGGAGCAGAATTGACCAGGTTGGTGATGACTTGACTGAATTTTTTTAGTCCACATTAAGCAGTGAAATGGGTCACCAATTTCTGATTTCCTTGCTCATCCCTTCTGCTTGTAGATGACTGTGATGATGCCTTTCCTCATGGTCTCTGACATGCTGCCAGCCTGACGCATACTCGCGTACACTTCCAGCAGGTATTGGCCGATCCAGTCCCACAGAATCGAATACAGCTCCACCGGTAAGCCTTTGCTTCCGGGGGTTTTACTCATCTCGAAGACTTGATGGCCTTTGTCAGCTGGTCCAGGGTTAGTGGTTTGTCCAGACTCTCCAGTGTACTGTTGTCTAAAACCTCCGTGATAGAGGACAGGAAGGACTGGGAGTTTGTGCTGTCTGTGGGCTTCATGTCGTACAGCCCGGTATAAAAATATTTGCTGATCCTTAGTACGTCAGGCTAGGAGGGCGTTGCCGAGCCATCTTCTTCCTTCCGCCTGCTAAGCACAGAGCTCTCTCAGTGCACCTTTTGGAAGAAGAAACGCGAGTATGTCTCATCTTGCTCCATGAAGCAGACTCTGGATCGGAAGATGTTCTAGGAAGCCTCCACAGTAAAGAACGAGGCCTGCTGGCTCTTCATCTCTTGGAGATCCTCCATGACATCAACCCCCATCAACTGCAGCAAGAGCAGATTCTGCATACTTTTCTGTAGTGAGGACAAATTACCAGAATTGCCATTGCTTATTTCAAGGCAACATAGCATTCATGGATACTTCGTAAAATAAACAGGTTAAAAGTCTGCAAGCCTGCTGCAGTAATCAGGAGGTTTTAAATTAGCTATCAAGCAGTTAGCCCTCCTCTGAATCTAATCCAAGACCCCAATATTACCCACTATGTGACTAGACCAAAAATGGATATGGTATTTGTAAATTTTCAGAAATTCATGTACTGTGACTCCTAGGTCTTTCTTCTGCTCAACAATTTTAAATCTGCAACCCTGCATGTTGTACACATGCATAGCATTAGCCCCACCCACAAATATAGCACTACATTTGTCTATATTGAATGACATCCTCCAGTCCCTGCCAGACCTCATTAATGGTCTGTCACCGATAGTGCAGGAACAGTCATTAATGACAAGATATATAACGTCAATTCAGCTACTTACATCCGCGAACCTAGTAATTATACAGTGTAGGGGTGATTTCAAGTGCTGAAGAGGATCCAAGGTGGTCAAGTTGGCATTTTCAGCTGAAACAATAGCTTGGCCCATGTTTAGTGCAAGATACATCTTGGTAAAGGCATTGAAGCTTGTGCTAGGAATGGCCGCCTAGATGATGATTAAGTGTCTGATTGCCACTTAAATTGTCTGCTTGCGTTCATTAACAAGGCTGCCTGGCATTTTGGTAGATAATGCTTAACCTAACACACTCTCCAAACAGAGACCATGTTAGTTGCCAGAAAACAATTCGTTGCTGTTGATTTTGAGCACTACTTGAAGGTCTGTTACTTTTTACTGCTCACTTGCTGCTGGAGGTTTGTAGAGGATTCCACAGATTCACCACCCACTGAGTAAAGAAATTCCTCTTCATCTCAGTCTTAAACGGCCTGCTCCTTGGTCCTCCTTGGTCTGCAAGAGGAATGGGAGGTGGCCATAAGGCCAGGCAGAGTAGTATTAAGCTGCTGCGGGAGAGAGTGGACTCCTACCCACTGCAGGTACAGGACATTTACCCCCCTCCCCCACCGCTCTGGACCTTCTCCACCAGGACCAAGTCCAACAACCTGTGAGCCATCTTACTCAGTCCCTCAGCCATTCTGAAACCTGCTGCTGTGTGTCAGCCAGAAAACTCCACACCTTCAGCGGAAATATGTGTGCAGCCCACACATAGGGCAGAATTTTATTCGGGCACCGCGCTCTGTGGCGGCACATTTCGGATTCAGCGGGGCGCCTGCATTCAGTGCCCGCTGAGGGGCCCCCGCAATATTTTACACGGTGGCTCATTTCAATAGCGGGGACAGAGCGCCCGCCCCCAATGACAATAAGGGGGTGGGCTCCGTGTCCCCGGTAACGGCATCCAGCACCACCGTGCAGGCGCCGGCTTCATTTTTAAAAGGCTTTAAGGCCTTACAATTAATTTTAATTTTTAAAGGCAAAACATTATTTATTTTTATTAAATATAAAATTAAGTGATGGAGGTTCTTCCCCAAACCCCCCAATGGTCATTTCTTTGCCCAAAATGACCACCAATTGATTTTTCAAATACCTGGACTTTCCCCCCAACCTTCAATCTTTTTCCCTTCAACCCCTTCCCACCATCCCCACAGCCATTAAAAATTGATTTTCCGTCTCATTCATACCTCCCGCCCTGAAAATTTTATTACTCCCCCCTCCCCATTCGGTTCTCGCCTCAGAACTCCGTGTGGAGGCATGCAAAGGCTGAATGGAGGCCGTAAAATCAGCGTGGGATGGCTTTTAAGTTATTTTGAATATATTTAAGGGCAATCTGCATATGGAGATGAAGGGCCTGCTGCCAGGCGGAGGGGGACCTGCACCGAGGTCCCCACACCGCCGGTAATATGCGACAGGCCCTTCTCAAGCCATGGGTCGAGACAGGCCTCTCGCCATAGAATTTAACCAAACCCCACGCCATGGCCCACAGCATCGAGGGGCTGGCAAAATTCAGCCCATGCTGTTGCATGAAAATTGTGTCTAATCAGCACTCGAATGCTAAACCTACAAGTTCTGTTTTAGCACCACCAGGCAAGTTCAAATTATGGTAATCAGCAATTAGGACAAAAATTTTGTGCTAAGCCAAGCCTTTCAATGAGGCACATCTTATTTAGTGCCTTTTCCATCCTGTCACCAAAATAACCCTGGTATCTCTAATAATCCCTTCCAGAAACACGTCCATAACCAAAGTCAAGGTAGTAGGTCTTTTTTTTGCCTTGGTTCTGACTTAGTGCCCTTTTTAAATATTGGCATCAGTCTATTAGAACAGTCCCAGACCCTCACAAGTTGTTAAATGTTTGGGCAATAAACACTGAACCAGTTTACAAGGGGTTTAACAAACTTGCTTAGATAAATATTTTGCATAAGTAATGTTCCACACATCAAACAAACAACCTAATACGTTTTCAAATGTGGACAAAGGAAACCAGTTGACTCACATCAGATATCCTCTGGTCAGAACCAGTAAATATTTTCCAGCTACAGCTATCTGAAGCCCAAGTTTAATTCACATATTGAGCCTATGACTACTGAGAACAAAATACATACATTTTCCAGGTGCAGGACAAAAGCATCTGGAAATGCAGCCAAAAGCGACAGTCCCTTCAATAAGTCAGAGGGTGGTGAAGGGCAGAGGACGCAAGAGAAAAAACAAAATCTCCTGCTCCAAAAATGCTAGTTGTCTAAAGTTTAAGCCCTGGAGCAGGGGGTTGGAAATCCATTGTAAGATTTTGGTTCAGTCTGCAGTCATTTTCCTTTTTTCAACAGACTGGGTATTATTAAAGCAGAATATGACTTTTAAATAATACCTCCTTTCAAATGTAAATTGACTTTTCTTGTGGTCATTTTGTGGCCACTGTAGTATGACCAATACCTTGCGATGAAAATACTCCTTTTATATTACATGTTTTTGCATACAGTTTGATTACACGCTTGAACAATAAGAAATAAAGATAAATAAAAAAATCATGAGCAAACTTGTTTTCATTTCTATGCAGGGAAGGCGAATGGCAATCTTTATCACTGCCAACATGAAAACAAAACACTAAGGCTGAGTGCGTGCCTAGCAGCCATAAAGGGGCAATAATATTAAAAAAAGATCTTGCTGTGTTGAATGAGAATGAAAATAAATACAAATAAGTCTCCAGCAATAAGAGATTGCTACACACAACTATATAATGCCCTTAATAATTCGATTGCTATTCAGAAGCTATCTGTGGAAAGATCTATGGAATATGATTGGAATGGAAAAAAATGGATTCAACAACCTTCAGATAGAAAAAGCATAAATAATGGCAATATTTCCCTCAAGCAGTAAAGGAAAGATAAGGTGCATCTGTTACATTAGTTAGATTATCATCTACACGCAGAATAATAGATACTTTCATTTCAAAGTCTATCCAACAGACAGCCAGTCATCAATCATACTTAGATGGGATATGGGAAGCACAGCTTTAGCCGCTGGTCACAAAGCTTGTGGTAAAATGAAAATGAAAAAATAAATACCAAGTGGAATTAACCCACGAAGGAAACAAAGCCAATGTATTTCTTCAAAAGCATTTTACTCTAAAGCTGATGAGAAAAATACAGAACAACAAATACACAGATACACAGGTAATAAGAAAGGGTTCTGATGATGTCAGAAACTGCAGGAAAAAATGCCTGAGTGGTCTTGTAATTGTCATCTGAACTTTCCCTCTCTTCAGCTGAGATTACATTATAGTGTGTGTGTGTGTGGCTGCAGCTTTGGTTTTAATTATTCCTTTGGCTATCCAATTAAAAAAATATACAACAAGAATGTCAACATAACCCCTTATCTTTGTTCTACAGCATTGGTATTTAGCATCAAACTATAAAATTATGCTGCATTGGAGAAATAAAATGACTAATGGTTGCTGTTTGTATTGGAGGAATCTATTTGGCACAGAACTGGATCGATACCTGAATAAGAAAGCACTGAAAATGAAACCCTACACAGAACTGTATAATTCCCTCCAATCCAAACAGCATCTATTACCCACTTTAATTCTCCAGCCCCCTCCATTCTTACTTCTCTTTCCTCCTACAATGTTCCAGTGAAACTCAGCATAAGCTTGGCAAACAACATCTCATATTTCTACTTGGCACACTACAGCCTGGGTATTAACAGTAATTTTGACAATTCCACCCCTCCTTGGACAGCACATGCTGGTAACGGAGGACAGCTGTCACTGGGAGAGCAGGAGCTGTTGGCTGGTGCTTGGGGTGAGGATCCCTTATCGGTACACAGCCAATAAAGTGGTCTGCAACCTTGGGGTCTACTAGTTGTTTTCCATCACATCCCTGGGAACCTTCCTCCCTTTGGTATATTTTCCATGCTTCCCTCCAACTCTGCTACTCTGCAGTAACCATTTATACCTCCTCTGGACCAATCGTTTGTTTATATACTTGTCTCATTATCATTCCTTTTTGCCTTGCACTGTCTTCCTTTTTGCCATTTAATCACTTCCCCTATTTTTTTCCTGCCTCCACACCCCACCTGCCTTTTCTCTGCATCTGAATTTGCTTAAAAGCTGTTCATCTCCAACATCTTCTGTTCTAATGAAAGGTCATCGACCCGCTTCTCTCTCCACAGATGCTGCCTGGCCTAATGAGTGTTTCCAGCATTTTCTGTTTTTATTTGCAACCATTTGTGCTTACCAAGTTCCAGATTCATGATAACATTCAAACTGAACAAGAAACACTTCTTCATTGTATATGTATCAAGAAATTATGTTCAGGGAGCACCAGAAATTTCTACTGCTGGCAAATGTATGTATTTTTATATATAAACAAACACACACTCATTCCACATACTAATAGGCACATAGAAAGCTGGAATCATGGTGAAATCAAACTGAGCTTCAGGACACAAGCTAAATCAGTCTCGATGGGTACCTACTATATTAAAAATAGTGCATCTGGTGCACATCACAATGCAGCCAGCATATTTTGTTAGAGAAAAACAGTTTTAAAATCCTGGATACATATGAACTGCAGCTTAAAGCTGACAAGCACATTCCAATCTGCAGAGTTCCTTCTCCCTCTCTGAGGGAGCTTAGATGGTATTTACTGACAATAATTAGACTTTTTGGGTTTACAGGGACAGGAACTTAAACAAAACCGCGCCTTAGCAGCACATTAATATGTTGTGCATTACATGGTATGATGCTCCTGTATCACCCGATTTACAATGATCAATGCCATGGGAGAAAAATGATGAGGATAATTTCAAGATTATCATGGTAAACTATGAAAACAATATCACAGAATGAAAATTTTGCAATGCAGAAAGAAACTGTAGATGGTTTAGCAGTGCAAGAATTGCCCTGTTGATATTCCGAAGCTTGAACCAGGATTTGATGAGTCTTACTCTCCAAATCAATCATTACGTGGAGCTGGCAGGGTGGGTGGAGCGGAAGCTAGTTATTGATCTACAGCATGGAAGTGGACATCTTTGAGAGCGCTTTGGACCCCATCCTACTATAAACATCAAGTCAAGGACATATGCTCTATAACAATAATACAGTATAATTTCCTAGTTCAGTACTATGTAACAAAGCTCTGCTACAAAGATATGGATTGCATGGACATTTCTTTTTAACATTTTAAAATTGGAAAGAACTAGTTAAAACTAAAAATACTGCTGTGTGATTGGATATATTTTTTCAATATTTTTTAGATTTTCCATTTGTCTGTTCTTCCTTTCACCTTTCCTAAAAGCTTTGGATCTTTGCTGGGATACAGTTGCACAGATTTCCCATTCATTCTTTGTGTGTCACCATGGTTCCTGAGCGTTGGCAGGTTTACTGCAGTGATCATTAGAGCCAAGCTTGTTCCGACATCCGTACATATTCACTTCCAACGGGTATCACTGCATAGTGATCAGCCAGGCACTAATAACAATCGTAGTGGCTGTATTACTCTCCGGGAAAAGTCACCTAACTCAGCATAGATTGAACCAGAGGCCTGCTCTGTATTGCTCAGCTACTTACATATTTAGCCAGTTGAGAACTGGCATAAATGTAAGCTATATAAGGAGCTAAGTAGGGTTGCAGCAGATGTAACTTGGGAGTGGTATAAATGATTGGGGAAGTTTGCATGCGACAATGCTTCAGTGCAATAAATCAGTGCAGATTAGCAAATGTGTATTTCCTTGGAAAAACCTGGCACAAGTTTGCTTTTATGCCAGAAAATTCTGGACCTTGCCAGAGGACTCTGAAAATAAAATGCCAACTTCAAGAAACTTCTTACTTGAAACTCCTGATTCATAATTTTGGCTTCCTCTATTATAATTCAGCTCTTGGCCTTGAATGGTGCAGGCTCATATTACAGTAGGTAGGAAGTAAGACAAGTCTGATTACAGATTAGAATAGCTGTTCCCAAAAAGTTTGTTCAATATGACTCCCAGGAGGCAATTATCATTTCAGGCAGAATTCAGGAAGGCGGCAAGGTTTAGCCCACACAGCTTCTCTGGTGTCTTTGCCGCAACGCACAAGCCATTTTGAGGGTTAGAACTCATTATCTTACAACCGGTGAGCTTTGAGCACGGACCAGCACTCTCACGTAGCTGGTGAGTTGATGATGCACAGGAATTCCACAGTGACTCTGATGCAGAACCAAGTTGGAAATTTTATATTTAAGTGAGAGTTGGGGGGAGGGGGGTGATATTTCAGATGGTGAGGGATGGGAGGTTGGAGGTGTGTGTGGGATCCAACAGGGAGGCCGACAGTGAGCCAAAAGATTTATGTGAGGCTTAAAAACCTTAACTGATTTTGGAGCAGCTGCATCTGTCCCTTTAAGAACTAGTTGCATGGCTGCTCAATTCCAGGTACCAACAGGCAACCCATGAACAATGCACATTCCACACATTGATTCCTCAAATTTGCATTGGGGATCTACGTGTGCCAAAGGACTCAAATTAGCACGTTATAATTAGGATCCCGTCTGTAACAGGCAGACGCCTGTGCCACCCGGGGGAAGGCCCAGTAAAAATGCCAACAAGCAAAACTAAAGTTTTCAGGATATTTTCAATGATTTTTTAAAATTTTATTTATTTAAAGATACAGCACTGAAACAGGCCCTTCGGCCCACCGAGTCTGTGCCAACAACCACCCATTTATATTAACCCTACAGTAATCCCATATTCCCTACCACCTACCTACACTAGGGGCAATTTACAATGGCCAATTTACCTATCAACCTGCAAGTCTTTGGCTGTGGGAGGAAACTGGAGCACCCGACAAAAACCCACACGGTCACAGGGAGAACTTGCAAACTCCACACAGGCAGTACCCAGAATCGAACCCGGGTCCCTGGAGCTGTGAGGCTGCGGTGCTAACCACTGCGCCACTGAACTTCATCAAGCAATCTCTGCATATAACCTTTCCCAGTTCTGATGTATTGACCTGAAGTGTTAACTCTGTTTCTCCACAGATGCTGCCAGAGCTGCTGAGTATTTCCAGCTTTTTTTTCTGTTTTTACTTCACATACAAGCTTGTATTTCAATTCCACATTAAGGTTTTCAAACAACAGCATTTATACAGCACTTATTCCACTTTGGAAAATGTTCAAAAAGCATCATGCCATAATTTCTAGATTGTGGCCTTGATAGAAAATTAAGAAAAAGACCAGACTGTTGTCCACTGCCATCTAACATATATCCAATACTGTTAATGCCAGTAAACGTGGGTATGAAAAATATGTAATCATCAATCCTGTAGAAAGCTTAATGAATCTTCGATGTAATATCGTAACCAATATCTCAATTATTTTATGATTGCCATTTTTTCAAACTTCAGTGATTTTCCAGACTACCTCTACAAGACTAACATCTATGGTAATAGGATCAATGTGAAAAATATTTTTGAAAAGTCATGAATCTATCCTGCAGAACGCTTAATGAATTTTAACGTGTAATACAGCAACCAATATCACTTTTTTTCATGACTGCCATTTATCAACTGCCTTTCTGTTGCCATGGAAGCACAATTGTCAGTGATTGCAATAAAATATTTGTCTTACCACATTTAGAAGGGCAAGGACCATTAAGAAAACTTCTTCATTGTGGACATTTAATGAACTCATTGATGATGGAGGAAATTCACAACCTTTATTGCACTCAGTCCTCAAGTTGTCAGAGAGATAAGAAAGTAACACTGGACAGGAAGTGGATGGAAAACCATCATCATTAAAAGTGCATAAATATAATAATGTCTTTATTTTGGAGAGAAATGCACAGCATATTTGTTTGAACAAGATTAATTTCTAGACAAAAACTATTCCATGCACAAAATTTTGGCATTGAAAACAATAGTCTAACAATATCAAAAAGGGCCCATCGCAGCTTTTAATTTGTTATCCCTTGGACTCGATTTCCACTGGCCTATTTGCACTACTTTTATTCTAAAACTCAAAATAGGCAACAAGGTGAATAATCTAAACTTTCCACTAAATTACTTCGCATAATTCAATGCGACTTTCTTGTCCATCTGATATTCCACTTCAGTGATGATAAACTGTACTTCATGATTAATGTTCACTGCTCTTTATGACTAATTAACAGTTAATGCAAGCACCTATTTAGTTCCAATTCATTACTTTTTTTAAAAACACAAGCAAAAAGTAAAAGTAATTGGTTATGAACTGGCGATTTTCCTGCTGTTGAATTTTCCTAAAATGGTAGAGGTGACACTATTTCTGTTGGAAATAAAGATGTAAGAGAAGGTAGAAGAACGAGCACAATAGATGGTTACTGAAATCTATTTTGGGGTCACCACTGTATTCAATTTTGAATTACTTCAGGAGCAATGAGGAAATTAGAGACGCATGCAATAAGGGTACAACTGCAACAACTGCAATAATCTACATATAGATTGGGCAAACTAAATTAGCAATAATACTGTACAGGAGGAATTCCTGGAGTGCGTACGTGATGGTTTTTTGGATCAGTACGTTGAGGAACCAACTAGAGAACAGGCCATCCTAGACTGGGTATTGTGTAATGAGAAAGGATTAGTTAACAATCTTGTTGTGCGGGGTCCCTTGGGGAAGAGCGACCATAACATGATAGAATTCTTCACTAAGATGGAGAGTGAGAGATTTGATTCCAAGACTAGGGTCCTGAATCTAAATAAAGGAAACTATGAAGGTATGAGGCACGAGTTGGCTATGATAGATTGGGGAACGTTACTTAAAGGGTTGACAGTGGATAGGTGATGGCCGGCATTTAAAGAGCACATGGATGAATTACAACAATTGTTCATTCCTGTCTGGCACAAAAATAAAAGAGGAACGGTGGCTCAACCGTGGCTTACAAAAGAAATTAGGGATAGTATTAGATCTAAGGAGGAGAAATATAAAATGGCCAGAGTAAGCAGCAATCCTGAGGATTGGGAGCAGTTTAGAATTCAGTAAAGGAGGACAAAGGGATTGATTAAGAAGGAGAAAATAGAGAATGAGAGTAGGCTGGCACAGAACATAAAAACTGACTGTAAAAGCTTCTATAGATATGTGAAGAGAAGAAGATTAGTGAAGGCAAATGTGCGTCCCTTACAGCCAGAAAAGGGGGAATTTATAATGGGAAACAAAGAAATGGTCGATCAATTAAAATACATACTTTGGTTCTGTCTTCATGAAGGAGGACACAAATTACCTCCAGAAATGTTGGGGAACATAGGGTCTAGTGAGAAGGAAGAACTGTATGAAATCAGTATTAGTAGGGAAATGGTGTTAGGGATATTGACGGGATTGAGGCTGATAAACCCCCAGGGCTGGTCATCTACATCCCCGAGTACTTAAGGAAGTGGCCCCAGAAATAGTTGATACATTGCTGATCATTTTTCAAAATTCTATAGACTCTGGAACAGTTCCAACAGATTAGAGGGAGCGAATGTAACCCCACTATTTCAAAAAGGAGGTAGGGAGAAAACAGGGAATTATAGACCAGTTAGCCTGACATCAGTAGTGGGGAAAATGCTAGAGTCCATTATAAAAGATGTAATAGCAGAGCACTTGGAAAACAGTGACAGGATCGGACAAAGTTAACATGGATTTACGAAAGGGAAATCGTGCTTGACAAATCTACTGGAATTATTTGAGGATGTAACTAGTAGAATTGATAAGGGATAACCAGTGGATGTGGTGTATTTGGACTTTCAGAAGGCTTTCGACAATGTCCCGCGTAAGAGATTAGCGTGCAAAATTAAAGCACATGGGATTGGCGGTAAGGTACTGACATGGATAGAGAACTGGGTGGCAGACAGGAAACAAAGAGTAGGAATAAATGGGTCTTTTTCTGAGTGGCAGGCTGTGACTAGTGGGGTACTGCAGGGATCAGTGCTAGGACCCCAGCTATTCACAAAATATATTAACGATACAGATGAGGGAATTAAATGTAATATATCCAAGTTTGCAGACGACACAAAGCTGAGGGGTAGTGTGAGCTGTGGGGAGGATGCAGAGAAGCTCCAGTGTGATTTGGACAGGTTGAGTGAGTAGGCAAATACATGGTAGATGCAGTATAATGTGGATAAATGTGAGGTTATCCACTTTGGTGGCAAAAACAGAAAGGTAGATTATCTGAACGGCGATAGATTGGGAAAGGAGGAGGTGCAGCGAAACCTGGGTGTCCTTGTGCACCAGTTGCTGAAAGTAAGCAATCAGGTGCAGCAGGCAGTTTTGAAGGCAAATGGCATGTTGACCTTCATAGCGAGAGGATTCACGTACAGGAGCAGGGATGTCGCTGCAATTACACAAGGCCTTGGTGAGACCACATCTGGAGTATTGTGTGCAGTTTTTGTCTCCTTATCTGAGGAAGGATGTCTTTGCTATGGAGGCAGTGCAGCGAAGGTTCACCAGACTGACTGCTGGGATGGCAGAACTGACGTATGAAGAGAGATTGGGTCAATTAGGCTTATATTCGCGAGAGTTTAGAAGAGTGAGAGGGGATCTGATAGAAACCTACAAAATTCTAACAGGACTGGACAGACTAAATGCAGGAACGATGTTCCCGATGGCGCGGGACTCCAGGACCAGGGGTCACAGTCTAAGGATAAAGGGTAAGCCATTTAGGACTGAGATAAGGAGAGATTACTTCACCCAGCGTGTGGTGAACCTGTGGAACTCTCTCCCAGGGAAAGCAGTTGAGGCCAAATCATTAAATATATTCAGGAAAGTGTTAGATAACGTTTTTCGGGCTAAAGGGATCAAGGGATACGGGGAGAAAGCGGAAAAAGGGTACTGAGTTTGGATGATCAGCCATGATCGTATTGAATGGTGGAGTAGGCTCGAAGGGCCGAATGGCCTACTGCTGCTCCTATTTTTCTCGGTTTTCAATGTAATTGTAATCTGACACGTAGTTGGATTATTTAGGATTCAGATGCAATATGTGACTTAAAAAAAGCATAAATTTAAAAAAAATCATTTCTGTGCCTTTGTGACAACCATATGTATTTTTACACCCAACCACAATGGTTACCTGAGAGAATCTTCAAAGGTTGGCCTTTCTCTATTGTCAGGCAAGTCCCCCCACCCCCACCCCAACCTGCCAAGACTGAGGCACACATTATTTCACCACAGGAACATTAAAACTTAAAATTTCAAGCCCCCTGACTGGAAAGGCATTTGCACAGTAACAGGCAGTGTTGGAACAATGAGGGATCTAGTCGTTGCTTTCCCAATACACAGAAGAAGTGGTCAGACCAGTTTGAGTCACATGATTAACTCGCTGTTGCAGAGGTCTGAACTGGAGAAAACGATGTTTGAACTCAGAAAGCCGTGTGCTCCTGGAACTGAAGCAGAACCTCCTCTCCTGTCTGCCTGCTCCCATCTTTTTTTTTCACGGAACTGAAGAATCTTGTGAAGACACATCAACCTCAAAGACAGAAAAGTCTCCAATGTGGAACAAGGTTTAAGAAGAATACTGGGCCCCAACGAAAAGTAAGAATTACCGACAAAAGACTCTACAGCGAGCTGGAACCACAGAAACAGTAAGAGAACCTCCTTCGGAGACTGCCTCAAATCTTTCACCTTATATTTTCCTCTCCTCTTTTTGTCCCTATCTGCATGTGCGTATGGCATGTGCATGTTAATGTGGGCGTGCTGTATATCCATGGTGTTAACCGTATTAGAGTTTAAGTTTAAGATTTAATAAATCTCACTTCTCTCCTTTAAACTGAACAAAGCCTGTTTATGCTCATTTCTTTGCCTTATAATTAGAAAGCTGTGAACAAGGATTCACAAAGGGGAAGATCAAAACACAGTGTGTTTTAAATTAAACCCTGTTACAGTAAGACCAGGTGAAGCCAGGAAAACATCCCGAGACACCTTTCTCACCTGGTCATAACACGATTCTCACCTTTTTTTTTACTGGTGCTAGTGTTGATGAAGACTGTGTGTTGCTTTGAAAATTCTATTTTTCCTGGGATACTAATTTCCTGTTTCCTGGTGACAAATTCAGTCAATTATATCTTTTCTTGTCTGGCCAGCCATGAATCCCCAATTTAACTATCATACCAACATGGATCAAAAGTGTTTCTAACAGCTGAAAATCAATCAGTAACTTTAATTCCAGATGAGATACTTTCACAATTACTAAAGGAGTGCAGATTGGCAATTATAGGTCTTCCTTTATCTGAAACGTACTTGATATAATAATTGTGCAGACATGTGGATCTGGCTATTTTTCAAGATTATTTTTT
This sequence comes from Heterodontus francisci, assembly GCF_036365525.1. Classification (NCBI taxonomy): domain Eukaryota; kingdom Metazoa; phylum Chordata; class Chondrichthyes; order Heterodontiformes; family Heterodontidae; genus Heterodontus; species Heterodontus francisci. The sequence goes on along the minus strand of NC_090392.1, from coordinate 57,416,300 downwards.
TTTTATCAGAAAAGACCAAAAGATTTTTTTCTTGGCGTTAATAAGACTTTGGACTGTGCAGGTGGGCTCCCATAACATTTGGTCATGCTTTGAAAAGCCATTCTTGAGTTAATTGCTGCCATCAATTCGGGATTGACATGACCAACCTTATGTCTCCCTTCTGTGGGAGTCTTTTATGCTTCACATTATACTTCTCTGCAGCATTTCAACTATTTACACACCCTCTGTTTTTCACATATTTTTATTTATTTCATTATGTCTTATATTATCTCATGAGAGAAAAACTTCTGCCATTTTACTGTCTCTTACCTCCACAGAAGCACTTCACAGATCATACTGTTGCTTTTCTCTGTCTATTTGGTAACTGAGTGTGCCCCCCCCACAACCTTCCTGCCTTGTTTCAGATCTCCTGAATGTGCGATGTTTCATTTTTTTAATCAAAACATGAATAACAAGTGTGGTATTCTCTTTGTACACAATGATTAGATAACCATTTACATAGTAACACCCAGTTCCCTCAAAGAAAAACACGTGTGCTTCCATTAAAGTTTTAAGATTATTTGTAAATAAATTTTGAAGCTGATAATTTTCCAGTAGGCCGTATCTTCGACAATGCCATGTAAGGGCAGAAAATCAGTTCAATAGCATATTGGGGAGAGTTGGCAGGCAACTACTCCCTCACCACTTCAGTTCATTATATTATGAAGGAATTAAAATAATTCATTACTCAGTAAGTAAAAGCAATTTGATACTGTCACAGATTTAGTATTTACTATTCCTTAAGTACAGTGGTCAATTGTGAATCCTTGTTCAAAGGTTATTCTTCTAATAATTTCTGTAAATGCAAAATCCTTACTCCGAAACACATGTTCTGTTCTTAAATAGCCAATGTGGATTAAGATTGAAAAGAAAAATCTCCTAATCCATCTAACAAATGACCAAGCACACTGACAGTAATGGTCAGCCGTGGGCAGATGTCGTGGGCAGAATTTTTGGCAAAAAAATGAGAGAGGGCGTTATTCTCAACCTGGGATTTCCCGCCCCAGGCCAACTGAGGCCCTTAAGTGTGGCCAATTAATGGCCACTTAATGGCTTCTTCTCGACTCCATATCAATTTTGTAGAAGACGGTGGGGCCCATCACTGCAGGGAAATGGCACCAAGCAAAGCCTGGCGGGTTCCTAGTGGAGTTGGGAGGGTGTGTCGCTTCTTAGAGGGCAATCCAGAATCTCTGGAGGGCCGCCCAGGCAGAGATCACTGCCCCGCCCAAAATTACAGCCCCCCACCAATGCTCACCAACTCCCCGCCCCGCCTCCCTGTTACCATGGCATGCCTGACTAGCCTCAGCCACCCCGACCCCACTCAGCATTCCCAGGGCCTCCGGACATCTTTGAACTGCAAGGCCCACTGCAGTACCAACAGAGCCCACTGCTCCCAATGGCACTGCTGGTACTGCAGAGATGCCGGCCTTCCGATTGGCCAGCAGTTCTGGAGGCGGGAGCTCATCCCTTAAAGGGATAGCGTCCCCGACAGCAGGCAATTAATTGGCTGCCCACTGCTAAATGGCTTCAGGAGGTCTGATGGAGAGCTGAAGCAAGGTCTTTCCCCGCCTTACGGCCCACCACCAGGACGTCCCGTGATGAAAATAAAATACAGTCCATGTTGTACGCTGATTGTGTTCTCAGTATTTCGTGCTGCACTAAAATGGTTCTATATGATTCTATACAGCAGCACTAATATATATGAATTTTACTAAATTAAGTCCACAACACCAGTAAACTCTCAGCAGAAGAATCACATCCACAGACAAGAATAAGGAATATTTATCCCGAAGGTCTCCTCTAAAGACAAACCAAGTTACATATGTTGTGAAAGAAAAATGCAGAAACTACCAAGTGGCAAAATTTATTTCCTGTGCTTTCTGGTGAGAACTCCCTGCTTCCACTTTGCAAAATAATCCAACTTTATTGGGTGGTGTGGTGAGATGGCACTGTAATATCATGTGTCATGGAATGGTAGGACATCAATTCACACTTAGGGCTGGATTTTAAGAGCCTGCCACCGATCTCGTCGGCCCGCATGTGCAGGCCACACGGCAAAGAGCCACCGCAATCTCCCACATGGTGGCTCGTTTAAATGGTCGGGGGGGCACGCCCCCCTCAAACACCCAGAGGGGGTGGGCTGTCCGTCATCGGCAATGGCATCATCTGCCTGTGCGCAGGCGCTGGCACCATTTTTAAAGGGCAGCCAGCCCTGCTGGCATATTTGAATTTTTAAAGATACAGTCCCCCCAAAATTTATCAAATACATTTCTAGTGCCCCTTTCCCATCCCCCAATAACAATTATGTTCACTATTTTCTCTGCCCTGCAAAAACATTCAACTTTTAAATCTGACCTTCCCCCCAAGGTGCACAAAGTTTAAAGTTCACCCCTTCCCACCATCCCCTACATCCATTACGTTTACTTGACCCTTGCCCGCTCCACACTGAAAATCTTAACCTTTCCCCCCTCCCTACCAGTGTCATGCTGGCTTTCCCTGGACAGGGAATTGAAGGAGCGGAAGTGCCAGCTGCCGGGCCCAGACGATTCAAGGTAAATTGATTTAAATTTATGCATGTTATTAATTTAAATATTTAAATCCAGGTCCCGTCACCCAGCGGCAGGGGGGCCGCCATGGAGCCTCACCAACACCGGGAAGATCGGTCCCATCACTCCCGGCATCGGCCTCCATAGCGGGCATCTTCTGGATCCACCTTCAGGCCCCCCCCCCCCCTACCAAGAATCACGACATTGGGGGCTTGGTAAAATCCAGCCCTTAGACTTCCTTGGAAAGTGGAGGGAGAAAAATTGCTCTGGTTGTTGTGTGTAGCAAAATCATAAATATGTTGGTGCTGAATGCATTTCAAGTACCATCTTATATTGTGAAATTATTTATTCTTCCCCCAGCTCAAGTTCCTAATCTCAATAGTGTTATCATGTTGTCAAACTTTTGTCTGAAGTGAGGGAGGGGAAGTTAAAGCTTCAAAACCACGAACATCAGGGGATGGAAAATGTTGCTTTGTTCCACCTGGGTATGCTCGCCAAACACAAATTCTGTTAATACATGAGAAAAAGAGTAGCTCCATCAAAAGTTATATGAAAGTGTGAGGTAAAATGTCCAATGCATGTCACTCACCATGAGATGCGCCATTTCAGCATTTTCTGGGCCGATATGTTTAACAAATGAATAGCAACTTTTAAGCTAGGCCTAAAGTATTACTGCCACGAATGTTCATAATGTCATGACAGAAAAACAGAATTACACTAATTACATGAAAGAAGAGGGAATTTAAACCACCAATTTTGGCATTGTTTACAAAGATTGCACGGTAGTTATTGCAGTCACCGCGGTCACCCTTGTTCTTATAGAGGGTGATGATATTGGCATCACGCATGTCCTGTGGTACTGCTCCCTCGTCCCAACACAGGCAAAGCAGTTCGTAGAGTGCGGAAAGTGTAGCAGGTTTGGCACTCTTGATTATTTCAGGGGTAATGCAGTCCTTCCCAGGGGCTTTTCCACTGCTCAGCATAGTGGGGAAAGTCTTCACTCGAGTCACTTTAAACAGGCTCCAGAAGCTGGCTGAGCGTGTCTACCCTGAGGCACAGTGTGGCTTTCGAGCAGAGAGATCCACCATTGACATGCTGTTCTCCCTTCGCCAGCTACAGGAGAAATGCCGCGAACAACAGATGCCCCTCTACATTACTTTCATTGATCTCACCAAAGCCTTTGACCTCGTCAGCAGAAGTGGTCTCTTCAGACGACTAGCAAAGATCGGATATCCACCAAAGCTACTAAGTATCACAATATGAAAGGCACAATTCAGCATAGTGGCGCCTCATCAGATCCCTTTCCTATCCAGAGTGACATGAAACAGGGCTGTGTTCTCGCACCTACACTGTTTGGGATCTTCTTCTCCCTGCTCTCACATGCGTTCAGGTCTTCAGAAGAAGGAATTTTCCTCCACACAAGATCAGGTGGCAGGTTGTTCAACCTTGCCCGTCTTAGAGCGAAGACCAAAGTACGGAAAGTCCTCATCAGGGAACTCCTCTTTGCTGATGATGCTGCATTAACATCTCACACTGAAGAGCGTCTGCAGAAACTCATCGACAGGATTGCGGCTGCCTGCAACGAATTTGGCCTAACCATCAGCCTCAAGAAAACGAAGGGAGAACAGCATGTCAAAAGTGGATCTCTCTGCTCGAAAGCCATACTGTGCCTCAGGGTAGACACGCTCAGCCAGCTTCAGGAGCCTGTTTAAAGCGACTCGAGCGAAGACTTTCCCCAGCCTCAAGAAAACGAACAACATGGGAGAGGACGTCAGAAATGCTCCATCCATCAATATCGGTGACCATGCTCTGGAAGTGGTTCAAGCGTTCACCTACCTAGGCTTAACTATCACCAGTAACCTGTCTCTCAATGCAGAAATCAACAAACGCCTGGGAAAGGCTTCCACTGCTATGTCCAGACTGGCCAAGAGAGTGTGGGAAAATGGCGCACTGACACGGAACACAAAAGTCCGGGTGTATCAAGCCTGTGTCCTCAGTACCTTGCTCTATGGCAGCGAGGACTGGACAACGTATGTCAGCCAAGAGCAATGTCTCAATTCATTCATCTTCGCTGCCTCCGGAGAATCCTTGGCATCAGGTGGTAGGACCGTATCTCCAACGCGGAAGTCCTCGAGGCGGCCAACATCCCCAGCATATATACCCTACGGAGCCAGCAGCGTTTGAGATGGCTTGGTCATGTGAGCCGCATGGAAGATGGCAAGATCCCCAAGGACATATTGTACAGCCAGTTCGTCACTGGTGTCAGCCCCACCAGCCGTCCATGTCTCCGCTTTAAAGACGTCTGCAAATGCGACATGAAGTCCTGTGACATTGATCACAAGTCGTGGGAGTCAGTTGCCAGTGAGCGCCAGAGCTGGCAGGCAGCCATAAAGGCGGGGCTAAAGTGTGGCGAGTCAAAGAGACTTAGCAGTTGGCAGGAAAAAAGACGGAAGGGGAGAGCCAACTGTGTAACAGCCCCGACAACCAATTTACTCATTGTCTTTCGAGACAAGGAGGCCAAAGAAGACAAAGATTACACAGTTTGTTAGTGAATTTAGAAACATAGTTATTTCAGTGGAGTGCATGGTATACCTATTGGTTATGAATGAACAAAGAAATGTGATGAACAACATCAGAATAAATGTCATTGTAAGACAAATTTGAATGGCTTGAGTTCAAAAGGCATTTAGCCCCAACAGATCTGAGAAATGAGGCATCATAACTGGGACCAATATTATGCATGACCAAGAGATTCTTAATCAGTAAAATCAAAAGAATTGAAAGAATATCTTAATAATGATTCTACCCTGTGACATTACTGACTGGGATAAAGTAAAGGAATTCTGTAAAATTCAGCTATGATCACAGATATATTGTAGATGTCAAGATGAATTATCTAGTCGGGAGTAAACAGATGCATATTTTCAATCGGACTGATCTAAATATATCACTCTGCAAGAGACAGGCTACTTATCAAAGTAATAGCAGAGTGATCAATAATAAAATCTGTTTTACAACTTATTCTCTTTGAAATCATCAAGTCTAAGGCATATGTTGATTCTAGATTCATCTCCGTATTCTACTGTAGCCCGAGCATGATCAAGGAAAAACAGAGAAATGAAATGCCAAGCCCAACGAAGATGTACCAGACATCTGGAAAAAAAATGCTCGAACCAGATTGACAGAGGGTTTGCTGATTGATGACTGACTTCCTGTACTCTTCTCAAGGGTTTTGGTTTTTAAATCTTTTATTTTTGTTACAGACTATTGTCAAGATAGTAACTTTTGGGGAATGCATTCTCTGATCTTTATGTTTTTATTGTCAGCCTACATTTTTCCTTCTAAATGCTCAAAAGGTTGAGTGCAGAATAAGTTCTGTAAAATTTTCATAGATTTTGAAGACTGATTCCTAGTTAGTGGAGATGCACTCGCCACCCTGCCTTCAATGATGATTCACCAGCATTTTGGCTTTTCCAATTAAAGTTTCTGAAGAGTTGATGGTAACCTTCAAACTCTTCAGCGCTTCATTTCGATAAAAGACACTGAAAACACTTGCGCTGATTGCTGAAAAAATACAATGGCAACACATACAGAATTTCAAGCCTACTTTTGGATGTGCCAGTTCACTTTCAAATCAGACACCAACCCCTTTTGAATACAATCACAAATTATTCTTGAGTGCAGACAGCACCACCAAAACTTTTCTCAAGAGTTAAAATTAAAATTTCACTGGAAGGATAAAGGCAGAACCTACTCAAATCATTGTACAACTAAAAATATTTTGAGATCTTTTCCTTCTCTGAGAGATAGAGATGCTAAGAGGGGGAAAGAATCAACACTTAGTCTGTAGGGTAAGCTTTTCTGTCTCATGGTGTCCTGAAGACATTGTCATAAAGAGCAATTCAGTTTGATATTGCGACTGTATTAAGCTGCAGTTGAATCCAGATATTATAGTCAATTTGTCAAATAATACAATTAGGCACAATACCCAACTGAGCAATATAACTTAAGATTTGTGTTTCATGAACTTCCAGCTTCACATTCATAAAATTATCCTTTTCTTTTTTGCAAGAGTCAAGATAAAAAAAGAAATTTTAACTTCTGGAAAACAGGCAGCATACTTGCGCCACCTGCTCAGGAGCTGCAGCTGAAGGCCCAGTCTATTTTAATGCCCGGGTCTTACTGGACAACTGCCCACCCAAGAATGGGCACCCGAGGTAACCATCAGGCCGGCACTCAGTTAAGTCATTGCAAGCAGTTTGGGAGGGTTTTGTGGTGTGTAAGGGGGGGTGGTGGCGTGGTGGGGAGTGGGGAGGGCGCAGTGGGGATTGCTAGACCAAGGCAGCAGGGGCTCAAACCTGTGAGCTTGAGGAGTGAATTTCAAGTGATGCTGGTAAATTGTTAGAAAATTAAATTTCTAAATGCTATTTGAAAAACACATAAACTTGTCTTTTTCAGACAAATGTATTTTTTCAAGTATTTGGAAGATCATGTCTTGGATACTTCTTTAATGGTTCTTATATAACCAACTGAACTAATAACACCCCATGTGTTTAGCGCAGAAAATGCAGAAATAAGTAAAACATTGAAAAGTAGATAGGAATCAACTGCAGCTTAACTGCAAAACCAATTCATCTTTACTGTAAATAGTGGAGGTGTTTTGATAACAGCTTTTTATATTATCCAGCATCACTTTGAACTGTTCAATATGCAGAGTGAGAACCTGTGGCCAACACAAGCTCATTTGCTGTGAAATATAATATTGCAACCACACACAGTTGTTTACTTTGAACAAATAAAGCAACTGTCAACTGCAAGAATCATGACTGGCAGATTCCATTCTCCTCTCCCTTGCAAACCATCTATCCCTCATATATGTAAGCAATGAAGTCATTTTACTTTTAATTATACCTTAGCTGTAACATTTACTAAAGGACTGTTTGTGTAATATTACATATTAGAGCTGACTGACAGCTAATATAATAAACAAACAGAAATAAATAGCTCCTGTGTACAAAGAGCCCATTTATTTTCTGAATTTTGTACTGTTGCAACTGAGAAGTGTCGACTATCAGTTTTAACATGGAGAAACCTGGGATCTGGTCATATTTTGGAGGAGAAAGGTGGAGGATAACGAAGGCCATTAGCACCAGGTATTCATAACATTCGTTAACTTCATTGGCGAAAGAAAAATCTTGAGCTCAAGGTCATCCACCAGGGCCATCTAAAGTGTTCTCAATGAAAGTTCAACAGCATTTCACCTCCCAAGCTGTATCCACTGGGAAAATACTGGAAAACAAGGTGCATTAGGATAAGGAAACAAGCACGGAAGACAAATACTGACAGCCTGCACAAGGGTGTTTCTTAATTATTTCTGATAACTATTAGATACAGGTGAAAGCAAATTGTTGGATAAATATGTTTTTTTTCTTCTGTTGTTCATATTTGTAGTGAAATGAGGGCGAGACCGATATTCTCTTTATATGTTCCTGCCTGGCAACACAGCTCAAGGTTAGAATCCCAAAACAATTAGCCAAACAACTCAAATTTCAACCATGGCATCTGAAGTATTAAGTATATTTCGGCCAAGATATGTAAATCAAAATTTAGATCTTAGAGACTTGCAAACACGTTAACCTTTTTATTGTTGCATATTTTTGAAATAAAGTCTTCCCCTGTTCAAACTACAGAAGAACTGCAGAACTAAGTTCAAAGATAGCATTACTGAAACAAATTTTTCTTGATAGCAGATGAGATCCTTTTCTTTTGGGATCCTTGTCGTTAGTATCCCTGAAGTCATAGTCTCCACAATGCAATGTTTTGCTTAAGACATGAAACCCATCCCCAATCTGCTTGCTCAGGTGTGCATAAATGATCCCAAAGTACTATTGAAAGAGCAGGGGAATCCTCCTGGTGTCCTGGCCAAATTGACCCTCAACCAACATCACCAGAACAAATTACTCAGTCATTTACCTCATTGTTGTGTGGGACCTTGTTGTGCACAAACTGGCTGCCACGTTTGCCTCCATAACAACAGTGCAGTGACTCTAGCCAGGGTTTTATCTGGGCGAAGGGGATCCTGACCTTTGACAAAAGCACTGCTGAGAATCCTGCGTCGTTCCTTCTGTGGGACGCCTGCTGGATCAAGTGCCGATTAGGCACTTAAATGGACAGCAGTGGGCCATCCATGGGAACAAGGACCCTGGTGATGGAAGTCCCGCCCTCAGAGAGCTGGTGGCCAATCAGAGGCCAGCTACTCTTTAACCGAGCAGCGCTACCGCAGAGGCGGTAGCTGCTGCTGGTGGAGCACTCACCTGAGGCCCAGGAGCGGTGCTGGACCCAGGTCACAAGGAGGTCAGGGCGAGAGGGGTCTTGCAGGGTGGGGTCATGGGGAAGGGGTGTGTAGGGGAGTTGGCAGCAAGGGCTCTCAGCAGTCCTCCACTGCCCCTCCTTCCCAATGCCAGATCCCTCGTTCAGGCACTAAGTACCTTTTAATGAGCATCCGCCTCCCCCACACCACCATCCCCCATCCACCCCTGGAGCCAGCAAGCAACCCACACGGTATTTCTTGCCGTGCTCCCAGTGTGGCGACAGACCCACCAGCCGCTTGGCTAATTGAGGTGGCAGCAGGATGAGAACCATAATTGGGCATTATTGCCCATTTAAGCGCCTCCGCTGATGGCCTTACCAACCCAGACTTTATTTCGGCAGAGGCGGGAAGAAAGCAGGGTCCTCCCCCTGCTACCATTGCACCAGATTACACACTCTCCCTGCCTCCAAACCCATGGCAGGGGAGAGCATAAAATTCCCCTCCAACATTTCAAAAGTAATTAATTGACTGGAAAGTGCTTTGGGACTTAATAAAGTGAAGGAGGCTACAGGAGGGCACTTTTTTTTTCTTTATTTGATTCATTTATGGGGCTGTATTTCTTGCAGGGAACTTTGGGCCACATTTCAAGGCCTTTGCTCAGTCAAAAAAACTAATTTCGTGCAGCAAACCAAACGGCATTTCTCTGTCTAAAATCAGATGAAAACCCAAATGACGCGCAGTATAAATAATCACAGGCACATCAAACATTTGTAGGGTTGATTGACTCGAGTTAGCACATTGCTAATATAGCTGCGCATTTAATAAAGTCCCTGATGAAGTTAGCAATTTTAACCATTTTAAAGTGATAGATCATTTTGCAAGGCCTACCCAATTCTGGAAAACCTACAGAAGCTGTCAGTAACAAACAAGACCATTTACAAGGTACAAGGAAAATTGAGATTGCCAGGAGCATTATCATTTAATCAAGATTTCTATAACTTGCTGATTAATGTGGCCTATTTGTAATTACTCGAACCAGAGGTTCAATTTATTTATTTATGAATTCAACAATTCATTCTCAACAAAATCAACCAGAAATGTTGAACAAAAGCACCTGACACAAGCAGCAGCAGCCTCTTTTTATTGTGTCAAACTGGACACTGAATTTAAAATACCGAGCAAATTTGAGCATAAAAAATTAGTTAATTGAGGGATGTTCATGCTTGAATCAGGATTTTGTCTTTAAAAGGGCACTGTCATGTTGCATTTTAGCTTTCAATATTTAGTAAAGGACTGTGCATTGATATCAGTAATTGCCTCGGCCAGCAAAAAGCAAAACTAAGAGCTAATCTTAAAAACTACACCACAATACAATACACTGCACCAGATATTGGATCAGTTACACAGCAAACATCTTCCCTCTCCTCCTAAAAGCAAAACATAGCAAGCACTGCTTTCAACACTGACCAGAACCAAGCCTGTCCAGCAAGAATCATAAAATCTGTACTCTTGGAATAAATGGAATGTGGTTTAATTTACTGTTTTAATTGAAAAAATGTTCCAGAAAATCTATGCTTTAAAGAAGACAGCCAGACTCGACGTTATCTCGATGCTAGCCTTGATTTTAAGTTTGCAGCAGGATCAGGTACCTATCAGAGTATGCAGAGGTCCTGGAAGGACAACAAACTTATACGCCGTGACCCAGAGAGATTTTGACTCTTGAGCCTCATTATCAGGCTCAGACTCTCAAAAAATGCAAACCCATTCTGTTGGGCCACTTCTGGCTTTCAATCCAGCTCCTGACAGGTTTGGCCTGATGAGGGAGCTGTCACTGCTCCCTTGCTCAAGCCTCAGGACAGAATCGCAGATCAGGCCCCAATGATGTCATCGGAGCCTGACCTGCATATTTAAAGAGGATCCTGTCGACAGATTGGGGCAGGAGAGGCATGGGTAAGATCCACACTCAGCTTTAACTGCCTCCCACATGCCAAGTTAAATTCAAGGGTGTTACAGTTGGTCACATGTTTACCTAGAATCAATTATATACAATTTCCATTAAGAACAATTTTTACCAATGTGTCCCCATATTCTAATACAATGTCACTTTTTTGTTCTAATTTTTTATAATTCTGAATAGGTACTAGCAAATTATCCATGGGCTTCGCCAATGACAATTCATGAATGCAAGTTTTTTTCATTTTTAAACCAACAACAGAATTTAGGGAAGAAATTTCAGAAACTCCAACAAGCCACCTCGCGGCCAATGCCCACAATTACATTGTGACTGTTAAAAAAATCACATGAAAGATTTAAACAGTGGTAAATGTTGACTGAAAGCCTGACCAACAATTGAAAAAAAAAGCTGAGTAATATTTATGAAAGAGTAAATGAGTGCATGATACAAGATGTTAAATATGCGATAGATATCTTTGCCTCTTAGCTAACTGCAATGCGAACAGGTTAAAAAGATTACCAGGACAGTCTGCACTGAGTTCCAATGTATAGTCATTATGTCACATTGGCTCAGTTTAGCGTTTTAATCAGACTGTTCAGGCCACATTCCAGTACTTCAGTATATCATCTTGTCTGACACTTCAGTACAGTGCTGAAGAATATTTCATTGTGAGAGATGCTGCCTTTCAAATCCAACATTAAACCAAAGCCTTGTTTGTAATAAAAGACACCACGATTTTGAAAGATAAGCAAGAAGGTTTTCCCAGTCGAAGCCACCATTCTCAACCACCACCACCAGAAAGAATTTAGTTGTGCCGGTGGGACTCCCAGTGCCAGGCCGAAAAGACAAGGGGAACCCAGCCTCAGTCTTTCGGAGAACTCCTTGCGATTCAATGGCGCTTGGGCACTTAAGTGCCCGGCTATGTGTAATCGCTTGCTGTGCACAAATTGGCTGTTCATCAACTTAAAAACGGCTGTAATTTCACAAGTAATTCATTGACTGTGAGGAACTCTGAAGATTTGATAGTGTGATAGACGCTAAATAAATACTTCTATCAGGAACCTACCAGGACCACAACCGACAAATCAAATTTCTTAAGTAATTTAACAGCACTGTTTTCTTCCTCATTCAGTTCAGTATATACATAAACTCCGCCTGTGCAGAGTTTGCAAGTTCTCCCTGTGACCGCGTGGGTTTTCGCCGGGTGCTTCGGTTTCCTCCCACAGCCAAAGACTCGCAGGTGATAGGTAAATTGACTGTTGTAAATTGCCCCTAGTGTAGGTAGGTGGTAGGGAATATGAGATTACTGTAGGGTTAGTTTAAATGGGTGGTTGTTGGTCGGCACAGACTCGGTGGGTCAAAGGGCCTGTTTCAGTGCTGTATCTCTAAATAAATAAATAAATATTATATACAGTATATACAAATAACTTTTGGAACCAAAAAAAATGTTTTTAAGATACAGAAATTGAGGGGAAAATCCTGCTCCACGAGATGATTTTTTTTCTCAATTTCAGTTTGAACCTTTATCCTTTATAACGTGCGATTACTGGAAGATACGTGTCACCTAGATGGAGATCGACAAAGTTGTGAGAAAGTGGAAGTTCTTAGATGTTCACTGCATATGCTCAATTTTTGCCCACTGAAATATTTGCACCACACTTCAATTTTCTTTGTAACTTTTCAGTTTGCATATTATTGATATAGCAGTCAATCTCAAATGATGGTGAAGACACAGAGCCAAGTGCAGTCTTCAGATGAAGTGGGAGTAGGCAGCAGGGAATATTTGCAACAGGACACACAGATGGTTTGAAGTTATACATTTGTCTTCATTTTTTTTCTATAATGTTTGATTTTACATTATTATTTATGTTAACTAGCAAAGTACAACAATTTACGAAGCAGAGAAGCTTGAAGCATAGAAGATTCACTGCAAGACAGAATCAAGAGGATGTAATTACAATGTTGAAACTGTAATTATTAATGAAAAAGTTGACAAAGTGAGACAAAAATGCTACATGATGTAAATAGGAAAAACAAGGAAATGTTTCAGATTGGTTTTTAATGTTTTATATGGATATATATCTTAAACATTCACATTTTTAAACTTTGTATTTCATAGAATCATAGAACAGGTTGCAATTAAGGACAAGGCCATTCAGCCTATCATGTCTGTGCCAGCTCTCTACAAGAACAATGTCCCAGACACCGCCATCAGAAACTCTGGGTATGTCCTGGCCCACCGGCAGGACAGACCCAGCAGAGGTGGTGGCACAGTGGTATACAGTCAGGAGGGAGTCACCCTGGGAGTCCTCAACATCGACTCTGGACCCCATGAAGTCACATGGCATCAGGTTAAACATGGGCAAGGAAACCTCCTGCTGATTACCATCTACCACCCTCCCTCAGCTGATGAATCAGTACTCCTCCATGTTGAACACCACTTGGAGGAAGCAGTGAGGGTGGCAATGGCGCAAAATGTACTCTGGGTGGGGGATTTCAATGTCCATCACCAAAAGTGGCTCTGTAGCACCACGACTGACCAAGCTGGCCAAGTCCTAAAGGACATAGCTGCTCGACTGGGTCTGTGGCTGGTGGTGTGGGAACCAACAAGACGGAAAGACATATTTGACCTCGTCCTCACCAACCTGCCTGCCGCAGATGCATCTGTCCATGACAGTATTGGCAGGCGTGACCACGGCACAGTCCTTGTGGAGACAAAGTCCCGTCTTCACGTTGAGGACACCCTCCATCATGTTGTGTGGCACTACCGCCGTGCTAAATGAGATAGATTTCAACCAGATCTAGCAATGCAAAACGGGGCATCCATGAGGCACTGTGGGCCATCAGCAGCAGTAGAACTGTACTCAACCACAATCTGTAACTTCATGGTCCAGCATATCCCCCACACTACCATTACCATTAAGCTGGGAGACCAACTCTGGTTCGATGAAAAGTGCAGGAGGGCATGCCAGGAGCAACACCAGGCATACCTCAAAATGAGCTGTCAACCTGGCGAAGCTACAGACTAGGACTACTTACGTGCCAAACTGCATAAGCAGCATGCGATAGGCAGAGCTAAGCAATCCCATTACTAATGGATCAGATCTAAGCTCTGCAGTCCTGCCACATCCAGTCGTGAATGGTGGTGGACAATTAAACAACTAACTGGAGGAGGTGGCTCCACAAATATCCCCATCCTCAATGATGGGGGAGCCAGCACATCAGTGCAGAAGATAACGCTAAAGAATTTGCAACAATCTTCAGCCAGAAGTGCCAAGATGATGATCCAACTCAGCCTCCTCCTGAAGTCCCCAGCATCACAGATGTCAGTCTTCAGCCAATTCGAATCACTCCGCATGATATCAAGTATCAAGAAACGACTGAAGGCACTGGATATTGCAAAGGCTCAGGGCCCTGATAACATTGCGGCAATAGTACTGAAGACCTGTGCTCCAGAACATGCCGGAGCCCTACCAAGCTGTTCCAGTACAGCTAAAACACTAGTACCTCCCCAGCAATGTAGAAAATTGCCCATGTTTGTGCTGGTCACAAAAAACAAAACAAGTCCAACCCGGCCAATTACTGCCCCATCAGTCTACTCTCAATCATCAGTAAAGTGATGGAAGGTGACATCAACAGTGCTATCAAGTGGCACTTGCTTAGCAATAACCTGCTCAGTGACGCTTAATTTGGGTTCTGCCATTGCAACTCAGCTTTGGACCTCATTACAGCCTTGGTTCAAACATGGACTAAAGAGCTGAACTCAAGAGATGAGGTGAGAGTGACTGCCCTTGACATCAAGGCAGCATTTGACCATGTATGGCATCAAGGAGCCTTAGAAAAACTGAAGTCAATGGGAATCAGGGGGAAAACTCTCTGCTGATTGGAGTCATACCTAGCGCAAAGGAAGATGGTTGTGGTTGTTGGAGGTCAATCATCTCAGCTCCAGGACATCACTGCAGGAGTTCCTCAAGGTAGTGTCCAAGGCCCAACCATCTTCAGCTGCTTCATCAATGACCTTCCTTCAATCATAAGGTCAGAAGTGGGGATGTTCACTGATGATTGCACAATGTTTGGCACCATTTGCGACTCCTCAGATACTGAAGCAGTCCGTGTAGAAATGCAGCAAGACCTGGACAACATCCAGGCTTGGGCTGATAAGTGGCAAGTAACATTCGCGCCACACAAGTGCCAGGCAACGACCATCTCCAACAAGAGAGAATCTAACCATCTCCCCTTGATATTCAGTGGCATTACCATCGCTGAATCCCCCACTATCAACATCCTCGGGGTTACCATTGACCAGAAACTGAACTGGAGTAGCCATATAAATATTGCGGCTACAAGAGTAGGTCAGAGGCTAGGAATCATGCGGCGGGTATCTCACCTCCTGACTCCCCAAAGCCTGTCCACCACCTATAAGGCACAAGTCAGGAGTGTGATGGAATACTCCCCACTTGCCTGGATGGGTGCAGCTCCAACAACACTCAAGAAGCTCGACACCATCTGGGACAAAGCAGCCCGCTTGATTGGCACCCCATCCACAAACATTCACTCCCTCCACCACAGAAGCACAGTGGCAGCAGTGTATACCATCTACAAGATGCACTGCAGCAACGCACCACGGCTCCTTAGACAGCACTTTCCAAACCCACGACATCTACCACCTAAAAGGGCATGGGTAGCAAATGATCGGGAACACCACCACCTGCAAGTTCCCCTCCAAACGACACACCATCCTGACTTGGAACGGAATCACTGTTCCTTCACTGTCGCTGGGTCAAAATCCTGGAACTCCCTTCCTAACAGCACTGTGGGTGTCCCTCCCAAACATGGACAGCAGCGGTTCAAGAAGGCAGCTCACCACTACCTTCTCAAGGGCAATTAGGGATGGGCAACAAATGCTAGCCTAGCCAGCGACGCTCACATTCCATAAATGAATAAAAATCAAAATCCTTGATTGAATCTGCCTCCACCACACTCCATGGCAGTGCATTCTAGATCCTAACCACTCGCTGCATAAAAAAAAGTTTTTCCTCATTTTGCTATTAGTTCTTTTGCCATATATACCTTAAATCAGTGTCCTCTGGTTCTCGAACCTTCCACCAATGGGAACAGTTTCACTCTATCTACTCTGTCCAGCCCTCTCATAATTTTGAACACCTCGATCATATCCCTTCTCAACCTTCTCTTAAGGAGAACATGCAGCTTCTGCAAACAATCCATTTAACTGAAGTCCATCATCTTTGGATCCATTCTCATAAATCTTCCTTGTACCCTCTCTAAAGCCTTCATATCCCTCCCAAAGTGAGCTGTCCAGAATTGGACATAATTCACTAGTTGAGGCTGAACAAGTGTTTTTATAAAGATTCCTCATAATTTCCTTGCTTTTGTACTCTATGCCTCTATTTATAAAGCCCACGATCACATAAGCCTTTTTAAACACTTTCTCAACCTGTCCTATAATTAATATAGTAAAATCTTATTTCTCTGTGCATGTCCCGTCAATTTTTGCCACTATAAGTTCCGATGTCCACATTTATAATGGGAATTTCCTATGTAAACTTGTCACATTGTAATTACATGCTCCCTCCAGTGGAGTCACTGCATTTAAACATACAGGCCAATCCATGGTATTGATTTTGTAGAGGGCACATGGTGGAAAATTGTGAGCCTGCAATTTCCAATCATTTCTTCATAGTGAGTGATGCTTCCTGCTGGAAGTATGGAATCATCCCTAAATTGCCATCAGTTAGACAATACGTTGTAAAAGCTACCTATATTTACTGAGAATAAAATGAAGTGTA
Organism: Heterodontus francisci; assembly: GCF_036365525.1. Lineage (NCBI taxonomy): Eukaryota > Metazoa > Chordata > Chondrichthyes > Heterodontiformes > Heterodontidae > Heterodontus > Heterodontus francisci. The sequence continues at coordinate 57,399,644 of NC_090392.1, read as the reverse complement.
ATGTGCAACATTACACAAAGTAGGAGATATAAAGTCTACCTTGCTAATTTCACCATTAGACAAAATAAGCAAACAATAGCTAAGGTATCACATATGTGATTACTTTCATTCGGACAACAGTTAAACAAACCTTTTATTCCCAAAATACTTCAGATCAATGTAACGGTAAAATAAAGAAGATTGCGGTGGTTCTCAATCTCAGTGAGAAACTACTGCTTGGTTCCATCAGCACATTAAAGACAATCTTATTTGTGTAACAACTGTACAAAAGATAATTAAATTGGGTTTGCATTTACACAAATACAAACAACTAGCCAGAAAAAATGAAGTCTTCTTACATCCAATAACTCAGGAAAGGCAAACAAACAGTAGCACTAATCTTTCACTTTTCATTCAAGGAAACTTACTGTTCCTATTTTTAGATTCATTAACGCTAAAATCCTGCCATGTGAAATCTCACATGCTTACTGATCGATTATCTTTTGTGATTATGTCAAGGATGGACATTTAGCCAATATTGATTTACCTCTGACATTGCCTTAACAGTTATTTAACTCGTCTATCTGGTATTGTAACTAATGAGACAAATGTCTTTTCAATGAGACAAAATTAAGTCGAAGTCCCATCTGCCTTCTCAAGTGGATGTCAAAGATCCCATGGCACTACTCAAAGAAACATCAGGCATTTATCTCGGTGTCCTCGCTTACATTTTTTCCCTCAACCACCATCACCAATAACAGATTACCTGGTTCATTCCATCTTCGCTGCCTTCGGAGAATACTTGGCATCAGGTGGCAGGACTATATCTCCAACACAGAAGTCCTTGAAGCGGCCAACACCCCCAGCTTATACACACTACTGAGTCAGCGGCGCTTGAGATGGCTTGGCCATGTGAGCCGCATGGAAGATGGCAGGATCCCCAAAGACACATTGTACAGCGAGCTCGCCACTGGTATCAGACCCACCGGCTGTCCATGTCTCCGCTATAAAGACGTCTGCAAACGCGACATGAAATCGTGTGACATTGATCACAAGTCGTGGGAGTCAGTTGCCAGCATTCGCCAGAGCTGGCAGGCAGCCATAAAGACAGGGCTAAATTGTGGCGAGTCGAAGAGACTTAGTAGTTGGCAGGAAAAAAAACAGAGGCGCAAGGGGAGAGCCAACTGTGCAACAGCCCCGACAAACAAATTTCTCTGCAGCACCTGTGGAAGAGCCTGTCACTCCAGAATTGGCCTTTATAGCCACTCCAGGCGCTGCTTCACAAACCACTGACCACCTCCAGGCGCATATCCATTGTCTCTCGAGATAAGGAGGCCCAAAAGAAAGAAAAAAAAAAGAAAAGAAGGTCATCTAGTTTACTCTGTTCGCAGCAACTTGCTGTTCAGAAATTTACATTTCCCAACATAGCAACAGTATCGACACTTCAAAAATACGTCATTGCTTGTGAAGCACTTTGGAAAGTTCTGTGGTCATGAAAGGTGCTTAATAAATACGAGTTCTTGTTCTGTCAGACAAACACAATTGACAATTATACTCATGATAGTATCCTGATAAATATATTTCTGCAAGAGTGAATCTCAACAAGGTTCAGATCCATTCTTTTTAGTCTGTGTAGACTCATTTATTCACATGTTTGCAAATAAATGGCATCCGCCAAGGTGCAACCAGACATTCACAATGAACAACTGCAACATGTGGCACTTGTATAGAAAATGTCTCAGTGTTTTGCAGAAAAAGGTGGAAAAAATAAGGTGGAACTGCAAAAGGAACAGATGTTGAGCGATGGAAGGAGAAATTAGGAGGTGCAACTGAAAGATTAGTTGCAAAGATATGTTTGTGAAGGTTTTCAAAATATTGAGAGAAAAGAGGAGAGGCGGAAGGACTTTAAAACATTTCCAAAGGGAAGGGCCAAAGCAGCTTGAAACCTATGGCAGTAATGATGTGACAAAGTGAAAGGATGAACAAAAGAAAGGAGTTGGAGCATCAAAGTGTATGTCAGGGGACATAATGCCGGAAGAGGGTGTAAAAATAGGACAGGGAGCAACCTGAAGGGAATATGAGAATTTTCATTTGAATGTATTGGAAAACTGGGTGCCAATGATGATCAGGAATGATGGGTTCTATGGATGAGTGAACAGGATGCAGCAGGTTGCATTTTGGACAAGTTGGTGTTTCAGGAGGGTGAAGATGGGAGGAGAACTAAATTGAGTTCAGAGGGAACAATAGCATGGCTGAGAACTTCAGGAGCAAAAGTTATAGCGGAGGTGGGCGATGTGGAGAGAGGTCGAGGTAAGTGGTGTTGGTGTTGAAAAGAATGTGGCGTTTTTCAGCTGGAATGAATTATTGGGAAAGGATTATAATCCATGAAAGGGATTTATGCCAGGGAATGAAAATTTTGCCTTTGGTCTCCCCGCTGATGAATTTGAGTATGTTTTTACAGGGGGAGATGGTGACCTAGTGCTAATGTCACTGGACTAGTAGACAGAGGCCCAGGCTAATGCCCTGGCGACATGAGTTCACATTCCATGATAGCAGCTGATGGAATTTAAATTCAATTAATTAATAAAAATCTAGAATTGAAAGCTAGTCTCAGTCACGGTGCCATGAAACTATCACCGATTGTCCAAAAATCCATCTGGTTCACTAATGTCCTTTAGTGAAGGAAATCTGCCATCCTTACCTGGTCTGGCCTACATGTGACTCCAGACCCACAACAATGTGGCTGACTCTTAACTGCCCTCTGAAATGGCCTAGTAACCCATCAGTTGTCAAGGGCAATTAGGAGGGGCAACAAATGCTGACCTTGCCAGAGACACCTGCTTCCCGTGAAAGAATTTTTAAAAAATCCTTATGACTTGATGTCAAAGAGGTATCTGAGGTGCTGTGGGGTTAAAAGTGTGCTACAGAAATAGTGATCAGTATTATCAGGATACACATGAAAGCTGAGCCTGATATCAGCAGAGATGAGGAACAGGATTGACCAAGAATAGATCCTCAGGAAACTCTGACACTGACAGTGTAAGGGTGAGAAGACTGCTGGAGATATGCTAACCACATTCAGACAGATCAGTATGGAACCACATAAGGGCAGCCAGATGAAGACTGACGAAGCAGAGTGTTATGATCAACTTAAACACACTGCAGAAAGATTGAGGAAGGCAAGAAGTGAGAACACATTGACATGAGAGTCACAGAGCACACTATTCATAATTTAGCCAGGAGATTTTGGGGCATACACTGGAAAGAACTGATGTCTTCGATTACTAAAGGCAGGAAAGAGAGGTTAAAGATGGTGCAGTGGTTGGAGTGTACAGAAAGGTTCAGAATCATTTCATTTTAAGTTACTGGTTAATGGTTCTGAATGGGAGAGGGGCAGTGCCTGAGGAAAAGGAGCGATTAATAATCTCAGCTAGCATTGGTTTCCAGAGTGGTCAGTAGTTGTGTTTGGAGGGAATAAAGGAAGCAACATGTGGGTCTTATGGAAGAGATGACTTTGCAGTGTGAAGCGGGACAGATGCAATGAAAACTGCAGGCTGATGGGGAATCTGGGCTGGATTGGGTGCGACTCCAAGGGAGGTCAGTAGCAGGGATGGGGAAGAGGAGAAACTAGTGAAAGGGGCGAATTTTACCAGCCCCTGACATCAGAGGCTTTTTTTATTCATTCATCGGATATGGGCGTCGCTGGTTAGGCCAGCATTTATTGCCCATTCCTAATTGCCCTTGAGAAGATGGTGGTGAGCTGTCTTCTTGAACCGCTGCAGTCCATGGGAGGTAGAGACACCCACAGTGCTGTTAGGAAGGGAGTTCCAGGATTTTGACGCAGCAACGGTGAAGGAACAGTGATATAGTTCCAAGTCAGGATGGTGTGTGACTTGGAGGGGAACTTGCAGGTGGTGGCGTTCCCCTGCATTTGTTGCCCTTGTCCTTCTAGTTGGTTGAGGTCATGGGTTTGGAATGTGCTGTCTAAGGAGCCGTGGTGCGTTGCTGCAGTGCATCTTGTAGATGGTACACACTGCTGCCACTGTGCGTCGGTGGTGGAGGGAGTGAATGTTTGTGGATGGGGTGCCAATCAAGCGGGCTGCTTTGTCCCAGGTGGTGTTGAGCTTCTTGAGTGTTGTTAGCGCTGCACCCATCCAGACAAGTGGAGAGTATTCCATCACACTCCTGACTTGTGCCTTGGAGATGGTGGACAGGCTTTGGGGAATCAGGAGGTGAGTTACTCGCCGCAGGATTCCTAACCTCTGACCTGCTCTTGTAGACACGGTATTTATAGGGCTACTCCAATTCAGTTTCAGGTTGTGGCGGGCGGCCCAGAAAATGCCTCCGGGAGAGGTCCACCATGGGTCTTGATGGTGGGAAAGCTCCGTGTCTTATTACCGGCAACTGCAAGGGCTCTTGTCGGCCTCCCGGTGCTCGGCGACGGGACCAACATTTCCATATGTTAATGAATACTAATGAAAGAATAATTACTTACCTTGTTGTGCTGGCTATCCCGCTCCCATTTTACAGTCAGTGGCTGGCACTCCAACGCTGTCCGATCCCCAACCAGTGAAGTATGGCAGAACACTGGCGGGGAAGGGGGGAGGAGGTAAATTTTCAGGGTTGTGGTGGGGGGGGGGCGCGGTGTCAAAACTTTTTGATTGGTTTAGGGGTGGTGGGAAGAGGTAAAGTTCACAGTTCATTAACTTTGGTGGATGGGAAAGTTGGGGTCGCAAGGTAAGGTTTTCTGGGGGGGGGTGGAGAAATAGGGCAAGTAATAAAATTTATGGGGTCATGGGGGGGGGGGGGCGGGGAAGAGGGTTGCAAAAATTATATTCTGTTTTTTAACATCCGGTTTCTTAAAAAATTTGAATTGTCATTTAGGAATCTAAGCCCTTTAAAAATGGTGCCAGCACCTGCGCAATGGTGCTGGATGGCATTGCTGGGGATGGATCACCCAACCCCTCCACATCATCGGGAGGAAGGGGGATCCACCCCAGGCATGTTAATTAGCCACCACGTTTAATATCGCAGTGGCTCCATGGAGCAAATCCCGCGCGTGCACCCTGCCATCTTTGAAGCTCACCGCCAAGATCGGCGGAGAGCTGGTAAAATTCAGCCCAAAGAAGCAGTTGCACTGATAGTCTTAATCTTGGAAATGAAGAAATTCACAAGTTGTTCACACTCGTTGAGCAAGTCAGCATACATAAATGTGCATTTTGAGTGAGATACAGAGGGATGGGAGGACAGGGCACAACCAGGATTTTGTACAAGATATGAAAGAGGTAAAAGAGCATAACTGGTCAAAGAAGGGGAAGTGTCAGAGGAATATAAGGACATGCTAAAGTTGGACTTTGCAATGAGGACGACACCATTGCAACCATGGGTATGGTGGACTAAGACAGAACGTCTAACCAGATGGAGAGGCTTTAATGAAGGAGAGCAATTACTGTCCATAAGCCATGTTTCTGTCAGCACTAGGTTGTCAATACATTAATGAATGGTGAGGGTCTTGTTCACAAAGAAGAAAACACTCCAGACAGTGGCTGATGATCCATCCTAGCAGTGGGAGAGGCTGGTGGAATTGGCATGATATTTGCAAAGCTAATCCCTAAGGAGCGGGTTGGGTGAGATGATTGTCCGGAGTGCAAGGAAGCAAGATAGGTTTGCTGCTCTGAAACAGCCAGTGAGGGGTACCACAGAGGGTGAGGTGGGGACTACCTAGTGAAGCACAGAGGAAAGCAATGGACTCAATCAAAAGGAGCTTGACCCTGAAATGGCAGGAGGTGAGGTAGTTGTGGAATCGTGTTGAGTGAAAGCAAGGATCAAGCGAGGCACAATGCTGAAGAAAGGGAGATGTCATGGGGCTAATTGGAAAAGGGGAGAAGGAGATGGAGGATTTGAAGAAAATAGAAGAGGAGGAAGTTAGAGCACAATTGGGAAATGGCTGGACAGCAAATGGTGGCAAACTGTTCAGAATATTATTGTCTATTGTAAGTCAGGTCTTACACCACAGGTATAAAGCTGACTGTGGTTTTCATTTCTCTTGAATTTGTAATCCTGTAAGCCTCCAGCTCCTGAGGATTACTGGTGACTGTCAGCAGACTTCATCTTAGATGACTGGGGATGAAACAATCAACTCACAGGCTCAGTGAATCAATCCACCCAAAGCAGCCTAAACCTGTTCTGTTTTATGATGTGTGTACTCTCTGGAATTGCTGGAACTCAATAATTGAAAGTGCAGTCAGTGAGATTTGTTCTATTGACTTGTGCAAATCAGTAAGCTTCTTAGAGCCTTACTGAAAACTGGCAGCCATTATTAGCTCTTAACGAGGCATCCTCGGAGTTCCTGAGAGAAGCCATCCTGTCACTGGCAATCCTTATTGCAATTCAGTGCAGCTAAATGTGAAAACTAATGTGCATAAATGTATTCAAAACATCCTCAGCAATGTGCACTTTTTACTGTCTCGTTCTAAACATGCCTTTCTTCAGGGATCTACATTTATATTTATGCATTATTTCATTCAAAAAAGTATCTGTTAAATGCTACGAATACCTCAAAAATATAACTTCTTCATCCCCCCCGCTCACCTTTTTGATTCCCTCTTTACAGTTGCTGAAGTCCATTGGAGAGTAGGATACAGATGGGAAGCTAGTGGGCTCAAAGCTTGAGCACTGACATTTCCTTTGATACTGATGAAAATTCATTGAAAATCCATAAGATCCAAGGCCTCCAAATTTTTAAAAATTCATTCATGGGATGTATCAATGGCAAGGCCAGCATTTACTGCCCATCGCTTATTGTTCTTGAGAAGGTGCTGGTGAGCAGCCTTCTTGAATCATTGCCGTCTGTGTGGTAAAAATATTTCTACAGTGCTGTTACATTGAGAGCTCCAGGATTTTGATGCAGCAACCATAAAAGAACAGCAATCTATTTCCAAGGCAGGATGGTGTGTGACTTGAATGGTAACTTGCAGGCGGGGGCGGTTCCTACTGCTCTTGTGTTTGAGCAGCTGCACTCATCTAGGTAACAGTAGAGTAATCCAACACACTCCTGACTTGTGCCTTGTAAACAGTGGAAAGGAATTGGGGAGTCAGGAGTTGAGTTACTTGCCATAGTGTACCGAGCCTCTGACTTGCTCTTGTAGCCACAATATTTGTGTGGTCCAGTGAAGTTTCTGGTCAATGGTGACCTCAGGATATTGTTGGTGAGGAATTTGATGAAAGCAATGCCATTGAAGGTCAAAAGGAGGTGGTTAGACTCTCTCTTGTTGGTGATGTCTATTGCCTGGCACTTGTGTGGCACAAATATTATTTGCCACTTATCAGTCCAAGCCTGAAAACTGCTGCATGCGGGCTCAGATGCCTTCAGTATCTGCAAAGTTACGAATGGAACTGAACATGGTGTAATCATCAGTGAACCTCCCCACTTCTGACCTTATGATGAAAAGAAGTTATTGATGAAGCAGCTGAAGGTGGTTGGGCATAGGACACTCCCCTGAGGACCTTCTACAGCAATGTCATGGAACTGAGATGGTTGGCCACCAACAACAGCAACCATCTTCCTGTGTGCTGGGTATGATTCCAGCCAGTGAAAAAGTTTCCTCCTGATTCCCATTGACTTCAGTTTTGTTAGGCCTCCTTGATGCCTCACTTGTTCAAATGCTGCTTTGATGTCAAGGGCAGTCACACTTACCTCACCACTAGAATTTGGCTCTTTTGTCTATGTTTGATCCAAGGCTGCAGTGAGGTCTTTAAAAATTAATTCCTTGACTGTGAAGTGTTTTGGGTCATCCTGACGATTTGCCAAGTATGATCTGAATACAAACTCTTTCTTTACTAGAAATTCAGTGCACTAGACAGACACTTACAGCCCTAGCTGGGTGTTAGTACTCCACGTCAGACATTATTCTACTAACCATACTCATAATATTTAATGTGTGCCGCATACCACACCTCAGTTTATATTAACGTTCCTCGTTCTAAAGAGAATTTTTATTTTGAATATTTGTAGGATTGAACCCAAGAACAGCTGTTTTAACAGAAGCGGTTATGGAATTACATACTCATCTCAAAAAACAAAGGGGGAATTTTGCGTGTGGCAGGAGGCCCCGTCCACTGGCTGAAAAGTCAGGTGACGAGCCCGCCTCAACCAGGCCTGGGGAGCCAGACCGGGGGTTTTCACCCCCCAGGCCTTGAATTGGTCTTGGGTGGGACTTCCACCTCCTTGAGACAGGAAGTCTCGCCTACTGGAGCTGCCGGCCAGCAGAGCCACCGGGTGACCACGGCTGGAACTACATCCAGCCATCAGATGCAAGATGAAGGACGGTCCCTGAACTAAGGTAAGTTTTTAGTGCCTCACTGGGGACAATCGGTCATTCCCCGATGCGGCACGGGGGTCGGTTGGGGGGGGGGGGGGGGAGGGGAGGGGCGGGGGGAGTGTTGTGCGTTGGGGGCGGTTGGGGCGGCCCCCCACCAGCTCACAAGAAGGCCGCCTGGTTTCACCAGGTGGGCTTTGTGAAGCTTCTGCTGTCCGGCCGCCAAGGGTAAAATACCTGCAGTGGTGGGCGGAGGCCTTTAAGTGCCAGTTAATTGGCCACTTAAGGGCCTTGATTGGCCTGGGGCAGGCGGGCCAGTTTTCGCCACTGCCCTACGTAAAATTGCAGCAGGAGCGGGAGGGGGCCAGGAACAGCCCCCCTCCATCTCCCACTCAATTTTAAGCCTCCCTCCCCCCACCACCAACCCATTCGCTGGGTGGCGTAAAATTCTGGCCAAAGATTCTGAGAAGAAATAATAACTTTCAAGATTAGCCGTCATATTTTTAGTTGGTCCCTGTCTATAACTGTGCACACAGCCTTGTCAGTAGTCTCAGGTGTGAGTATCTGTGCTCACATATGACCCTATTCTGTGTTTTGTGTGAAAAGACAAATGAAAAAAACTACTTCTCAGAGTTAAGAGCAAAATTGCAACATTTTCTGGAGTGTGTTCCATGAGTTGCCAGAAACACAAAGGTGAGGAAAATCAGCCAGGAGATAGATCTACCTGCTGATCAATTCTGACACCCACTGTCATACCTCTTTGCCCTGAAACTTCATTGCAAGTCAGCTTGCTGCCATTAAATTCAGAAGTGGAATCTTGGCAGAAATTCAATTCTTGTGCATCAATGCCTAAATCAAGTCAGAAACTGCAACTGGAGTTTGTCAGATTAGGTATGTTAATTGAGACGTGGACTTGCATCGAGCACAAACTTGTAGGATGAATGTCCTCTTTAATGAATATGGTATCCTAGATGAACTGAAGCAGCCTCAATGCAGTTGAATTCAGCGGATACAAGTACATAGTACAAACCTCTCAGTAATAAAATGTCATATAGGGACTAAAAAGAGTTAGGCGTTTAATTTTTATGGTTATGATTGGGGCAGAACATCTGTTATGTGCTCATTTATACCAATGGTGGTACTAAAAGTAGTCAGATACTCTCGTCCCCTTGTGCTCGGGGAAAGTGCTTACAGTAGAAGGTTGAAGCTGTAAATGTACCAGCTCTATATTGTAAATGTGGTTTTACAAGAGCCATACTTGGCCTCAGAGTGCTTAATGTTGAGACTGGGGATAGAAAGTGCTCAGCTATTCCATTTACAGAATTTACTACTTTGACCTCTGAAGGCCTTCTGGAGTAAAGTTGGGCTATGCAATGTTTGCAGAAAGACTAACATAACATTTTTATGTCCACTATTTCAATAAAGGCATCAACCTGTGTAAAACAGCTGGCTTTGCACTTGTTAAACTAAGAAATAGAGGTCATACAGTAACGTCAACTTACTTGTTTAGTTCCTGAGGGTGAGAAATTGGGCTTGCTGGCACCTGTTTTTTGGCGCTGGGAGTTTCCATAGAGCTCCAAAATGACATCCATGGCTCTGCCAGCACCAGTTAAAGCATGCATTGCCAGCTATTCAACCATGACAGCCACATCCAGGAAACACTGCATGACAGTCACTGAGACACATCCCTCTCTCAAAGGCCTGCTACCCGACCTGAACCCGACGGCATATGTCGGGTTCGGGTCGGGCCCCTCTTCCGGCTCTGGCTTTTGGGCTCAGCTGGGGTCGGGCCAGACACACACGATAAGTGCTCTGCCGGTAAGTATTAGAAATAAAAAACTTACCTGAGCTAGGAGTCTGGGACAAAACGGAGTCTGCGCAGTGAGCGAGTGACATCACTATGATGCCAGTATGATGTCATCACACACACGCGCTGCAGCTTACGGCAGGTTCGGTGTCAGGAAGGTAAGTAAAGGGATGGTCGGGTCGGGCTCAGGGCAAAATCAGAGGGACTCGGGTGGGTCGGGCTCGGATCCGCAGTGGTTCGGTCGGGTTTGGGTCGGGTTCTTTTTCCCAATCTGAGCAGGCCTTTACTGTCTCCTGCAGGACAAGGTGTTTGCACAATCAAAGATAGCAGCGGCTAACGGGATGGGGACAGGCCTGCCTGCATGCTCTAAACCCCATTCATTGAAGATGACGGTATCCTCAGCCTGTGAAGAAGTGTAACAATTTAAAACAGCTTTGAGCATTTTCTAATATTAAATAGCTGTGTAATGTTTCGTTAACACACTTGGCTACACAGAGATTAAAAATAGTTATTTTTGTGATCCAACTTGCATTCCAGTAACACATACATCGTGAAAACTTAAATGTAAAGCTGACAAGTGTTTCTGGATGACTCCTTGCATGATTTGATGACTTTTCAGGAGACACTTCTGCAAATATTAATGTCACATAAATCTATTAATGCAGCCTTTTATAAGTAAAGGCTTTATTATTTGTTGATTACTATGTAAATTCAAGCGAGAGACAAAGGCAAATACTTGACATATTTTCTGGTTCACTAATACCCCCTGTCATTAATTAAACATAATTATCTGCTGGAACTGTGATTATCAATTTTGCAGAATCCAATCAGAGCAAAGTACGAACTTCACAGTCTTGAACATGTATCCATTTTAATTCAAGGAGTAGAAATAATAATCTCACTGTCCACAGATTCAACAATTCACCGGAGTAAAAAACAAACTGCGTAATTCACAAGTATGAAAAAATAAAGCTGCCCACAGATTTCATTGAAAAAGATGCTTAACAAGATGTTTTCCTCTTCACTTATGGGTCCCCTTGCACCATGTCGAGATATTGATTTGTTTCTAAGATAACATAAGAGCGACTCAGCCACAAGATAAGAGACATGCTAGAGACGCCAGTGTTTACTAAGCCTCCCTACCTACCCATCATCTGCTTGCTGAGCTAGGGTTAGCCATGTAAAACAAACCAAGGTCAATGGCTCCACTGAACAGCCACTGTCACAACATGGGTCTGCAGTATCAATATATGTACAATGACATTTTGTGTCCAGCACGCCTGGCACCACCTAAGCAGCCAGACGTGAAAGTGTTTGGACGTGCAATCTGTGAGCCAACCTTACACCTAATTTATTAATGAATTCTCTGCTAAACAGCAAATCATACCTGAAAAAAATCTGTAAAACAGTGTTTAAAAAAAGGGCTTGGTAAACTGACCTCTGTCCAGGAGTAGCAGCCAGATCTTGAAGCAATTGCCAAGCATAATACAAACTTCCCTCAGTAATCGTAATTAGGCACCAACTGACCTCATTTAGAGCATTTTCCCAACGCTTTGTGGCTTTAAGCTTTCCTCAAGGAACCACATTTATGTTTATTAGGAAAGAACTATCAACATATAAACAAATCCTCTCTTAATATAGAATGATAGAAACTTACAGCAGAGACGGTAACCTATCATGCCTGTGCTAGCTCTTTGAAACAGCTACTTGTTACGACCAGATGGGAAAGATGTCTCGGGGTCTTTTACTTTCTTCGCCTTGTCTTATTGTAACAGGGTTTTAATTTTTAAACACATTGTGTTTTGAGCTCCCCCTTTGTGAATCCTTGTTCACCACTTTCCAATTATAAGGCAAATAAAATGAGCACACCAGATTTTTTTTAGATTTAAAGAAGAAAAGTGAAATTTGTTAAAACTTAAACACTAATTCGGTTAATGCCGATGGATACACGCCGCGCCCCACACTAGCATGTATATGCGATATGCACATGCAAATAGAAACAGAAAAGAGAAGACAAAAATAAAGAGAGGTTTGAGGCAATATCAGAAGAGTTTCTTGTTACTGTGCTTCATGCTCACTGTAGTCCTTTTGTAGGTAATTCTTGCTTTTCGTTGGGGCCCAGTATTCTTCTTAAACCTTGTTTACTGTAGGAGACTTTTCTCTCTTGGGGTTCATGTGTCTGCAATGGGTCTTCAGTTCCTGAGAAAGAGATGGCAGCAGACAGGGGAGAGGTGTTCTCAGTCCAGGAGCGCTCAGCTTTCTGAGTTTCCAACACTCTGTGGCAAGCTCAAATTGAAACAGCCAGTTAGTCATGTGACTAAACTGGTCTGACCAGGTCTTCTGTGTATTGGAGAAGCAGGGACTGGGTCTTTTGTTCCAACACTGTCTGCTAGTATGCAAAAAAGGTCTTTCTGGCGAGGGGCCTGGCAATTCCTTGTGATAGGCCCTCCTTTCTTCCCAGCAACATTTTTAAGTTTTAATGTTCATGTGGCAAAATAATGTGTGTCTCATTCTTGGCAGGTGGGGGCCTATTTGACATACTTAATTAATCCAGATCACTTGCTCTTTCCCCATTGTCCTGCAATTTTTTTCCTTTCCAAGCATACATCCAATTCTGTTCTGAAAATTAATATTGGATCTGTTTCAGGCAATGAATTCCAGATCATAACAACTTGCTGTGAAAAAAAGTCTCCTTGCCTCCCCTCTGGTGTTTTTGCCAATTATCTTAAATATATGCCGTCTGGTTGCTGACCCTCCAGTCAATAGAAACAGATTCTCATTATTTACTCCATTAAAACCCCTTACATTTTTAACATCTCTCGTAAGTGTCCCCTTAACCTTCTCTGCTCAAGAAGGACAATCCCAGCTTCTCTAGTCTCTCCACATATGGGAAGGTCCTCGTCCCTGGTGTCATTCCAGTAAATCTCCTCTGCACCCACTCTAGTTCATTATCTATTACAGGGAGCAGAAACGACTTCCTAAATGTTGGAAATCACCTGTAAAGCAGTGAAAGCACCATTACAGAACAAGTCCTGTGAGCAAAAGCCTTTCACCTAGGTCAAGCTGTACTGTTTCAGTCTTTGAAGACATTCCAGCCTGTCAATTTCACAGAGCCAGCAATCCCCTCTCTGCTCTCGCCTGATGAGTTTAACACAGCTCAGGAAACCTGTGCGCTGGCTGTGAAAGCCAGAATGGCTGGGTTAAATTTACAATCAATTGCCTCTTAACATTTTCAAATGACAGACACGACATCCCTATAGGGGTTTCCCACCGGTCTCCAAACACACGCCGGTTAAAGGTAGAAATGAGCAGAATCATGTCGGGTTTCCAGGTGTTACATGAAAACTTGATGAAAATTTTACTCACAGAATACTTTAACAGTAGCAGTGAAATACAGCTGTTACCTTAGTTTAGCACAAAGCCCTCTCTTATGCTCATGGTTTTTGTAAGCTTTAGACCTTTCATATTATGGGGAGAAAAACATAATAAATGTACAGCCAAAGGCTCAGTAGGTAAATGGGTATGACATGAGCTAGAAGGAAGATATAAAGAAAAGGTCCCAAAATAAATCTGGACCACAATATGCTGCATATTTTTTATTTCCTTTAAGAATAATCTGAGTTCTTTGGAAACACACACCTCTCAATTCAGATAAGCCACTGATGTGTTTACTCCTTGGTAGTTTCTATCACAGATTAAAGTTTGCAAAAGGAAACATCTTTTGATATTAAATGGAGAGGAAAGATTTTATGAGTTCTGTGCATTAAAACTCTAAACCTGTTTTTAATATATTTACAATTTCACTACCTGCGATGTCTAGAAAAGAACTATTAAAATGGAAAAAAGCAAAATATTAACAAAATAATTGAATCAAAGTGGATTGTATGTATGTGTTGGGTACAACTGGAATTGTTCAAAAACAACATCTGTTGGAAGTAATGGCTGGAATTTAACGCCCCCTCCTCCTAGGAGCCGGCTGGGAGGTGGCGGGGCAGCAAAATCAGGTGGGAGGCGACGGTGAGGTTCCCATCACTTACCCACCCCCAGCTGCCGTTTAACCAGCAGCGGGGTGGTGGCAAATGGCCCGCCCAACCCAGGCCAAATGAGGCCCTTAAGAGGCCAATTAATTGCCACTTAAGGGCCTCTTCCTGCTGCCGTTGGTATTTTACCAGTGGTGGATGGGCACTTCAGCATCTGAGGAGGTTGCCCACTAATACCTGGTAGCCTCCTTGCAGGATGTGGGTAGGGCACCGTGCCCCACAGAGGGCCCCCCCCACCCAGCAGCATGGGCTGTCCTCAATAAAACTACAGCCCTTGTCCTGCTCTCTGACTCCCACCCTCCTTGTGGGGGCGCAGCCCATTTCCCCCGGCGAGGTCCGAACCCCACGTACCTTTATGAAAGGTGATGTCCATCGCCCTCTTCTTGCTGTGTGCAGTCCCAGCTGTGGCCACCCCCTCCAGTGGCGCTGCTGGGAATGAAGAGCTGCTGACCCTCTGATTGACAGGCAGATCTTGGAGGCGGGGCTTCCTGCCTCAGAGAGGCAGAAGTCCTGACCGATGCCAATTAAGGGCCTGGGCCACACAAAACTGCCATGTGGCTTCGAGGCCCAGCGGAGATGGGCTCGCACCCGACTTTCTAGCTAGTGGGTGGGGCCACCGCCACAACGTAAACTGCCAGCCAATATGTGTAAGAACAGTGGTTTAACACCAGAAATGGAATATAGCCTCTCATAATCTAGTAATATTCTAGGACATACATGGAAAGTAAAGTTAAAAGAAAACTCAGGTTATCTAAGTTTTCCCGATGGGCTCTCGCTTTCATCTTTTCTGTTGCTTCCAATATACATTTCCCTGCATTACAACAGTAACTACAGTTCAAAAGTAGTTCATCGGTTATGAGGCCACATTTTCTATTTCCTGAGGTCATGCAAGGTGCTATATAAATGCAAGTTATTAATTTCTTTACTTGATTTGTGCTACTTGCCAACCAAATGCTTGAATTTGTTTACTTGCAAATGCTTCTTGGGCTGCTGAGGAGGTTCAACAAAATTCATGGCCTGGATTTTGCAATAGTGATGACAACAAAACTGTCAGCGTTCACTGTCATTACTCCTCAACGAGACAGCAACTGCTGACATCCGCACATGTAGTTAATCCAGAAATCTAGAGGCTGCTGTCAATGCTTCCCGGCTTGGCTACTGGGTGTGCTGCTGAAGTCCCTGCAGACAGGGACCCTATTTTACCCCATTCACTGACACAGAGTTAAAATCAGGCCACAAGCCTTTAGGAATTACTGAACTAATGAGAACTTCCACTTTTACACAGTAAAAACCATTAAAACCCTTGTCACTGAGGTGTAGCTGGGTATGAAACAGCTTACCAAGTCATAACTACTGCTGAAGAATCTCTCTGGCCCTGGAAAACTAACTTTACAACATTTTGTTTGTTCATGGGATCTGGGTACCGCTGGCAAGGCCAGCATTTATTGCCCATCCCTAATTGCCCTTGAAGATAGTGGTAAACCACTTTCTTGAACTGCTACAATCCTTGTGGTCTAGGTACCCCTCCAGTGATGTTAAGTAGGGAATTCCAGGACTTCGACCCAGAGCCAGTGAAGAAGCGGTGATATATTTCCAAGTCAGGATGGTTCGTGACTTGGAAGGAAACTTGCAGGCGCTGGTGTTCGCATGACACCTTTGACCTGTGCTTATAGCCACACTACTTATGTGGCTGGTCAAGATACGTTTCTGGTCAATGGTGATCCCCAGAATGTTGATGGTGAGGGATTCTGCAATGGTAATGCCATTAAATGTCAAAGGGAGGATGATTAGGTCTCTCTTGTTGGAGATGGTCATTGCCTGGCACTTGTCAAATTTCCACTTATCAATCCAAGCCTGAATTTTGTCCAGGTCTTGCTGCATGTGGGCATGAACTACTTCAGTATGAACAATTACGAATGGTACTGAACACTGCGCAATCATCAGCATATATCCCCACTTCTGACCTTATGATAGAGGGAAGGTCATTGATGCAGCAGGTTGGTTCAAGTATACTGTCCTCAGGAACTCCTGCAGCGATGTCCTGGCTGAGATGATTGGCCTCCAACAACTAGAATCATGTTCCTTTGTGCTAAGTATGACTCCAACCAGTGGAGGGTTTCCACCCCCGCCCCTGATCTCCAATGACTGCCAAACTTTTCCATTCTGATAAAAATTCCAAGTTTTTAAAATGTTTTATGACATTTCAGCTGCTAATGTGTATTGCCCAATATTTATTTTTCTCTCTGTAAAATTGATTTAAAAAAATGAAGGATAATTAGTGCATTTTGCTTCACAGTTTGCTGTATGTGAGAATACTTCAATGTGATTGGCTGCTTACCTACTTAATGACATCACTTTTGCTGGACATCAGGAGATCCCGATGACTTGGTGCCAGATTCAAATTATCAGGAAAGGGGAAATCCACACCACAGAGATCGCCAGTTCTTTGTCGACATGTTTCTTTGTGGTCAGCAGTGAGCTCCATCATTTCACTGCTGACCACAAAATCTGGGCTAATATAATAGTGTTTTGCAGCTATCCTTTGTATATGACATGGGACAATTAAGCCATAGCAGAGACACAGTGACACCATAACAAAAGTAATAATTCATAATGGATATTAGGTAATATTGGGATGGATTTTAACCCGAATAGGCGGATGAGCAGTTAAAAATGAGCATTTTGTTCAGCTGCTCAGTCTCTGAGTATTTCCGATATTAAACTGCACGGTTTGCAGGCAGACGAGGTGGGCACCTAAAGCTGGCAAGAGCCTCACATTGTTATGCAAATAGAGGTCCTATTACATAAGTAGGACCCCAGCTGGTAGGTGAATTAAATATTTTAGACTTTGTATATTTTCCTGTCAAAAGAAAGCTGAAACAACAACATTAGAAGATTGCTTTGCATCAGCAAGAAAGGAAGCTAATTGTAGGACGTCTAAAGTGTGGACAATGGCATGGTCGGTTTATGTAACTCTGCAGCTTTTTCCTGGAGTATTTTAGTACCAGGTGCAATATCAAAATTGCTCTTGATAAATTCTGTATCTGTTGTTGTAACAATGATTTATCTTGCTTACTATTAACACCGTAAATAGTGCCAAACAAAATGTGAAATGAAATGGATGCTGTTATAACCAGGGCCTGAGTGGAGAAGGCTCTGCCATTTTCTTGCTCGGCAGAAGCAGGTCTCTGTTGCAGGTCTGTAGATGGAAGACGCCCTCCAGGTAAGAATAATACTTCCATTCACAATACTGGATTTTTCTGTATGCAAACTGGCTGGTGTGTTTGTCTACTTAAACAACTGACTACTTCACATGTAGGTCATCAAATGACTTGGGTGCCCCTGCTGCCCTAAAAAAAACAGATAAATGCATGTTCTACGATTTTCAATGATAAAGTGGCAGCTGACCTTGTGTCATGGAGGCAGAAAAGGATCAAAGGTAATTATGAGGTAATCGAAGCACCACAAAGAAACATGTATATCTTAAAACATTTCATAGCCTCCGTACAAAAGCAATCACATGAAAACTGCACTTCTAAAACAACTCTAGATCTTCTTTGTTCTAAAGGATGAAGTGCAATGACATTTTGATACCAGTTATCTATCTTTGAGCATTGCTAGATCAGCTCCTACCCACACAATATTGCTGTGTTGCTAACTTCACCTGCTCCTTAATGTGGCTGCACATGGTCAAACACACTTCTGGTAGGTCAGCTTTCATAGCAACCATTGAAAGCTGTTGTACTCTCTCTCTTTCACCCACAGGTGATACAGTGCAATATGAGGCTGCATCAAGCAAGTAAGAGGGAACATTGCTGAAGAAAACACAAGCAGCAAAGTATCATCAGATTCACACATTGTTCAATGATCCAAATGAGTAAATTGATGGGAACCTAGTTTATTCGCTAGGAGCAGTCTTCTTAAATCTTGAGCAGGCTTGGCCATCTTGTCATAATGAAGCAACTATCTAGACAGTAACTGTGCGTATCAAATCTGAACGCAATTTATCAAATGAACTAAACAAATGATGTTTACATTATTAAATTACAAAACTAAATCAGCTGAGAAGAAAAAGGAGCCATTTTCATCAATTATTACTGAAGTGAATTTAATTTTTCAATCAGTAGCGAATCATAAATGGGTCATCAGTGCATTCATAAGCAGTTTTATTATCAAATTTACTAAATAGTCATTACCATTATAGAATTGTAAGTAATTTGCTCACAAGGAAATAGCCTGATTACAATAATTAGAGGATGGATGTATACTTTTCTACGTGAATGCTGCTTTGTTACCTAGTTAGAAACTCACCGGCAGCACTTTTTTCAATGGTTTTAATATAATAAGGTTTATGTTGTGCTGTTTCTCCAGAGGTTACAGGCAATCTCTTTTAATCAAATACTTTCACAGAGAAGATTTAGTCCAATAAACCCAATAAAGTAACATAGATCACATTGTGCTACACAGCTGCAGGCTGACCATTTACAGTGCTGGCCACTGTCCAGAAAGTGTGGATTATATATCATTTTATGTTTCACACTAAGAGCTCTGTGTTTCCTTCAGATGTACATGAATTCATGCCAAGCTCTAATTGTGGCTTCATGAGGCACAGGAGGTTGGCTTTTATGTTGTGGCAGATGTGGATGCAATGTGACCTGGAATCTACAATCATATTTTGACATGAATCACCTCTTCAGGAGAGGAGAGAGAAAATCAAATAAACTATCTTTAAATGTGCCCGCTGCAGTAGAGAGTTTGCTCTGTGGAATGGTGAGCACATGTGGTGAGCTGATTGAGAAAAGTCCCATTCAAATAGTCAATCTAACATAATAAAAAAGTTAATTCTTATGGGTGTACCAATATAAAATTGATTTATTAAACATGAATAACACTTTCTTCACAATATTATAGCAGCTTTCTCATAATATTAAAACAAAATTTAATCTGGCTACCTGGAGGGATCATATGATGGCTTGCTGTGACATATTGTGGGAGAAATTGTCTCTCGTTGAATCTGATTTCCGAAAGCTAAATTAGTGTTTGGAGGATGAACTTTGGGCTGCAGTATCCTGCTACTGAACTCCCTGGAAGTGCACCCGCTTAAGGAGTCAGCAACTTTTGAATGACACCCACCTGAAACAGGAGCTGGTCCTTGAATATAGTAATCAGGGGCCTAATGCCTGTTTTCGGACCCAGCTCCCAATTTCAGCAGAAACTGGACAGAGTATGCCCATTTTTACTGATCTACTGTCGCCGAACCAGCATTTTTTTTTTGAATATGAATACCATCCCTAATTGCCCTCAGAAAGGTGATGGTGAGCTGCCTTCTTGAACCGCTGCAGTCCATGTGGGGTAGGTACACCTACAGTGCCGTTAGAAAGGGAGTTCCAGGATTTTGACTCAGTAACAGTGAAGGAACGGCGATATAGTTCGAAGTGGTGTGTGACTTGAAGGAGAACTTGCAGGTGGTGGTGTTCCTATGCGTCTGCTGCCTTTGTCCTTCTCGGTGGTAGAGGTTATGGGTTTGTAAAGTGTTGTTGATGGAGACTTGGTGAGTTGGTACACACTGCTGCCATTGTGGACAGTGGTGCAGGGAGTGAATGTTGAAGGTGGTGGATGGGGTGCCAATCAAGTGGGCTGCTTTGTCGTGGATGGTGTCAAGCGTCTTGAGTGTTGTTGGAGCTGCACTCATCCAGGCATGTGGAGAGTATTCTTTGACACTCCTGACTTGTGCCTTGTAGATGGTGGACAGGCTTTGGGAAGTCAGGAGCTGAGTTACTCACCGCCGAATTCCTAGCCTCTGAATAGCTCTTGTGGGCACAGTATTTATGTGGCTGGTCCAGTTCAATTTCTGGTCAATGGTGACCCCCCAGGATGTTGATACTGGGGGATTCAGCAATGGTTAAGTCATTGAATGTCATGGGGAGATGGTTAGATTCTCTCTTGTTGGAGATGGTCATTGCCTGGCACTTGTGTGGCGCAAATGTAACTTGCCACTTATCAGCCCAAGCCTGGATGTTGTCCAGGTCTTGTTGCAAATGGACACGGGCTGTTTCAGTATATGAGGAGTCGCTAATGGTGCTGAACATTGTGCAATCAGTGAACGTCCTCACTTCTGAACTAATGATGGAGGGAAGGTCATTAAGGAAGCAGCTGAAGATGGTTGGGCCTCGGACACTGACCTTAGGAACTCCTGCAGTGATTTCCTGGGACTGAAATGATTGACCTCCAACAATCACTAACATCTTCTTTTGTTCTCGGAATGTTCCAACCAGTGGAGAGTTTTCCCCCTGATTTCCATTGACTCCAGTTTTGTTAGGGCTGCTTGGTGCCACTCTCGGTCAAATGCTGCCTTGATGTCAAGGGCAATCACTCTCACCTTACTTCGAGTTCAGCTCTTTTGTTCACGTTTGGACCAAGGCTCTAATGGGGTCAGGAGCTGAGTGGCCCTGGCGGAACCCAAACTGAGCGCTGGTGAGCAGGTTATTGCTGTGTAAGTGCCACTAGATAGCACTGTCCCTGACACCTTCCATCATTTTGCTTGACTTGTTGCAGTCCACAATGCTGGTAGGAAGGGAGATCCAGGCTTTTGACCCATCAACCGTGAAGAAATGGCAACATTCCCATGCAACTGCTGCCCTCGTCCTTCTGGGTGGTAGAGGTTACAGGTTTGAAAGGTGCTGTCAATGGAGGCTTGGCGAGTTGCTGCAGTCCATCTTACAGATGGTACACACTGCTGTCACTGTACACTGGTGGTGGAGGGAGTGAATGTTTAAGGTGGTGAATGGGGTGCCGATCAAGCGGGCTGCTTTGTCCTGGATAGCGTTGAGCTTCTTGAGTGTGTTTGAAGTTGCACTCATCCAGGCACGTGAAGAATACTAAATAAAACTCCTATCTTGTGTCTTGTAGATAGTGGATCAGCTTTGGGGAGTCAGGAAGTGGGTTACTTGCTGCAGAATTACCAGCCTCGGACCAGCTCTTACAGTCCAGTATTTATATGGCTGGAAGAGACCTATTATATTTCTAACCTTTGCCAGTTCTGATGAAAGGTCACTGACCTGAAACGTTAATTCTGCTTCTCTCTCCAAAGATGCTGCCAGACCTGCTGAGTATTTCCAGCATTTTTTGTTTTTATTATTTATATGGCTGGTCTAGTTATGGTTCTGGTCAATGGTGATCCCTGGAATGTTGATGGTGAGGAATTCAGCGATGATCATGCCATAAAATGTCAGGGGAGACACTTAAACTTTCTCTTGTTGGAGATGGTCATTGGCTGGCACTTGTATGGTGCGAGTGTTACTCGCCTGAATGTTGTCCAGGTCTTGCTGCATGTGGGAACCCAAACTGAGCATCAGTGAGCAGGTTATTGCTATATAAGTGCCACTTGATAACACTGTCAATGACATCTTCCATCCCTTTGCTGATGATTGAGAGTAGACTGATGGAGTGGCAATTGGCCGGATTGGATTTGTCCTATTTTTTTGTGGACTGGACATACCTGGGCAATATTCCACATTGTCGGGTAGATGCCAGTGTTGTAGCTGTACTGGAACAGCTTGGCTAGGGGCCCGCTAGTTCTGGAGCACAAGTCTTCAGTGCTACAGCAGGGATGTTGTCAGGGCCCATAGCCTTTGCTGTATCCTTCAGTCATTTGATGATACCACGTGGACTGAATTGATTGTCCTATGTGGACAGATTGAGGAGACCGGGCCTGTATTCTCTAGGGTTTAGAAGAATGAGAGGTGATCTAATTGAAGCATACAAAGTTCTTACAGGGTTCGATGAGGTAGATGCAGGATGTTTCCCCTGGCTGGGGAGTCTAGAACCAGGGGACACAGTCTCAGAATAAGATGTAAACCATTTAGGACTGAGATGAGGAGGAATTTCGTCACTCAGAGGGTGGTGAATCTTTGGAATTCTTTACCCCAGTGGGCTGTGGAGGCTCAGTCTTTGAGTATGGTCAAAACAGAGATCGATAGATTTCTAGATATTAAAGATATCAAGAGATATGGGGATAGTGTGGAGGCTTTGAGGTAGAAGATCAGCCATGATCTAGTTGAATGGCAAATGAGGCTCAAGGGGCTGAATGGCCTACTCCTGCTCCTATTTGCTATGTTCCTATGAATTGACTGAAAACTGACATTTGTGATTCTGGGCAACTCGGGAGGAGGCCGAGATGGATCATCCACTCGCCACTTCTGGCAGATGGTTGCAAATGCTTCAGCCTTGTCTTTTGCACTGATGTGCTGGGCTTCCCCATCATTGAGGACGGGGATGTCTGTGGAGTCTCCTTCTCCATTAGTTGTTTAATTGTTTACCACTAATCATGACTGGATGTGGCAGGACTGCAGAGCTTTAATCTGATCCATTGCTTGTGGGATCGCTTAGCTCTATAGCATATTGCTTTCACTGTTTAGCATGCATGTAGTCCTGTGCTATAGCTTCACCAGGTCAGCACCTCATTTTTAGGTATGCCTGGTGCTGCTCCTAGGCATGCTCTCCTGCACTCTTCATTGAACGAGGGTTGATCCCCTGTCTTGATGGTAATGAGAAAGTGAGAGATATGCCAGTCCACGTTACAGATTGTGGTTGACTACAATTCTGCTGCTGCTGATGGTTCACAATGCTATTCTTCAAACTTGCGCATGACTTTAGGTTATTAGTTACCACTGGAGGGTATAATGGCTTTCTATCATTACATTGAATCAACAGCATTGTAAAAGGCCATTCAGCCCATCTGGTCTATGTCAGCAGAAAAGCTCTCACCTACCATCTATTTTGAATCTGTTTGATGCTTTAATGTAAAAGTACATTTATTTTTACAGCAACATGCTTTGCAACACTTGATGCATGAGATTAGTGCAGCTTGATATGAATGTTAACAAAATCTGGACATGTTTACTGTTCTTTTGATATCTTCGTACTCTTCCCTTGGAGAATAGTGTGGAAACAGTGGAAGTATTGACCGGCTCATTAAGAACCTGACAGGCTCCTTCCATGGACCTAACCATCTTTTGTACCAGTTGATAGGGTGGTTAGTCCTCTAATTTAACGGGGTTTTATTGGCCCCCACAATCCATATCTTCTAACTTGGAGAAAGGAATTCTATGGCGAAGCCAAATACTCGCTCCTATGTTTACAGCATGTCAAATGAAGGCAAGAGATCCTTTAGCAAGTATGAGAAAAAATTTTGAAAGTATGCCCAATCAGAGGGATTATGTGCAACAAGAATTGTTTTATGTCGTTGCTAAATGAAGCAATTGATCTTTTGGATGCAGTTTTGAAGGTGTGAAAGCAGTCAAAAGCATGCAACATTTTTCAACATTGTTCTGCTTTTTCTAGGTTCCTGTTGTTTCAGACTTGAAATGTATATATTACCTTTTAATGTTATTCATTGTTTCGCTTTAACATTGTAATTTAGCTTCCACAGCAAGTAGAACCTGCTTTTTGGATTATAGATTAAAAGAATTAGACAGCATCAACCACCCAACGACACTGGGTACTGGACCATTGCTAGGTTTCAAACACATTCTCAGCAGTCAGTGTCCCATTATACCTGCACAGAGTTCAGACAATGCCTGGCTTTAGGTTCCTCAGGTTAACATTTTTATTGACAGTGTACTTCAGATGAGGTGTTTTTCTCAGTTGCTCAGTGGAGCATCAAGGCAGCTGATGTATTCGTCTGCTGACAGATCAGAGAGTTACTGAATCACAGAGACAGTTTTACAGAAATCCTATCTCAAATACCATTACCGTGGCAGTCTTGCAGAGGAGGCAAGCTGCCTCGGGTTCTAATTCTTTTAACTGTAACTATTACTGAAGAAATGCAATTAAAGGCAGAATGGTTACCCAGAAGTGATTAACAGGCAATATCACAGACAGATTCAGACGTTATTTTGAGAGTAGGCGAGCATACTGGCTTTTCGCCTCTTGAACATTAATTCAATTCCAGCCCCAAATGCTCAGCTAAAAATTCACCTGTCTGTTGGCCATTAAAGCTCCAGTTTTAAAAGCATTTGGACAGTCTCAATCCAGTTTCTAGTTCCCACAGCACGAGCCTAATACGAAGTTGGCAATTTCACTCAGAATGGCTGGTTTGAAAATAGAAAATGACACACTTATGATGTGGTTTCTGAAGCTGAGGTTAAGGCATAGTCTTGGTGCTAAGTAGGAGGAATTTTCCTGACACTATATGTCACCCAGAGTGGTTGATGCTGACGAGAGCACCTGAAGTGGGAAAATATTAAATTTCCCAGTGCTAATCTCGATGGAGCACACTCATTCATCACAAAATTGAAACAATGGGCTGAACTTTACTGGCCCACAAAATGGCAGGAAGCAGCATCGGGATGGCTCCTTGTCACCGTCCCCCGCAGGGGAATTTGGTAACAGGCGGCGAGGCGGATCGGTTGTCTGCTCCACGGCGGCCGGCAGCCAATTTGCATCATTAACCGCCCTGCTGAGGGCCATTTTACGGAGCTGTCGGCATTTTATCAACGGCAGGGTGGCCCCAACTGCATTTAGAGGCCCCAGTTTACTTGGAGGTGGCCACCCTCTGGCAACCAGAGGTTTCATGGCCCAAAGAGGGGCCATGGTATGAAAGGTAGCCCGTGCAGCCCCAACAATCTCCCTGGAGGGGTTTGCCTTCTGTCCCATGGGGCCTACTGCTCTCGGCCCCTAAATTTCCATTTTTAACTTACCTGTCTGAGGATGCCTCCGCTTTGAGGTGCCACAAGGTCTCTGATCTGCCTCAGCAGCACCCACCTCTCCCGGTAGGGCTGCTGAGACTTCAAAACTGCCGGCCCTCTGATTGGGCAGCAGCGTCAGGAGCCCACCCGCTGTCCTTAATTGGACGGTGAGCCCGCAGGTGGCCAACACACTTGGGCGCTCTGCCTTTGAGAGGACTTCTGATTTTTTCCTGCTGGGATGTACCCTCAATGTGCCACAAGCTTCAATAATTTTCTATTTAATGCTCTATCCAACGGCATAACTGCTGTTAGGGGGCCTTTAAACTACTCCCAACAACATTTTCTGACCCTTGCTATTGCTAATCACCCATTCTACTTCCTGTTTTTCTGAGTCAAGATCCTTTCCCATTAATGCCCTTATGTCATCCTTTATTATCAGGGCCAGCCCTCCTCCTTTTCCATTCTGCTTGTCTTTTCAAAATATTGTGCACCCTGGAATATTTATTTCCCAACCTTTGTCCCCTTGTAATCATGTCTCTGTAATGGTGATTATATTCAAACCATTTATCTCTCTTTGTGTCACCAGTTCACCTACTTTGGGTCAAAATCCTGGAACTCCCTCCCTAACAGTACTGTTGGTGTACCTATAC
Organism: Heterodontus francisci; assembly: GCF_036365525.1. Classification (NCBI taxonomy): domain Eukaryota; kingdom Metazoa; phylum Chordata; class Chondrichthyes; order Heterodontiformes; family Heterodontidae; genus Heterodontus; species Heterodontus francisci. The sequence goes on along the minus strand of NC_090392.1, from coordinate 57,374,162 downwards.
CCCAAGGACTGCAGTTGTTCAAGAAGGCAGCTTCTCAAGGGCAATTAGGGATGGGCAGTAAATGCTGGCCTAGCCAGCGATGTCCACATCCCACAAACAAATAAGAGAAAAGATTTTATTGTGATGCTCTGCGCATTCATATAAAGAGACTTACTACTACTACTACCACTATTCTCTGCATGGACCTTACTCTCTGATACATTATTACTTTAAACTATCCCTTCCTGTCCCACTCAGCTTGTCTTTATCCACATCGATATACTTTTCTATTGCCTCAACTTTTATCTCTGGATTTCTAAATCTCCCTTCACCTGAACCCTCCTCCCCCTCTGTTAGTTTAAAGCTACTTTTTCCTACTCTGACCATATTTGCCAATGCACTCTTATGTTTGCACACTCTGTCCCTTCCTATCACACTCTGGTTACCTTTACCCGTATCACTACCTTGCACTAATGCCTTGTTCCTTCTCTTTAACTTTCCAAATCTCCCCTCACGTGAACCCTCCCCCTTAATAGTTAGTTTAAAGCCCTCTCTACAGCCCTAGTTATACGGCTCGCAAGGACACTGGTCCCAGCACGGTTCATGTGAAGCCCGTCCCAATGATACAGCACCCTCTATTCCCAGTATTGGTGCCAGTGCCAGATGAATCAAAATGTAACTCTCCCACACCAATCTTTGAGCTACACATTCAGCTCTCTAATCTTATTTACATGATGCTAATTTGCTCGTGGCTCAGGTGGTAATCCAGAGATTCTTACCTTTGTGGTTCTGCTTTTTAATTTATCTGGCAGCTGCTCATACTCCCTCACCAGAACCTTTTTCTTAGTCCTACCTATATCATTGGTACTCACGTGCACCATGACAACCGGATCCTTTGTCTCCCACTCCAAGTTCCTCCCCAGCCCTGAGGAGCTGTCCTTAACTCTGGCACCCGTCAGGCAACACAGCCTTTGGGACTAAAGCTCTCAGCTGCAGAGAACAGTATCTATCCCCCTAACTATATTGTTCCCTACTGCAACTACATTCCTTTTTATGTCCCCCACTTGAACAGCCCTCTGCACCATGGTGCTGTTGTCAGTTTGCAGTCCCTTCTCTCATCCACACAAGTTGCAAGAACCTGGAAACTGTTGGAGAACTTCAGGGGCTGAGACTCCTCCACTGCTACCTTCTGGGTCCCCATACCTGCCTCACGCACTGTCACACCCTCCTGACCCTGACCACGGACCAAATCAGAAGCAAGGGGTGTGACTGCTTCCTGGAACAAAGTATTCAGGTCACCCTCCGCCTCCCTGATGCATTGCAGTGTCCAAAGCTCAGACTCCAGCTCATCAACTTTGAGTCGAAGTTCCTCGAGCTGCAGACACTTACGGCAGATGTGATTGCTGTGGATCACACAGCTGCAACACATAACCTGCCCTGCCAACTTTATCGTGTTTTATTTAACTAATTAGGTTTCGTCTAGAAATATCACTTAACTATAATTATATTAAGTAGTTTAACTAGTCAAGCTATAAATTTAATGCAATACTTATATCTGCCCAGTCCCGGTTTAAACTACTGTCCCCATTTAGAGGGATAAAATCTTAAACACCAACGAGTCACCTTCCTTCTCACTTAATTAAGGTCAATGAACACTCCCCAGTGACTGGAGGCAGAATGAAAATCAATCCTTCCCCATCTGCACAAATTTCCCAAGTTAGCACTCATTCCTCATTGTACTCAGTCTTCATCATCTCCACTCTGTGCTCCCACTCCCAACGTGCCTGGATCAGATATTCCCTGGTGTTGTCGCCATCCCGACGAGACCTTTGAGTCCTGCGCCGACCCCAACCACCTCCCTTCACACCTAGGCACCTCTCTGGTCTGCATATCCCTCCTCCTCCTCTTCATCCTTCACTGAGCTGTCTCGTTCCACTGCCTCACCCTCTTCAAGGTCCACTCCTCTCTGGAGGGCCATGTTATGGAGAGTGTAGCAGATCACTGCAATGTGCGAGACCCTTGCAGGAGTGTACTGCAGGGCGGCACCCAGCCAGTCCAGGCACCGGAATCACATCTTCAGAAATTCAATGGCCTGCTCGATGGTGAAGCTTGTGAGCAGATGGCTTCAGTTGTAACACCTCTGTGCCTCTGTCTCAGGGTCACGTAAAGGGATGAGTAACAGTCTCTTCAAGGGATAGTCCTTGTGAACTAGAATCCATCCACTGAGTTTGGGGGTTGGAATGAAGAGTGCAGCACGTTGGACTACTTGAGGATGAAGGGATCACGGCAGCTGCCAGGATAGCGAGCGCATGCATCAAGTTTTTTTGCGACGGTCACAGACCAGCTGAATGTCGAGGAAGTGAAAGCCCTTCCTGTTGGTGACTCTCACTGGCCCCTCACTCAGCGCTTTGATGGCCACGAGTGCAACTGATGATGCCCGGCACCTGTGGGAATCCAGCGATAGAGGTGAATCCCATTGTCCTTTGCGTCTATGAGGCACCATCTGTTTGAAATTGTAATAATTGCCCTGATTTCTCAAATAAGGCACCAGTGATCTGCAAGATCCAATGGTGTGCTGCCACTTGTGAGATGCCATCAAGGTCTGCTGCTGATCCTTGGAAGGAGCTAGAGGTGAAGAAGTTCAAGGCCTGATTTTGATGACTACTGGCAGGGCATGTCGAGCAGTGCTGCGAGGTGTGAGGTCTTCGGTGACGACGGCGCAAATCTCAGTAACCATCTGTCCAGACAGGCGCAGTCTCCTGCAGCACAGATTCTCCAACATATCCAGGTAGGTTCTTCTTTGACAGCTCACACGATGCTGCAGGTGTGGCCTCCATTGCCTTCCTGCCCCTCGTTCCTCTCCTCTGTCCTCATGACTGGAACTCTGCCTCTGCTGCCGCGGATATTGATCCTCATCATGACTTGACCCAATCTCAGAAAGCCTTAAACCCATGTCCAGCTGTTACCTTGCTTGTGCTCAGCTTCATTTGCAATGAGCACTGGATACCCCCACCACCCACCCTGCAACCTTATTCCCCCATGATCCCTGGAGGGTCACTACCCCCTCCACTGTCCAAGCACACACAGATCACTCGCTCAACCAATGGCACCTGTGTGCCCAATGTTCGAGTGTCCCTCTCAGCCATGCTCCCTTTTATGAGGTCAGCTAATTGACTGGCATGGCCATGACTGGCTCCCCGCGGTGTTGCCACCTCCTTGCATCTGGACTGATCCATCATGTAACCTGTGCACTCCCACCAAAATTCCAAACTGGCCCTTAACGAGCTGAGAAGCTCATTAACAAGATTAATTGGCCACTTATCTGAATCGGGAAGGTTGGCAGGTTGCCGGGTACTGCCTTCTCCCCACCACCCCCCACACCCCACCCCACCCCATTCCCAACATCCCCCGAGCAAAAACTCCAGCGGCCCGAATGGCGAAGTCAAACCGGCATGCCAACCGGCTGCGCTAATTTTTGCGCCTGCCTCTGCGCGTGCCGTCATCGGGGCCTAAAAATGCCCAGAGTTCTTGGAACATTGTAGGGCTGGAAGAGCTTACACGAATAGGGAAGACTGAGGCAACTGAGGGATTTTTTGAACACTAGGATGAGAATGTTAAATGTGAGGTGTTAGCAGACTGGGAGCCAATGTCGGTCAGCGAGCACAGAGGCAATGAGGGAGTGGGAAATGGTGATGGTTAAGGTATGGGTAGCAGAGTTTTCAATGAGCTTAAGTTTATGGAGGATGGGAGGTCGGTCAGGAGAGCACTGGAATAGTTGAATCGGGAGATAGCATGGATGAGACTTTTAGCAGATGGGCTGATGCAAAGCCGGAGTTGGACGATGTTATGAAGATGTAAGTAGGCAGTATTCCTGATGGGAAGGGTAAGGGATTGGATGTTCAGCCTTAAACAGTGGGTGGGGAAGCAGATGAAATCGGTGGCAAGGGAATGGAGTTTGTGGTGAGGACTGAAGATAGTGCATGCAGCCATCCCCATGTTTAATTGGAGGAAATTGCAGCTCATCCAGGACTAGATATCAGACACACAGGATGACAACACAAAGAGACAGTGGAGAGGGTTAAGAGTAATAGTGGTGAGGTAGATCTGGTTGTCACTGTACATGTGAAACTTGACCAATGTCTTCAGATGCTGTTGTCGAGGGGCAGCCTTCTTGGGAAGAATAGGAGGGGGCCAAATATAGATCCTTGGAAGACTCCAGAGATAATGGAGAGTGGCTGGGGGCAGGGGGGGGGGGGGGCGGAGGTGTGAAGACAAGCCATTTCAGGAGATTCTATGGCTACAATTGGATAGTTCAGAGTTGTAGGGGATGAAACATGATTGGAGAGGTTCAAACATGGAGTTGCAGGAAAGATGGTCACAGATTTGGGAGGTGACAACTTGAAAGAAAGGCAAGTTTGGAGATGGAATAATAGTTTGCAAAGACAGAGGGGTCAAGGGTGCTTTTTGTGCAGGAGTGATAACTGCAGTGTTGAACAAGACAAGAACAGTACCCGAGGAGAAGGAAGCTTTTACATTGTCAGCTGGCATGGGGGTCAGAAAGATAAGTTGTATGGTTGGGCAGTTTAGTGGGAATAGGGTGGAGAGAGTAGGAGGTAAGTCACATGGATAAGATGTCTCAGTGAAGGCATGAGGGGAGATGGAAGGGAAACTGGAGAACTGAGAGAGTTCAGGGCTACGGCAAAAGGGAACCTGGGGGAAGCTTGACTCGGTGAGCATAGAGGGATGTGGCAGAGGTAGCCAAGTGGTTACTCTCAATCCTAGGTCTGTAAAAAAAAGTGGTGCAGTTTAGGTTTCAATTTTTAAACACACTTCACAAAGTTTTAAATTACAATCTAGCACCTTCTTTTCAGTGAATTGATGAATCTTAACCAAGTGACATTTATTTGAGGAGGGTGGGGGGTTGGGTATACATGCCACAGATTCTCATTAACACAACAACTGTGGCGAGGATAGCACTTTCACCAAGTTTAGAATGTTGCAACGGTGGTGGTGACAGTCTCATGAAAATTGCTGTCAACTTTGAAGAAGTAACTGATACCAGTACAATTACTTCTTCATTCAGTAACAAGGGCCATTGGTTGCTAGATTACATTCTGTTAATACTCAGTGCCTATGTAGTTTATTTTTAGTGACCATACATCAATATTGGGCTTGTTAGGCAGTCATCACTCACACATGCCTTCCATACTTTGGATTTATAAATAGCCTCCCAGCTTCATGTCTTACAATTATTTGGTAAATGTTAAATTGGCCAAATTTAAAGCAATAATCTTGAGTAAAAACAAGAAATGCTGGAAATACTCAGTAGGTCTGGCAGCATCTGGGGAGCGAGGAGAGTTAACGTTTCAGGTCAGTGACCCTTCTTCAGAACTAGCAGATATTAGAAATGTGAAAGGTTTTAAGCAAGTAAAGCGGGGCGGGGGGGGGGGGGGGGGGGGGTTGGGCAAGAGATAACAAAGGAGAAGGTGGAGATAGGACAAGGTCATGGAGCAAAGGCAAACAATATGTTAATGGTGTGTTGAAAGACAAAGCATTAGTACAGAATAGGGTGTTAACGGACTGAAAACTGAACAGCCACAAGTACAAACATGAAAAAATAACAGTGGGTAGACAAACTGAACAAACTAAGATAAAATAAAATAAACAAAAAAATTTTAAAAAGGAAAAAGAGCTTGGGTTGCCCTCAGTCTCTTCCACATTTAAATGTCTTGCAATATTCACCATTGTAGTTTTCATTATGTTTGACCTTCCTGTTAATTAATTTAATTAACAGCAACTGGCACTTTTATAGCAGCTTTAACTTAGGAAAGTGTTCCAAGATGCTTCACAGAGACATATTGGACACTAAACCGAGTTGAAATTAGAAGGGGCGACCAAAAGATTGCTCAAAGAGCTGGGGGGTCTTGAAGGAGGAGAGGAAAGTGAAAGGCAGAGAAATTTAAGGGTGGAATTCTAGATATGCGGGTTAGAGTGCTGAGTACATGATGGCCAATGGTGAGGCGAAGAGAGAGTGGTAGGTTGGGGAAAGAAAGTATAAAAGGTTTAAATCAGAGAAACAGGGAGTTCTAGTGTTAGGTTATTCAGCTCGATGAAGCTACCAACATAGGAAGAGGCAAGGCTATGAAGTTTAAACCTGAGGAGAATTTTAAATTTGAGGCATTGGGGAACCGAGTGCAAATTTAGGTCAGCAACAGCAACAGCATGGTGAACCGGATTTGGGCTGCAATAGCAACAGAGTTTTAGTTTTGGATGAACTAAAGTTTACAGAGTATGGAAGATGGGGTGCTGGCCAGGAGAGGACTGGAAAAGTTCCAGCTGGAGGTGACAAAAGCATGGATAAGATGTTCATCAGCAGATGGGGTGCGATATGGTGGAGGCAGGCAATGTTACAAAGGTGCAAGTCGGTGATCTTTGTGAATGAGAAGATATGGGGTTAAAAGCTCAGCTCGGAGTCAAATACAGTCTGGTTCAATCCAAGACAGTGACTGGGAAGGGAGCCACTTAAGGTTGCTACCTTTTCAAAACTGTAGACCAAGATATTCTGGAATCTCTGTGCTTTCATGTCTTATGAGGTATAATCTACTGAGAATCAAGATGACAGCTCAACAGTTCTCAGCACCATAGCTACTATTTTATTCTAGCTGTTAGGTAAAACAGGACTTAGGAGCTTGGACCAGTGTGCAAGAATGCACTCAGAATCACGAGTTATCTCTGGTTTCTCTGAAGACTAGCTTATGCTTTATTTAGCAATCTTGGGTGGACAAATAACTATAAAGACAACTGAAAACAATGGACATAAGAAAAGTCAGGGCAATTAGTTCCTTCGTCAGCAGGAGAACTAAGAGCTGTAAGATTCTATGCACAGAACAAGACTGATGACATCTCTTTGCAAAGCCTACCAAAATTAAATCAATGAAAGATCAACTATTTTTAAAGGGGTTCATATGCTAAGTCTCAGAGTTAGCCCAATATCCAAAAAATATCTACTTGCTCGTAGAAATTCTGTGGCAAAGATTCTGGCCAGAATTTTAAACTGATAGTCCTCGAGAAAACAACGGGTCAGGGACCCTTTGGAATCTGTAGTGGGCTTTGCTGTGGCTCTTTAACTGCATTCTGCTTCTGGGTTTCCCGACCAGAGAGGGTAGGTGGGATAACGCACTGAATTTGTCAAAGGAAGGATTTCTAATTAAAGAGACCCCAGGATGGGTCATCAAGGCTCAACTGGACATGGATTCCTGAGGCTGCAGCAATCACAGGAATGGAGAGGAGACCTGGGAAGGCTGCTCCTCAGGTCTCTCAGTCACATCTGAGGTCCTGTTACTGGATCAGAGGGCCTGAAGTGAGGTGATCCTTTACAAGGACCAGAGAAGAGGACAACCTCCCAGATCAAACAGGCATGAATGGAAGAGGCTGAGGAAGCCAGCAGCAGGAATGTGGTCCCTTCAATCTGGAGACAGTGCACCAAGAGGATCCAGGATTTCAGGAGGGCAGGAAAGGTGAGTGGCATAACAGTTACAGGTGCCAAGCCTCACAATGAATTTTGCAGTATTCTTCTGCACAATGTTCCTCAGAACAACACACCTCACAGTTGCATTAATTCCTCTCTCTCCAGGCACCTCCTCACATCCCCATCTGGACAGCCAACATTCACACTCATCCTATTGCCTTTTTGCACTATGCTTCACAGTCACCCTCCACAGAAATGTTGTCCTTCCCTCTTCTCCAGACAAGCCATTTCTAACACTCAAAACTGAAAAGCTTACCCAGCTGGCTTACTGGGAAGCAGGTCTGGTTCCAGGAAGCTGAAAATGTCAGCAATGACCTGCCATGAAAGCCTGAGCCTCCTGAGGCATCGGGGCTCAGACATGTCAAGAGAGCTGATCCTTTGCCTGTAGACTCTGTGTTCAGGGTTTCATCTCATTGAGATGGATCTCCGTGTCCATCCCATCTGCTATGTGGAGCGGCTTGTGGTTGAGGAGAAGGCAGCTGGCGCTGCAGCTGGGGTTTCTCCTTCTGCTGCTGCTGGTGCTGTTTGTGTTTTGGTGTCACTGCTCCGCATCAGAGATGCAAGGTAAAGCTGGAGAAGCTCCTCCCATGCCGTGGTGAAGGCTGACAGCAGGGAAGTGTAGCTCAAGGTAAGTGAGGTGCTAGACAGGTGAAGTGACTTCCAAGAAGTTGGCAATCAGCTGTCAAGCAGTAAAAGCACTAAATAGAAGTGCTGTGAGCACTAGCCTCTCACCCTGGCATAGCTCTTTCACTGTTTAAAACCTTCCCAGCCTGTCAGTTTCACTTGCCGGTGCGCACTCCCCTGGTTGACCCTGGTGAGTTGCTGACAGCTTGGAAAATAGCTGCATTGGCTTTCAAAGTCAGTATGGTTGATTAAGACAGCAGTTAAATACTTATTTGCATCCTTTAATGACTTACCTGACTGCTCCAAGGGATTCCCCACTCGCCTGCAGGCCTGCCTGGGTGAAACCCGGATGTGGGCAATATGATGATGGGATCCCAAACCCCAGTCAATTTTAGGTGATTTAACTCCCCACACGGACTCAAACACATGTCCCTCTGTCTATTAAAATTTTCCCCTCTATGGATAAAATTTTTAAGACTGTCCTCTGGCCCTCTGACAATAAATCATTCGTCTTCGAACCACAGACATTTGTTACACCACACACTGAAGGAGATTGCTGGATATATTAAAGTAAAGGTCACATAAAGAAGGATTGAGGCTGTGTATTTTACACGTGGGTATTAGAAGAGGGCTTTAAAAGAGTGATTGAAAAAATAGTATAAGATCACAATTTTTCATTTATTCTGTGATATCTGTAGTTCAAGAAAAGTTCAGAGGCTTTTGTGTGTTTTTGAGTTCCTATTTTATAATGTTACACATTTCAATATTCTGCTGAAAAAATGAACTGGCATTGCTGTAGCATCGGGCACATGATGTCATATATGTTGAGCTCCTGTCGTTCTTTTTTATTATTTGATCAATGTCATAGTGCCTATGCTGCAAACAGCAAGAATTTAAAAAAAGCAGAGACCGTGAAATTATTCTGCAGAGCGTGAAAATGTAAACACTCTGCACAGTCGTCTGAAAATGAGAAAGAGAAATTTGGGACAAATGTGTGAAGTAATTATACATGAATATCAAGGTAAATTGTACAATTGCATTGCCTAATATGATATACAGCCATACAGAATAGAAGGCCCCCAGGTTGATTTCCCAGCTACTACTGAGCTACCTGGCCTAATGGCCACAGTTCAGGGGCAGTTGGGTGCAACAGTTGGCTAAAGTGTCCCTGAGAGGAAAAGAATAATCAACTGGGCACTTTCTGATCACCATTCAGTGTGCCTTCCCAGAAGTTTGTGGCCATTAGGTGAAGGTAGGATCAGGCTTGGTGACAATATGCCCAAAGTTTAAATAGTCTGCTGAAATTCACTATCCAGGTGCTCACAAAAAAAAGTCATTTGATGAGGTACTGGAAGGCCAATTAAGAGTCAGTTTACTGAATACAAGAGGAGAGAAAAAGGGAGAAAATTCGGGAAAAGATTAGGAAAATAAAATATTGAAGTAAATTAATTTTTACAAGCATACGTCACAAATCACAGGGTCGTGGTTGACAGGAAGTGAGGTCATTTTGTTCAACTCCAAATTCTAAATTATAACACTACAGTATTTGATTGGCAGCCATTTTTCTCTCAAGTGAAATGATGCTTCAGGCAAAGTCCATCCTTCAAGAACTTTTATTTTATGAACATATGAATTAGGAGCAGAAGTCGGCCATTCCGCCCCTCGAGCCTGCTCCACCATTCAGTAAGATCATGGCTGATCATGTTTGTGTTTTGACTTCCATACTCCCATCTACCCCCGATAACCCTCGATTCCCTTGCCAAACAAGAATCTACCTACCTCCGCCTTAAAAATATTCTATAACCCCGCCTCCACCACCTTTGGAGGCAGAGGGTTCATAAATTGCACAACTCTCTAAGAGAAAACATTTCTCCTCATCTCTGTCCTAAAAGGACAACCCCTAATTTTAAAACAGTGGCCCCTAGTTCTGGACTCGCCCACAAGAGGAAACATCCTCTCCCCATTCACCTTGTCAAGACCATTCAGGATCTTATTTACTTCAATCAAGTCTCCCCTCATTCTTCTAAGTTCCATTGAAAACAATCCCAGTCTGTCCAACCTTTCCTCATAAGACACCCGCTCATTCCAGGTATCAATCCAGTAAACTTCCTCTGAACTGCTTCCAACACATTTGCATCCTTTCATTAATAAGGAGACCAAAAAACTACAGTATTCAAGATGTGGTCTCACCAACTGAAGCATAAAATCCTTACTTTTATTTTCAATTCCTCTCGTCATAAAGGATAGCATTCCATTAGCCTTCTTTATTACTTGCTGTACCTGCATACTATCATTTTGTGACTCATGCACTAGAACAGCTAAATCCCTCTGCACCTCGGTATTTGCAGTCATTCTCCGTTTAAGTAATAGTCTGCTTTTTTATTCTTCCTGCCAAAGTGAACAAATTCACATTTTCCCACATTATACTCTGCCAGATTTTTCCCCACTCACTCAACCCATCTATATCGGTCTGCAACCTCCTTATGTCCTCTTCACAACATACTTTCCTACCTATCTTTGCATCATCTGCAAATTTAGCTACCACGTCATCATTCCCCTCATCTAAGCCATTGGTATAAATTTACTGAAAACAAAATAAACAAGCAAAATAACCAAGCCAGATCACTATGTTGCACACCATTAATAAAGGTAAAACATCGAGAAGATGCAGTTACATAAAAACCTGCTACAAGACCACCTCAGGTATATAAATTACATTGGTTTAATGAGAAATCGGTGAGTAAAATTTGGCACCCCAGAATGAGTTTGATGCAGTTTCCAAACTGCAAAGAATAAATAGGAAAAAAAGCATATTAGTCACTGTAATTGAATTTTTGTTATTCAGAAATATTAGTACACTTTTCAAATATATGTTGCAAAAATAATTTATTGAGCAGCAAACATATGCATGCAACTAAAGATTGCTGCAAGGGGCACTTCTCTCCAGTTTACTACAACCCCCTATGAGTAGCAACAGGAACAATGGACTCTAAACCAACGGGTTATAACTGTTTTTTTTTGTCAGCGGGGCAATTTTGTCATCTTTATTTGCAATTAAATTCCTGCTGCAAGTAGGCAACACACTGTTATGTTTTATTGTTACCAGCTAATTGGTAAGTAGATTTCTGATCACCTCTCCATGACTCACCAGTTCTATTCTGTTGATGCTTCAGGGGGAATGTTGCCCTTTTGACCTGGTGGGAGAGGGAGATCCAGTAGCGCGCAGGAAACCCAGAGCATTCAGAGGCAGGTGATGGAGGAGGAGGGGGTGTAGCTTTGTGGATTGAAGGCCTGAGGGATTGACGGGCAGTGGGGGGAGATGTTGGCATTCTCGAGCGGGATTTTGGAGGCCTTGAGGTGAGTGTAGGTCGGAGGCCTTGGAGAGGGTGGTCAGAGGCCTCGAATGCCTTGGAGTCAGGGGTGGGAGAAGGGGAGGTCGTGGGGAGATCAGAAGGGTTGTGGGAGCTGTCCAATCATGGGAGGTTGGCAAGGTAGGTACACTGGATCCATCAGGTAAGTGGAAAGGCACTTATCTCCTGGATCCAACAGTTCTCTCCTGCCTGTAACTGGGAAGTTTTACCAAGACCCGGGAAACCCCGCAAGCCAGATTTAAGTTTGAAATGGTACGCAGACCCATTATAATATTTAAATTGCCAATCCGCCTCTAGGGAGCAGGTGGTCACCTGTAGCCAGCCCCCTAACGCCACCTTCGTTAAAACAAGAAATAAGGGGATTGGAGGCAGTTTGAAGGCGGGATTCTGATTTTTTTTTTAACACTTTAATCTCACATCCATTCAAACCTGCCTGTTTTTTGGGGTTAAAATTCCCCTCTTTGTCTCAGTCTGACCAGACTGTCATCTCTGTGGATCAGGCTTGTACTATGTACTTTGAGCGTCAATCATTTCTGCCAAAGTACCAGTTTGATAGTTGCCATTCACCTAGGCTAGAGCCAGTTTTCATGACAGACACAATATAAATGCATGTTAGATCTTTGTGTCAAGTGTCCTGGTAATTGGGAACAATATATTAGCTTCCTGTAAAGAGGAAGAGGAAATCTGGCTTATAAGTGTTAATTTTTTTGATGGTGCACTGCATAAAACTAAAAAGAAATTCTCATGAAGGTCTCAACACTGAATTCCAGACATGTGGAACCTAACACGCTGCTTCCTGACACTGTCTGCTCAGCCTTGGGAAATGCAGTAACCACACCTAGTAGAGGGCTGCTAGATCCAGGAAGTAACTGCCTTTACACCAACCAGCTAGATTCAGTGTGTCTGCCTGGGCAAGCCCCATGATTGGACAAACCTCACCAACTCTTCAAATCTCCATCTGACCTTTCCCACAAAGTCTCCGACCTCCCCTCTGCCTCCCCCAGACCTCTGATCTTCCGCCTCCCCCAACCCCAACGCCTCCAATCCCCTGCCCAGACCTCCGACCTCCCCCACCCCACCAAGACCTTTGATCCCTTCTCCAGGCCTCTGATCACCCTGTGACTTCTCCCCACTTAGGCCTCCAATCACCACCTCACCCCACCCCAGGACTGACCCCTCCACATCTCCCTGCCCCCAAAACATAGATGTACCTTATCCTGCAATCTCCACTGACCTGATTCCCACCTGATAGGAAGTCAGGCCTGTCAGTCAGGCTGGTTTCCAGGCAGGGAACCAGTCAGTGATGTCATACATACACTGTTGAGTTAAAACTCAACAGTGTGGGAGGGATCCCTAACTTCCAGATTTCCTATGCCTTAGCAAGCCCTGCTCCCTGCAGGTCAGGTAAGTTAAAATCCAGGTCGCTGTCTCTGATTAGCATTTCCTGTAGCACCCATTCTTCAACATTTTGGCCAAGATGTTGTGATTTGTTACATACAGTGCTATTGTTTTTTCAACAGAATCCAGTTCCCAATTGTTAAAAATGTACTATTTGTAATCTGCATTGGTTTACTCAGCTCAGAATAATTCCATCTTGGAAAGAGCAGCATTGGTGTCAGTCCTCTCTTCATCTGTCTCAAAATGGAGACCAAGCACTTTCAGTGTCTCTCTGACAATACAAGTAACAACTCCAGTGGTTCTGACAGTCTTCTGGTTGCTTAACGAGGCATGATACAATCTTGCAGTTGTCCCATTTTCTTTTCAATTGCTTGCTAAATCAACTGCCATTTTTATTTTTGCGAGGAATGGCACATTTTTGTAGATTAGGCTGAGAGGCCTGTGAAGTGTCTGCATTCGTGATAATTAATGTTTACATTTTTGCGTTTAAATGGCTTAACTGTTTGCACAGTAACACAGAGTAGGTTGCAGTCAAAAAAGCAAGTTCAATCATTCAATCAGATACAGTGCCAGCACATCTGTCGACTTAGCTGAAAAAGACAGAGGCAGTAATAAGTGACTTTCCCAGCTTCAAACGTTCCTTATTTTCGCCTGTAATTCTTTTTAAAACATTTGGATAGAATTTTGGTGAGTTATATCTGACTCCATGTAGCGTTCGTCATCACAAGGCAGGTGCTAACTAATGACAGATTCAGAGCTGAATAAATCCACTCTGCAGCCATCTTAATTCTACATTGCAGCTGTTATTCTTGCAAACATCCTGCAGGTAAGAAAGGTCAGTCAAGTTCAGCCTGTAACTCACTATTTATACTATGCAGGTGATTGTTAACCCTAAATGCTCAGCAGAAACCCGACGGATGGGCAGGTAACATCACCCAAGTAAAGCCTGGCTACCGACCCGAACCTGATTAGACCCGACTACGTGGCAGGTCCGGGTTAGGTCGGGTCTATATTCCGAGTCTAGCATTCGGGCTCAGGTCAGGTCGGGCTGGACAGTGCTGCCTCCGGGAACTCACAGGATCAGGCTCACCCATGATTCCCCACAACTCCATCTGCAGGAATAGCCTGCTGCCTGAACGGATGAATGATATTCGTGTTGGGTCGGGTCGGCCGCGAAAAAAAAATTCAAGGACCCGGGCCCGGGTTGGGTTCGAGTTGGCTGTGGTCGGGTCGGGTTTCAATTTTATACCCGAGCAGACCTTTACATCCAAGTTACTTACCAATCCTGAAGCTGACAGATTCCAATTTTCACCTGCTCTACAACAACAACAATTTGTATTTATATAGTGCCTTTATTGTAGTAAAATGTCCGAAGACACTTCACAGGAGCATTGCCAAACAAACTTTTAGACTTAGCCACATAAGGAGGTATTAGAATACGCGACCAAAAGCTTGGTCAAAGCAGTAGCTTTTAAGGAACGTCTTAAAGTAGGAGAGGTAGAGAGGTTTAGGGAGGGAATTCAAGAGCTTGGGGCTTAGGCAGCTGAAGGCATGGCCTCCAGTGGCGGAGTGATTAAAAATCGGAGATGCACAAGTGGCCAGAGTTGAAGGAGTGCAGAGATCTCGCATGCTCCAAGAAGCTCCTCAGCCTCCCCTGCTGCACTTGCACCACCAGCCCCCCCACCCAACCACACCCACCTCCCAACTGTGGGACGCCTGCAGGACAGCCAGACAGAGGATTCCGCCACTTGGCTACTGTTGGTGGGTGTAGTGTAACTGTGCTGTATTCTTAAGGCTTCATTAAATGATAATTGCAGGTTTTATATTCAGATTCAACATGAACACTAGTTATTGTTGTACTTATTTACATTGCATGATCCAGCTACAGGTCTTTTCCTTGCTGCTGTGTGTCTCTGCTCTCTGTAAAGTCATGTGCTGAGTGCGCCTCACAAAATGCTGTCTCCTCCTTTTATATATGTCTGGCAATATCATCAGTTGCATCAGTGCCCTGATCTCTTAAAGATACGGTATCGTAAAGGTGAAGCCACCACTGCACGCCATGATATTACCACCCTCTTTCAAATTTAAAGCTTCCCCCTTTTCTTTAAAATTCACAATCACAAAATTACATTGAACAAAACTCGGCTGGATTGAAGTTTGAAACTTGGAGGGGCGAGGTTTCAGGGATATCACCCTCAATACCAGACTTCCTTCTCCACTTGGTTCCCATCATCTTCGATGCATGACATAGTCTTTAAATTGCACAGGTAATCAGTGAGGTTTCGATGATCTTCTCTTGGATTTTACAGAATCGATCTCAGCTGTGCTTGATATGGCCGAGCTGATTCTTGAGTTGTCACAGGCATGGTCATCAAAGCCGTCTTTGTCACTTTCTTCTGAAACTGTTTCAGCATTGATTTTTTTGAAGGTTAAATATCTCTTCACAATGTAGTTTCCTCTCTTTGCTATGAACATGTTGCCTTTTCTCTCAACTACTCTTCAATGTAAACTGAGGAACATCCAAAATGACTAGTGGATTGCACTTGTGGAAAAAAAACTCAACTGTATGCTGATACTGGTAACATAAGAAGCTTCAATGAAGCACTAAAATCTGTCTATGACCAGCATATCAAACCCTGAGGAGCACCGATGGCAAGACCCTACACACCGACAAGGAGTCAGTCCTGGAGCACCGGTCAGAGCACTTTGAAACACTCTTCAATGCCAAGTGCACAGTGCATGATACTACCATCAATCACGTCCGACAAAAGCCTGTCAAAGAAGAACTGGATGAGAGCCCAACGCTGGATTAAACTGTGACTGCCATCAACCAGATCAAGAGAAACAAAGCCCCCAGAGTTGATGGAATTCCACCCTAAGCCCTGAAGCATGGTGGCCCTGCAATATACAACAAGCTCCATGAGTTTTACATGGCCTACTGGGAATAGGGCAGGATTCCATGGGATCTTCGTGATGCTGATATCATCACCTTGTACAAAAACAAAGGAGAAAAATCAGATTGTTCTAACTACCGTGGGATCACCCTCCTTTCTATTGCTGGGAAGATCTTGGCTAGAATACTTCTGAGCAGGCTTGCAGAAGATAGCCTCCCAGAGAGCCTGTGCAGTTTCAGAGCAAACAGACCTCTCGAGTCTCTTCTGAATCTCCAATGGCGTGAAGAAGGGATGTTTGCTGGCCCCAACTTTTTCAGCATGATACTGCAGCAGGCAACAGAAGACCTTTAGGAGGGAGTTTATGTACCCTTCCAGACTGATGGAGGCCTTTTCAACCTCAGATGTCTTCAGGCTCACACAAAGACACAAGAAAAACTCATCCATGAACTTCTTTTGGCCAATGACTGCGCTCTCCTGGCCCACTGTCCTGCAATGTATAACCAATGCAACACGTTTTTCCCAAGGTGGCATAACTCTTCAGACTAAAAATTAGTTTCAAGAAAAATGAAGTCCTGCATCAGCCTGCACCCGAAGAAGAATATAGACCACCAAGCATGGTCATCGAGGGAACCCAGCTGCATGTCGTCAAGCAATTTACCTATTTGGGGTGTGTCATCTCATTTGATGCCACCACAGACAAGGAAGTGGACGACAGACTTTCAAAAACAAACAGTACATTCAGCAGACTCTAAAAACAAGTGTGGAGCAACCACAGCCTCAGAGCACAGACCAAACTCAAAGTGTACAAAGCTGTAGTCCTCACCATCCTTCTGTATGGCGCCGAGTCATGGGTTCTACACCGCCATCATGTACACCTTCTAGAGCACTTCCATCAGCGCTGCCTCTGCAGCATCCTCAAGATCCACTGGCAGGACTGCATCACAAACATTGAAGTCCTGGGAACAGCCAACATCAGCAGCATCGAGGCATCCTCCTGCAAAGCTAACTGCTTTGAGCGGGTCATGTTGCCTGGATGGACGACAGTCGCCTACCCAAAATAGTGTTGTATGGAGAGTTGACCACTGGTAAAAGGAACAGAGGGGTCCCATGTAAACGTTTCAAGGATTCCCTGAAGAAGTCCCTCTCTGTGTGCTACATTGACCATCGCCAGTGGGAAGCACAGGCCATAGACTGTGATGCCTGGAGATGCTACATCAGGAGGGCTAGACACCTTTGAGACTGAGCGAAGAACCAGCATGAAACAGAAAGGGAGGAGAAGGATAGATCCAACTGCCCCTAGCAGCAACTACACCTTCACTTGCACCCACTGTGGGAGAATCTGCCGGTCACGGATAGGCCTGACTCGCCGTCAGTGGGCCTGCAACTGATGAGTGCAACCTTCCCAAAATCTTGGTCCGCGAAGAAATGCCAAGAGTGAGTTATGTTGGGTAGATTTATCTAACAATAGCATTAGAGGCTGAGATAACTTTCAAAAGGGAATTGGATATATGCACGAACAGGAAAAATTTGCAGGACTTTGGGGAGTAGGGCAAAATGGCTAGCAGTTGCGAAGCGCTCATACAGGTACGATGGACCAAATGGTCTCCTTTGTGCTTTAAGTTTCCATGGTTCTATGAAATAAACTGTATTTTATGTAGGTGAAGAGCGAGGGGTTCATCTGAGAACATAAACAGGTGCAATGAGGAGTTCAAAGTAAATAATTGCAAGTAAAAGTTATAGACATGATTGCAGATTGATACAGTTACCTGATGTTGATTTATACAATCCCGACTGCAGTATTTGTTACAAGGCAGAATGCAAAAACTTATGGGAGACTAATATCACTTTTGTGTCACCAGTGCATTTCTACCAGAGACACAGTAGCATAAGCCTTATGGACCCTGAGGGTGAGCTTCTGTACTACTTGCACTCTAGTGTCAGGATAGTGTGGATTATACTGGAAGACTGATATTGTCATGACTTCCATGTAGATTATGCACCAGTTAAAAGATGGAGTGTAAATGCTGCTGACTGTGAAGTCCTACAGGGATAACGTCAAGTGCTCTTCTCCAAAGGCGGTCTTCCAATGCAAGTTTTATCCTGAATTATTAATTTGATAAGAATGGGTGTCTCGAGGTCACTTGCACACAGCTGGTCTCATAGATAAGTAATGCAATTTACCACATATCTTCCAATAGAACTGAGACCAAACCAAGCATAAAACCAGACTAGAAATGTATGGCCACCTCAAATATTAAAAACTTACGAAGGTTTCACAGTTATCTTGCAATTTCACTGAAAGCTAATTATTTTTACATACTTGAGATATGACTTGCTAAAATGTTCATTGTTTTTTTTCCACCAGATTGTTACAATTTTTATATTGCTGTACATTTTAATCACTTCACCTTTTCTTGTATGACATGGCCAACAATCAACTCCTGTTTTTCCTTTTGATGAAAGATGCCAAACGTGTTCAGAATTTGTTACAGCCAGTGCAAAACAGAACATGTGAGGTGCATCTTCACCACATGAAGGACAAGAAATAGGTTAGTATTTCGGAGCTCGTATTCATACAAAATATTAACCTGACCTTTTTCTGTCAGATGCTGACTAATGTGCCACATATTTCCAGCAATTTCTTTTATTCTACCTGTAGACACAATTGTCTACCTATTTACTGTTGCAGGAACAAAGCATTTCAAAATGACAAATAAGGAAAATAATAATATAGTCATAACACTTCATCCAGCAAAGAGACTAATCAAATTTGTTCAATCACAGATATAAAGGAGCAAAACCCATTAAGCCTGTGAGTGCAAATGAGCTGTGTTGTGCTTGCTTGTGTGAAAGAATATCTGCAATTCACATTTTTTATCAACCAATCTTCAAGTTATTTCCTTTCCCCTAAGCCATATAGCAACTTGAGATAGAAAAGAGAATGACCATATTCTCAGCCCTCTATTAAAGTCTAGATGAGCTAACTGCCAGGACGTGTATTAGAACTGTAGAATCATTGTCTCTACCATTTTCACACCTTTTGAAATGTCAGATCTAGGTTCTGTATCTCCTCATATCAGCACAGGTGAAATCTGGAACTCAGTGATGTGGAGCTCACAAGTAGAAACCCATGATAGATCATTACAAGGTACCGTATAAAGAGATTGGCATCACATTTCCTTGCAGAAAACAAATTCCTGCAAAGAGCATGTGGTTATGGCGAGGGAAATGGAGGGGGGGGGTGAGGGGAAAAGTTTATCTCACTGGTGATTGTAATGGAATCCATCAACATTTAAAGACAAGAAATGATGATCCTGCCTTATCATGAGCTCAGGACATCCCATGTGTTTCATGATCGATGTATTTCTTTGAAGTTCACAACAAACAATTTACACTCAAGGTCTCACAAACAGTAAATGAGGGAAATAAATGTTGATTAGAACAGAGAGAACTTTTTTCTGCTCCTCTTCTGACATTGCCGCAGGACATTTTTTCTTCCAGCAGAACGGTTAGATGGGAGTGCAGCTTAACCTTTCCCAAAAGGCAGCACCTTTTAGGACTGGGTCAGCATAATTTGTGCGCTGAAGTCCCGGAGTGAGGCTGGAACCCACAACCTTACAACTCAGAGGTTTGAGCCAAGCTGACATCTATATTTGGACTTACTTTGGGAATAGATATTTTTGTATTTATACATAAAATTGCTGTGAAAATTGAGAAGGAATTGTTCAGCTTTTCCATTGAACGATGATTCAAAGGAAAGAAGAGTACGAGAAAATAAGTATAATCATTTAGATACTTTCTTATCACATCTCTCTGAATGCCTCAAAGTGCTTCACATATCATTAATTACTTTGAAATGCAATTACTGTTGTGAAGTAGGTGAAAATCAAGTTGTGTTCTATCAGTAGATAGCATTTAGGGTGCTTCTGAATTCAGCTGTAGAGCACATCCTGAGGTGGGAGAGGGGGGGGGGAGGCAAAGGGAAGGAAGGAAGAGAGAGAGATGGTATTTTTCAGTCCTGATTTAATGTGTCATCTTATAGATAGAGTGAAAGCTGCAGCAATTCTGGAAAATCCACAAGTGTGGCATAGAATAGATAAAAGTTAACATAAAGGTGAACAAAATTTAGGCTCATGGAATAGGAGGGTCACTGTCCACTTGGTTACAAAAAAAATGGCTGAAGGACAGAAAACAGCAAGTCGTGGTAAATGGTTGTTTTTCAGACTGAAGATGGCAGACAGTAGTGTTCCCAAGGATCAGTGCTGGGATTACTGCTTTTTTGATATATTTAAATGACTTGGATATTGGAATACAGAATAAAATTTCAAAATCTGCTGATAATACCAAATTTGATGGTATGGCAAACAATGAGAATGATACCAATCAATTGCAACAGGAGATAGATAGGCTAGCAGAATCGGCAGTCAAGGGCAGATGGAATTTAAGAGAGAGAAGTGTGAGGTGATCCATTTTGACAGAAGGGATAGGGAGAGGCAATATATACTTAATGGCACAGAGCAAAGAGTGTGCAGGGACAGAGGGAGCTGGGGGGTTGGGGTGGAGTGGAGGTATCCGGGGTGGTGTCATGTGCATAGATCTTTGACGGTGGCGAAACATATTAAGTAGTTAGAAAAACATATAGGATCTTGGGCTTCAAAAATAAAGGTGTTGAGTACAAATGCAGGGAAGTTACGCTGTACCTTAAAAAACTCTGGTTAGGCCACAACTAAAGTATTGCGTCCAGTTCTGGCCACCACACTTTGGAAAAGATATGAAGGTCCTTGAGACGATGCAGAGGAGACTCACCAGAATAGTTCCAGGGTTGGAAAAAAAAGAGAAACCTACAAAATTCTAACAGGACTGGACAGACTAGATGCAGGAAGGATGTTCCCGATGGCGGGGGAGTCCAAGACCAGGGGTTACAGTCTAAGGATAAGGGGTAAGCCATTTAGGACTGAGATGAGGAGAGATTTCTTCACCCAGAGAGTGGTGAACCTGTGAATTCTCTATCATGGAAAGCAGTTGAGGCCAAATCATTAAATATATTCAAGAAAGAGTTAGATATAGTTCTTAGAGCAATTGGGATCAAGGGATATGGGGAGAAAGCAGGAACAGGGTACTGAGTTTGGACAATTAGCCATGATTGTATTGAATGGCGGAGCAGGCTCAAAGGGCTGACTGCTGCTCCTATTTTTCTATGTTTCTATGTTGAGTGATTTTAGCTACAAGGTTAGGTTGGAGCAGCTGGGATTCTCCTTGGTGCAAAGGAGGTTGAGGCGAGATCTGATAGAGGTGTACAAGATCCTGGCAGGTTTAGATAAGGTAGACAAAGAAATGCTGCTCCCATTAGCTGATGGTACAAGGACTAGGAGAGACAGAATTAAAGTTTTGGGAAAGAGATACAGGGAGGATGTGAGTAAGAACTTTTTTATGCAGTGAGTGGTACTGACCTGGAATGTGCTGCCTGCGAGGGTGATCGAAGCAGAGACTATCAATGATTTCAAAAGGAAACTGAGTAGCCATTTGAGGAAAATAAACTTGCAGGGTCACAGGGATCAAGCAGGGAATGGGACTGACTGGATTGCTTTACAGAGAGCCAGCATGGACTCGATGGGCTGAATGACCTCCTATAACTCTAAGTCAAGTTGTTGGAGCTGTAGGGGCAGCCTAAGCGTTTGCTTAGCATGTCCTTGTTAACACACATCAAGTTGGGATCAGAACAGAGTGGGGCAGCAAACCTAGCTCCTTCCACTTATTCCACTGACACCATCAGACTTTTGACATCCTTCACATAGTCCCCCATGGATTAGGCCTTCCTTTTTGCCCACCAAGCAGCAAACATGTGAAGCCACAGCTACCATCGAGAGGCAGGGCTGGATATTTGTTTTGGTGTCAGGATGCTGATGCCGGGTTCAAACCCAGGTCCTGACCCCACATCGTCTCGGAAATAGGCACCCAACATGATTTGCAAAGGAATGACCAATTAGTGGCCAAAGGACATGCTAGCCATCTAATTAAGGACGGCGGGCCAAGAGAAGGCCCTCCAGCAGTGAAGGAGCTGCAGCCTGCCGATGAAGTAAGGGAGAGACGAGGTGCCTCAAGATGGATGCATCCTCCCAACACTTTCTACAAGCTTCTAAAATAAAAATGACTACAGTTGCCAGACCACCTTTGCGAAGATGGAACCCTTGCACATGGTGACCTGCGACCGCCGTTATAACCATGTCAGTATGACGGCTACAGTGGGGGGGGGGGGGGGGGGGGCCTCAATTTGATCCTAGACGCCACAGAAGGCCCACAGGTCAACTGGAAAATCGGATCATTGGCCTTAATAGGTCTTTTATTTATGTTAACAAGCTACCTGCTGCTTGCGGGCGGGGAGCTGTCGCCCCGCCTGACCTACCCCCTTAAAAATGGCCCGGATGTGGGAAGATGCCAGCTGGCCGATGCCTGGAAATTTCTGGCCCACCTGCCTCCTGCGGGCTTACAAAATCCAGCCTGAAATGTTTGGCGAACATTGCTTTATAAAGTGCAAAAGGAGATGGAAAATGGCAGATGTAGAGTATTTGAACAAGAGTGTTCTAAATTTGCCCAAACTCAGGTAACTGTGAATACATTCAAAACAGCCTAATTCAGTTTACAGATTTAGCTTGTTCAGCTTCCCTAAATGTTTTACTATTGACCTGGAAAGGTCCAAGCATGGTCATACCCATTTGCATTCTTAACATTGCCTATGATGTGGCAAGGCAAGTGAAACCCAGGCTCACTGATGTGATGATGCTTACAATTAGGTCTTGTGAGCATTGAAGATAGTTACATAAGACAGTCTAAAGCTTACCAATTCACTTCCTGTGAAGGACAGTTGGACATCACACACAGAGACAATCAAATGTCCTCAAACTTTTTACAGGAGCAATAATTAATTACTGGGCCTGAGGAACCAGCTTTAGGCAAAACTGTTTCAAGGATTTAATGCCTCTAAAATGCACAATTTTATCAGGATTTAGCTTTGCACTTTTAGCATTTGTTTTGTCTGACAAACCGCGACATACACTGATTTGAAAGAAGCAGGACTAATGTGTCCGTTAGAATGTTGTCCTACACAAAGATTGTGGTGTGTAATTATTGCCTGCCAGTCGAATACTTTAATTACAGGGTTCATACCCTTGTAGGCACCTAATTTTAAAAGTTTTCATTAGAAATCAAGCTGTGTCCAGCAGCCCATGCATCATGAATCCACAATGAGCACCTCACCAATAGCACTTCAATCAACATTACTTCTTTACATATATAAAACTACTAACAATCATTCCATACACCCACAAATTAAAACATCTTCAAGCATCAAACTCCATATCAATGTCACAGTATCCATAATATGTTAGAGGAATGCTTCACAAAGAGAGAGCTTTCAGAAACCTGCACATGCTTGGATAGAGACAAATTGTCCATCATTTTCTTTAGGTTAATGCCATTCATAAGTGATGCTGTGGTGTGTTTTGGTGTAATTTATTTTACTATGCTGTGTGTGAATGAATGAGGAAAGGTTTGTCATATATTTGGTTGATTGGGGCCCATTTTAATAGCTACTTTTTTAAAATCTCAAGGTCTCACACTGTTCTTTACCATTGCTGCTCATGGATAATCTTAAAAAAAACTCTTGAATTGACTTCTTCTCTGTAGCAGAGTCGAGACAATCTTCCTGGCTTTCTTGAATGAGATTAATTATCAGGATCAGGCATTTGTTGTTAATTAATCATATACCCAAACCTGTGTCTTGGCACACCGTTATATATAAGGTTATGTATACCAAAGAATCTGGGAGTTGCAGTGGATTAAAATATTGTTTATTATTTTCTGGATCCTAGGTTTGGATCCAGTTTGGACGATGGGACAGCAGTGTATTATCTCCTATAGTCCTATATATAATACAGTTGGATAATTGCAAACAAATTCCCATGGTATCTATGGCACAGTGCAGCACAATTTCAGTAACAAATGCCACAAATATGGATGGATGTAGGATATAGAAAAGTTGCACCTCTGGAGTAGAAATAAATGTGAATTGTTGGGGTTAGATGGAGGAAGGTCCACACTGCATATAACATGCTTTAGCTGAGCTGGCAATGTGTTGTCCTTACACTCAATGCTAAAAGTACCAAGTGTTCCATTCCTCAACTTACATCCTGACTTTGAAGAACATAAAATATATTATTTTTAAAATTATATTCCTAAAGTACTGCCTTACAGAATACTTTCACTTCACCGATGCTTCAGTAGGAATTTCGCCAAACTGCCACGCATAAGAAATGTGTCTAGACCAGTGACAACCAATTATTTGGTTAGTTGCTTATCCTATTGATTATTCAAAGGGTTAATTAGGCTATTTGAATGGCATTAAATCAACTTTTAACATAAATACAACCTCCCGATTAAATATGCGCTGAGTGTCTTACCCATTATGTGCTAACATAACACACAATGAGCCCTAATTAATTTAGATTACATTCTGAAACGAACGGATAAGTCAAAAGCCCAAATAATTAATACAAGTGTTTGTATTTCATTGTTGTAACAATGTCATTATTCTTCCTGAGGAGTTGACCTGAATATTCAAATCAAATGAGAGGTTGGCAGAGTACGATGGTTCTGTGGATGCATAATTATTATTGACTTTTATTCACACAGCCCTGAACTTTATTTCAGTAGAAGGTTATTTTAGTTAAGTGCAGAAGAGTGTGAGGATGGATATTTTCACCTTTGCATCTGACAAAATAAATGCTTTCCTCACTCTAATTTAGAGTCAGAGCCAAACAGACATTGTTTTCATGAAAAAGTATTTGCCAAGCTTTTGAGGGAATGATAGAAGTCACGTCCATTATTATCACAGTGACAATGTGTGCAAGTGACTTAATTGTGTACTGTGACCTCATTGGCATTGCAGCACCATGTAAATAGGTTAAGGAAAGGATCCTCCTCCACATAAGTAGCTGTCCCATGCAAACCAGCATTGTCTCAACTTTGGTGGTCTGTGCTAAGTTACTTGTTCTCTGTTGAGTGTCATTTGCAAAACTAGGTTGAAAAGAGGGGGAAAAAAAAAAACAGCCAGAGTTGCCCTTCCTGATTATTGTCCAGCAACTGGCTACACAAACTCTATAAGTATACATGTAAATAGAGGACTGCATTGGACTCAACGCTATGTCACTGCAGTCAAAAAATATATTGACACTTACCGACCAACAATGCTGAAATATGAGTGCCGATCACATGGGTGAGGTACTAAAGGATGACTGACGCCTATGCACCCATTCAGTGAACAATCAATGCCTTCAGGAGAAGGAGGATGGGGAGGAATGTATGCAGCAACCCTAAGAATCTCTCACTTTTCAGATGAGAGGAATCTCCATATTATAACCTTTACAAACATCTGTAGCCAAGACTAGAATTGTAGTAATTTAAACATGCTTCTGCAGCTGCCTTTTGGGAGAAATTTCTGTTGTCTTTGTCATGGAAAAAAATACACCACATGCCTGGATTTTACACACTGAAGTGTGGGGGAAGGGATGGTTTATGTTTTGCACCTTGTTGCAGATTGGTTGTCCAGACATCTGTCATGTGAGTTGCTAATACATTTAAGATTGCTATTCCGGTGAAAGACGCCCTTTGGTCTGCCCGAAACTTGCTGGTCTTCCAGCACAAAGAGTTGTCCACCACCGAATGTTGCAGACTGGCACATTCCAAGGTCCAGGACTACGTGCTGAGGGACGCACTAAAGGTTGGGGCAGCCGCAGCAAAGGCTCAATGGGGAAAGACCACAGTGTAAGGTCCCCCCACCAAGCTGAACTGAGGGGCTGGATCCATGGGAAACCCCTCGGACTGTATGGGAGAAATTGTGTGTGCTGTAAATGTAAAAATGTATATGGCATGACAATGAAATGGAAGGGTTGTGAGGCAACTCATGATTGTATAGAAGGTAACTGATCACCTTTGCACTGTCTGTATTCTTTGACTTGATGCTGTTTTAAACTGTTTGGGAATGTAATTTTTACAGATTTTTATGAATAAAGTATATTTTGGAAAAAAAAAATTTAAGATTGCTATTCCGAGAGGAGACATTATCAGTATGCCCAGTGGTTGAACTCCCAAATCTATGCTTCATTTACCAAAAGTACTTCTGAGGTATAGTCATTGTTGCAATGCAGGCAAATACCGCAATATGGGCACAACAAAGTCAATATGGGCACAACAAAATCAAACAAAGAGCAATGAGTTAAATAACTAGAAGATGTATTTAGTGATGTTGGTTGAGAGATAAATATTGATCAGGACTCCTCCTCTAATCTTTTACATCAACTTAAGAGCGCAGATATGGTCTTGGTTTAATGTTTCATCTGAAATGTGATATCCACAATAGCATGGCATTCCCCCAGTATGAGCCTAGATTACACTCTCAAATCTCTGCAGTGCAACTTGAACCCATGATCTTCTGAATCAGAGGTGAGAGTGCAACTATCAAGCCAAGGCTGGCACTACATGACTATGAGAAGCTTTCTTTCATATTTTAGTTAAATTTACAGTTTTGTCACAAGTACAGGGGTCACTCTGATCAGCTAAAACCTCATGAGCACAATGGGAAGCACGTGCAAATTATTCAATATGAAAGACCTTTTCTGTTTTAATTTGAGGAAAACACTTTAAAAGTAATGCTAGGAATTAAGGACCGCATAGCTTATTAATCTGTTCACAAGAACATAAGAAATAGCAGGAGTAGACCACATGGCCCATCAAGCCTGCTCTGCCATTCAATATGATCATGGCTGATCTCAGACTTCAACCCCACTTTCCCGCCCACTCGCCATATCCCTTGATTTGCTGAGAGACCAATAATCTGTCTATCCCAGCCTTAAAATGTATTTAACGATGCAGCACCCACAACACTCTGGGATAAAGAATTACAAAGATTCACAACACTTTGAGTGAAGTAATTTCTCCTCATCTCAGTCCTAAATGATTGGCCCCTTATCCTGATCCTGAGACTGTGCCCCCATGTTTTAAATTCCGCGACCATCAGAAACAATCTTTCAGCGCCTACCCTACCCAGCCCCTTCAGAATCTTGTACGTTTCAATGAGATCGCCTCTCATTCTTCTAAACGCCAGAGAATATAGGCCCAATTTACTCAGCCTCTCATCAGAGGACAACCTGCGCATTCCAGGGACCAGTTTAGTGAACCTTCGCTGTACTGCCTCCAATGCAAGTGTATCCTTTCTTAAATGTGGAGATCAAAACTGCACAGTGTATTCCAGATGTAGTCTCACCAAAACCCTGTACAATTGTAGCAAGACTTATTTATTCCTGTACTCCAATCCCATTGCAATAAAGGCCAACATGCCATTGCCTTCCTAATTGCTTGCTGTACCTTAATGTTAACTTTCTGCGTTCCTTGTACAATCGCACCCAAGTCTCTTTGAACATCAACGCTTACAAGTTTCACACCTTTTAAAAAATATTCTGCTTTTCTATTCTTATGACCAAAGTGAATACTTCACACTTCCCTACATTATACTCCATCTGCCATCTTGCTGCCCACTCACTTAAGCTGTATATATCTTATTGCAGCCTTTCTGTGTCTTCCCCACAGCTTACCTTTCCGTCTACCTTTGTACCCTCAGCAAACTTAGATACGTTACGCACTATTTCTTCTTCTGAGTCATTAATATAGATGGTAAATAGCTGTAAATAGCTGAGGCCCCAACACCAGCACTGATCCTTGTGGCACTCCACTATTCATTGCCTGCTAACTGAAAAATGCCCCATTTATACCCACTCTCTGCTCCCTGTTAACCAAGGGGAAAGCCAACTGTGTAACAGCCCCGACAAACAAATTTTTCTGCAGCACCTGTGGAAGAGCCTGTCACTCTAGAATTGGCCTTTATAGCCACTCCAGGCGCTACTCCACACACCACTGACCACCTCCAGGCACTTACCCATTGTCTCTCGCGATAAGGAGGCCAAAGAAAAGTTTACTCTCATTCTCTTTTTTTCCTTTTTTTAAATCAACTTTTTGGTGGCCCTTTGCTGGTTTCTAAAACACTCCCAATCCTCAGATTTGCTACTCTTTTTTGCAACATTGTAAGCCTCTTCTTTTAACTTAACTGCCTGAGTCATGGATGGGTCTTTCTTGCTGAGCTTTTGTTTTTCAATGAAATGTATTTTTGTTGAATTGTTTCTTTAATGGTTTCCCATTGTTCATTTACTGCCATATGTTTGAGTCTATTTACCCAACTTATCTTAGCCAGTTCTCCCCTCATACCTACATAATTGGCTTTGTTTAAGTTTAAGATTCTTGTCCGTGATTGGAGTATGCCGCTTTCAAACTGAACGTGGAATTCAATGGTGTTATGATCACTGTTTCCCAGTGGATCTTTTACTATGACATGACTAATTAACCCTGCTTCATTACACAATATTAGATCTAAGATAGCTTTTTCAAGTCGATTGTGCAAAGTTATTGCTCCAGGAAACTGTCCCAAAAACATTTTACAAACTCATCTTCCAGACCACTCTTGCCAATTTCATTGTTCCAGTCCATATGAAGATTAACGTCCCCCCACAATTATTATATTGCCTTTGTTTCAAGCTCCAACAATTTCTTGTTTAATGCTCTGTCAAATGGTATAGCTAATGTTAGGGAGCCTATAAACGACTCCCACCAATGTTTTCTAATTCTTGCTATTCCTAATTTCCACTCATACTGATTCTACTTCATGATCTTCTGAGGCCAGATCCTTTCTCACTAATATCCTTATGTCACCCTTTACTATCAGATCTACCACTCCTCCTTTGCCATTCTGTCTGTCTTTCCGAAATATTGCGCATCCTAGAATATCTATTTCCCAACCTTGATCACCTTGTAACCATGTCATTGTAATGGTGATTAGATCTAAACCATTTACCTCTATTTGTGCCACTAGTTCATCTATCTTATTGCAGATTGGAAAATAGGAAATAGGAGCAAGAGTAGGTCATTCAAAACCCTTGAGCCCTCTCCACCATTCAACTAGATCATGGCGGATCTTCTCCCTCAAAGCCATTTTCCCGCACTATCCCCATATCCCTTGATACCTTTAATATCCAGAAACCTATCAATCTCTGTCCTGAATATACTCAATGACTGAGCTTCCACAGCTCTCTGGGGTAGAGAATTCCAAACATTCACCACCCTCTGTGTGAAGAAACTCCTCCTCATCTCAGTCCTAACTGGCCTACCTCTTATTCTGAGACTGTGTCCCCTGGAACTAGACCCCTAGCCAGGGGAAACATCCTTCCTGCATCCACCCTGTCGAGCCTGCAAGAATTTTGTCACATTCAATGAGATCACCTCTCATTCTTCTGAAGACGAGAGAATATAGGCCCAGTCTCCTCAATCTCTCCTCATAGGATAATCCCGCCATCCCAGGGATCAGTCTGGTGAACCTTCGTTGCATTCCCTGTACGATAACTATATCCTTCCTTAGGTAAAGAGATGAAAACTGTATACAATACTCCAGGTACAGTCGCACCAAGGCTCTATACAATTGCAGCAAGACTTCTTTACTCCTGTACTCAAATCCTCTTGCAATAAAGAACAACATACTGTTTGCCTTTCTAATTGCTTGCAGCACCTGCATGTTAGCTTTCAGTGACTTATGAACAAGGACACCCAGGTCCCTTTGGACATCAACACTTCCCAATCTCACCATTTACGAAATACTCTACATTTCTGTTTTTCCTACCAAAGTGGATAACTTAATATTTTTCCACATTATATTCCATCTGCCATGTCCACTCACTTAGCCTGTCTAAATTCCCTTGAAGTCTCTTTGCATCCTCCTCACAACTCACATTCCCACCTAGATTTGGAAATATTACATTTGGTCTCCACATCCAAATCATTGATACAAAGTGTGAATAGCTGGGGCCTAAGCACTGATCCTTGCAGTACCCCACCAGTCACAGCCTGCCAACATGTGAATGACCCGTTTATTCCTACTCTCTGTTTTCTGTCCGTTAACCAATTCTCAATCCTTACGAGTATATTACCCCCAATTCCACGTGCTCCAATACTGCTTACCAACAAGTGTAGGACGTTATCAAAAGCCTCTGAAAATCCAAATATACCACATCCACTGGATTCCCCCTTATCTATTCTGCTAGTTACATCCTCAAAAAACTCTGAAAGGTTTGTCAAACATGATTTCCCTTTCATAAATACATGTTGACTCTGCCCAATCCTACCATTATTTTCTAAGTGTCCAGTTTAAACATCCTATAGAATAGATTCTAGCATTTTCCCTACTACTGATGTTAGGCTAACAGGTTTATAGTTCTCCGTTTTCTCTCTCCCTCCTTACTTAGTGTCCAGTTTAAACATCCTATAGAATAGATTCTAGCATTTTCCCTACTACTGATGTTAGGCTAACAGGTTTATAGTTCTCCGTTTTCTCTCTCCCTCCTTACTTAAGGTGGTGACATTTGCTACCTTCCAATCTGCAGGAACTGTTCCAGAATATATAGAATTTTGGAAAATAACAACCAATGCATCCATTATCTCTACCACCACTGCTTTCAACACTCTGGATGTAGATCATCAGGTCCAGGGGATTTATCAAATTTCAGTCCCGTTAATTTCTCCAGTTTTATGTTTTTGCTAATACTAATTTCTCTCAGTTCCTCTTTGTTGCTACTCCCTTGGTATTCCTGCGAAGTTTTTTGTATCTTCCTCCGTGGAGACGGACACAAAGTATTTGTTTAGTTTCTCGGCCATTTCCTTATTCCCATTATAAATTCTCCTGTCTCTGCCTGTCGTGGCCCACATTTGTCTTTGCTAATCTTTTCCTTTTTACAAACCTATAGAAGCTTTTAGTCTGTTTTTATGTTTCTCGTTTCATATTCTATTTTCTCTTTCTCAGTTTCTTAATCCTCCTTTTGCTGAATTCTAAAATACTCCCAATCCCCAGGCTTACTCTTTTTTTGGTAACTTTGTAAGCCTCTTCTTTTGACCTAATACAATCGTTAAACTCTCTTTTTAGACATGGTTGGATCATCTTTCCTGCTGGGTTTTTGTGCCTCAAGACAATGTAAATTCTCCTCTATAATTCACTATGGGTGAGAAATTAGGATCATTTGCACACATTTTTTTGAGCGTTCCAAGTGCCTTTACAACTCCAAAATGACATCCAAGGCTGTGCACTTGTAGGGCAAATGGCACCAGACACCATATTGATGAGGGCTTTAACACACACACAGGGAACTGTCGCCAGAGGTATCCCGAGCAGGCAGATCATGACATCAATCAGCGTACAAAACTGATTTGACATCAGCAGTGCCATTTTTGAGCTCAGTGCTCCAACTAATGTCCTCGCTCAACATCGCACAGCTGAACCCCTCCCCTCCCACCTACTATTTAAAAGTAATCAACAACTTACAGGTTAGTTGCTGATTGATTTCTTCTGGCTGTTGCTAAGTATGTACTGGTGTTTGGTGCTTTGTTTAGTTGTTTCAACATGCAAAAGTCCACAGATAGTGTACGGCAGGTGCTGAAAGAGTTTTTGCTAACTTTAAGGCTTATGAACAAACCAGGTGCTCCCAGATATTGCTGCACAAGTCCTTTGGAATACTGCATGATTTGGAGAATGAAACAGAGAGCGCACAGAGCAGGATAAGCTACTGGACGAGGGAGGAGTGGGGAGAAAGGCTCTCAGCAGGGCGGCAAAGTGGCGCAGTGGTCAGCACCGCAGCCTCACAGCTCCAGCGACCCGGGTTCAATTCTGGGTACTGCCTGTGTGGAGTTTGCTAGTTCTCCCTGTGTCTGCGTGGGTTTCCTCCGGGTGCTCCGGTTTCCTCCCACATGCCAAAGACTTGCAGGTTGATAGGTTAATTGGCCATTGTAAATTGCCCCTAGTATAGGTAGGTGGTAGGGAAATATAGGGACAGGTAGGGATGTGGTAGGAATATGGGATTAGTGTAGGATTAGTATAAATGGGTGGTTGATGGTCGGCACAGACTCAGTGGGCCGAAGGGCCTGTTTCAGTGCTGTATCTCTAAAACCATTGCAGCTCAGGGTGTTCAGGGAGCTATTCTCCTATGTGAGCCTCAGCGAGAAAGAATGTTGCTAGATGTCTGCACTTCACTAAGGACACTTTAACTGAAATCTGCCACCTGTGCATCGCAACCCCCAAGCCTGTTTTCGGGTGCTTCTGAATTTAGCCCCCGCTATGCCTACTCATTTTGCATCAACTGCAAAACTAGGATATATTTACCTTAATTCCCAAATTCAGGATAAAGAGGGCACACTGATCTCTGTCTGGTACCACTTTTCACCAATTCAAAAGCATCCTTTCTATTCCAATTCTTAGCCTCTTCCTATCCAGGGCACTCAGTGCTTTGCACATTCAGATAAAGAACCTTGAATATCCATTTTTTACTTCTATTCCCTGCAATGACCTTATTCGCTGCAGTACAATTTTATTAAACTCTCTATCCCTTCCTGTTCCATTCTGCTTGTCCTTACCCACAAAGCTATACTATTCTAATGTCTCAACTTTTTCTGGGATTTCTAAATCTCCCTTCACCTGAACCCTCTCCCGCAACTCACTGTTAGTTCACAACTTCTAGCCTCATCTGCTGGCGCACTCTTAAGTTTGTAAGCTACGTCCCTTCCTGCCACACTCTGATCATCTTTACCTTATTGCTATCTTGCTTGCTTGCCTTCTCCTCTCTCTTTAAATTATCACAACTTCCCTCATTTGATCCCTCACCCCCATTATTTAGTTTAAAACCCTCTCTACCGCCCTAGTTATATGACTCACCAGAACACTGGTTGAAATACTCCAATTTCTATATAATCTTACTTAAGTAATTAAATAGATTTGCAGTTTTTAGCCTGGGCTACATGGTCTGACAGAGTGGCATTTTCCATCAGTTTTGGGCAATCTGGAGCTCATCATATGTAGGCCAACAGCAGAATGGTTCATTGTTCATTCTATAGCAATGCAATCACGGACATTTTGGTTGATTGGAAGTGCATCCTTGTTTATAGAGGCTGGATTCAGATTGAATATGAGGTAAACATATCAGGAAGAATCTCGAATTGCAACAAAACCTTCTGCTCCTTGAACATAATTTTCCCAATGAAGGAGGTCACAATGCATGGTTTGCTTCAGCATATCACTGCTACTGCAGAAGTAGGTTCTTGCACCTACTACACTGTTTGGGATCTTCTTCTCAATGCTGCTCTCACATGCGTTCAAGTCTTCAGAAGAAGGAATTTTCCTCCACACAAGATCAAATGGCAGGTTGTTCAACCTTGCCCGTCTCAGAGCGAAGACCAAAGTACGGAAAGTCCTCATCAGGGAACTCCGGCTGCCTGCAACGAATTTGGCCTAACCATCAGCCTCAAGGAAACGATCATCATGGGACAGGACATCAGAAATGCTCCATCCATCAATATCGGCGACTACGCTCTGGAAGTGGTTCAAGAGTTCACCTATCTAGGCTCAACTATCACCAGTAACCTGTCCCTCAATGCGGAAATCAACAAGCGCATGGGAAAGGCGTCCACTGCTATGTCCAGACTGGCCAAGAGAGTGTGGGAAAATGGCACACTGGCACGGAACACAAAAGTCCAAGTATTTCAAGCCTGTGGCCCCAGTACCTTGCTCTACGGCAGCGAGGCCTGGACAACGTATGTCAGCCAAGAGCGACGTCTCAACTCTTTCCATCTTCGCTGCCTCATGAGAATCCTTGGCATCAGGTGGCAGGACCGTATCTCCAGCGCAGAAGTCCTCGAGGTGGCCAACATCCCCAACATATACACCCTACTGAGCCAGCGGCACTAGAGATGGCTTGGCCATGTGAGCCTCATGGAAGATGGCAGGATCCCAAGGACGCATTGTACAGCGAGCTCGCCACTGGTATCAGACCCACCGGCCGTCCTTGTCTCCACTTTAAAGTCGTCTGCGAACGCGACATGAAGTCCTGTGACGTTGACCACAAGTCAGTGATCACCAGAGCTGGCGGACAGCCATAAAGACAGGGCTAAAGAGTGGCAAGTCGAAGAGACTTAGCAGTTGGCAGGAAAAAAGACAGAAGTGCAAGGAGAGAGCCAACTGTGTAACAGCCCCGACAACCAATTTTATCTGCAGCGCTTGTGGAAGGGTCTGTCACTCTAGAATTGGTCTTTATAGCCACTCCAGGCGCTGCTCCACAAACCACCGACCACCTCCAGGCGCTTACCCATTGTAAGCGACAAGGAGGCCAAAGAAGATGATCACTGCTACGAATTAAAATGCATCCCAAGTTGACCAATAAGTGTAGATGCACCACAAGAAGTTGGCTTAAAAATATTTCATGAAAAATAAAAGAAAGATAAACAATTTTACTTCTCTGGCTTCTTTATGGAGTGACTTAAAGGACCAAAAACTCTTGGTTTAATTTTAATTAAATAAGGAAGAATAAAATCTGCCCTTGTTGGAAACAGTGAGTCAGTTTGGTAATCCAAGACCTTACCCAGACCAGAAAGGATTAGAAACAAGGAAAGAGATAAGATAGAAATACAGATTGCATCTATAAGCTAGTGTGTTGCTTTGTCATCAAGTTCTCTCAGACTTACATTTTTAAGCCTAATCATGGAAGGTAAGTGCTCTAACACAACCCATTAAGGCTAAATGCACAAATGTGTTCCTTTGGTTCTTTGCTACTCTTCTCAATTGTGCAATCTGAGCCTGTGTAAGCCTTCCAGCACTTCTGTCTGTACTGCTGGAAGTCCAAAATCTACATTCTGTGCTCTTACCCCTATGTGGTAATGCTGTTTATTTACACTTGTTATTGCTGCTTATTTCATTCAGCTTTAATCTGAGCAGGTAAACTTTTCAGACATCCTAGTTGAACTAGCAGGGCTTTGCCTGTGGAGAGGCAAAACCAAGTGTCGTCAAAGGTAAGGAAACAACCTGAACTTGTATAGTGTCTTGCACGACCTTAGGACACCCCAACGTACGTTACAGTGAAATACAGTTTTCAGGTGAAGCAGTTTTAGGGAATGAGAGATAAATGGACAAAAGCAAGGGAGGGGGAAGGGACAGGGCAAAAGGAGAGGGAAGACATACTGCTGATTAAAAATAATTTTTCAAGGTATAATGCTATCATAAAACAGCATATACTCTTACTCCCCTGACCAGCACCCTGGGGAATTGCAGATATGCATATATAAATGTTAAGTCTATCACAAGTGTTATGCCATTACACTTCAGGCATCACGCATACATAATTGAGAGACAGGAAGTCTATTTGACCTCCAATTGACCTCAGGATCTGATAAGAGCCATCAACTTTTAGTTGTCCTTAAAGCAGCACATCACGTTGCACACAGCTTACAGCTTGACACAGAATAATAGATCATGCAGTGCTGCTGCAGATCCACCAATCTTGACTGAAAAGGTTATGTCAACATTCCAAATGTCACATTATCCAAGGTAAATTTTATCATACTTAATATTGGAGTTACAATATCTGCAGCTTTGTAAAAGACATTTCCACAAATAAGCCAAGGTTCTGAATTACAGCTTAAAATGTGATTTCCTTGAGCATATAATCCAAGAATGTAGAGAAATTGCAATTTGTAGCCTTAAAGGGATATACATCTAGACTTTCGCAGAATAGTGCATGTGTAACACCATATAGCTTTTCTGCTGACTTATCATCAGCACCACCATGGGAGATTCACATATATAACATTTTTATGGTGTCCTTCATGGTTTAGATCCCATAATTCAAAAGAAGTGCAAATAAAAGAGACAAAAAGCAAGTGTTATAAGTTGAGGCCAATTATAGATAAATTGGCCGGAATTTTACGACCGACAAGCAGGGTGGCAGCAGGGGGTGGCGTAAAATGGAGCGCGAGGCTCCAGGAGGCCTCCCCAACCTGCTCCCGCCTCCGCCGTCACTTTACGTAGGGCGGCAGGGGCAAAAAACGGCCCACTCGCCCCAAGCCAATCAAGGCCACTTAAGGGCCTTTGCCCGCCTCCACACCAATATTACGTGTGGCTGGTCGGGCGGCCGAGGACTGAAGAAGCCGTCAGGCAAAACCAGGCGGCTTCTGAGCGTCCGGGCTGGACCTCATGGTTGGGCTGTCTGTGCCCGATGGAGGACTGCCCCCACTACCTCAACCACCTCCAGACATAAAACGCCCCCTTTCCCCTCAGTCGACCACCCTTGCCTCGCCGGGCCTGACCGATTACCCCCAGCGAGGCAACCAAAACTTACCTGCCGTCCCGGCTCCCAAGCTGGGCTGCAGACCCAGCAGTTGCCACCGCTCCAGGTGGTGCTGCTGGGACTAAGAGCTGCTGGACCGCTAGTTGCCCGGCAGCTCTATTAGGCATGACTTCTGTCCTCAAGTGGGTGGAAGTCCCGCCCCACACCAATTGAAGCCCGGGGACCCGCAAAATACACACAGAATCCCCGGGCGAGGCAGACAGAGGTTCACCACCGACTTTTCAGTCGGTGGCCGGCTCCTGTCCACCGACCGTAAAATTCTGGCCATTGTTCTTGTTAAGAGAAGTTTATTTTTTATTTATTTAGAGATACAGCACTGAAACAGGCCCTTCAGCCCACCGAGTCTGTACCGACCATCAACCACCCATTTATACTAACCCTACAGTAATCCCATATTCCCTACCACCTACCTACACTAGGGGCAATTTACAATAGCCAATTTACCCATCACCTGCAAGTCTTTGGCTGTGGGAGGAAACCGGAGTACCCGGTGAAAACCTACGCAGTCACAGGGAGAACTTGCAAACTCCGCACAGGCAGTACCCAGAATTGAACCCGGGTACCTGGAGCTGTGAGGCTGCAGTGCTAACCAATGCGCCACTGTGCCGCCCTGCGCGTTTGTGGATTGACCTGAAGGTAGACAATTACAAAGCACCTGGCAATCTGCAAAGTTTCCTCAGAGACAATAATTAACCTACAATTAATTTTAGGATGTTTCCAACAATGAGATTTAATGGCCTTAAAAGAAAAGGTCACATACACAAAATGTAGCAGCAGAAAAATACATTGTGCATTAATGTTTCTGTTACTAGAAAACAATCTACATTTACCTTACACTTTTCACCTTCAGGAAAGCATTTTAAAGTGCTTTATAAGAAGGAAAGCAATAAGATGTACCATGAGCATGGGAAGAAAAGGAGGCTCGGGTGAGGAATGAAATGCATGGCCAAAACAGA
Organism: Heterodontus francisci; assembly: GCF_036365525.1. Classification (NCBI taxonomy): domain Eukaryota; kingdom Metazoa; phylum Chordata; class Chondrichthyes; order Heterodontiformes; family Heterodontidae; genus Heterodontus; species Heterodontus francisci. The sequence goes on along the minus strand of NC_090392.1, from coordinate 57,337,103 downwards.
GGATCATTTTGAAAGCAGAGAGGATGTTGATAAAGTGGAGGGAAAAGGGTAGCTAATTTCTGTTGTTGGCAATGTACTGAATGAGTGCCTTCCAATAGTGCAATGGTGGTAGTGAGGGGTGGGGAAAGGGCAAGGTTAGAGGAGCAAAGGGGCCATGTTGGGACAAAAGGCAGTAGTAGATCATGAAGGCTAGATAAGTTCAGGCCATGAAGGGATTTGAAAACAAGGATAAAAATTATGAAATGAGCACCATAAGGTTTGGATCATTGGAACTTGATAGTGGTCATGGAGCTGCAGGGCTTCATGTACTTGAGAACGTGAGATGTAGCATTTTTAATCAGTTGAACCTGGATTAAGACAGGGCCAGGAGAAGAGCATAGCAGAAGTCAAACCTTGAGATGATGAAAATATCAAAGTATGGGACCAGAGAGTGAGCTCAGGGTCAAGCAATTAAACCATGCTCAGAGGCAGAAAGCCTTTTCTTTTTGAAGAGCATAGTCTTTGTTTTGTAGTTATTCAGCTGTAAGAAATTTTGGCTCATCGAGGCCTTAATGTCAGGCAATTTGAGAGTATGGGAAAAATACCTTCGTCAATGGGGAAGAAAGCAATGTCAATGGCTTGTGGAAGCTAACTTTATATTTCAAGATAATATTGTCAAGGAATAGCATGTAGATAGTGAAGAGGAGAGGGCTAAGGATGGACCCTTACAGCACAACAGGGATGTGAGCAGAGCAGCAGAAGCCATTGGCAACACTGCAGTACCTGCATCATGTTGGGTAAGAACAGAAACAGGAAAGATAAGTGCCTCATAGGTGGATTGAAGAGGAAAGCTCGAAGAGGACGTTGAACGTGGCTCAAAGGACAATGAGCAGATGTAGGGGGACTCGGTCACTGCTGCAGATACAGAAGTTAGGTGGGAAAGTAAGCTGTGAGGAGGAAGAAGCTGCAGGGGGATATAGACAGTTTGGCTGACTAGGTAAGAACATGGCAGATGGAATGCAATGTGGCAAAGTGTGAGGTTATCCACTTTAGCAGGAACATTTAAAAATAAAGCGATTTTTGAATAGTGAGAGAAAGGGAAATGTTTGCATTCAGAGGGACCTGGTTGTTCTTGTACATGAAATGCAGAAAGTTAACACGCAGGAACAGCAAGCAATTAGAAAAGCAAAGATATGTTAGTTTTTGTTACAAAAGGATTGGAATACCAGAGTAAAGAAGTCCTACAACAATTATATAGGGCAATGGTGAGGACATACCTGGAGTGGTACTGTGTGAAGTTTTGGTCTCCTTACCTAAGTGAGGCCACACTTGTCCTAGAGGGATTGCAACAAAGGCTCACTAGTCTAGGATGAGCAGATTGTCTTGTGAGGAAAGATTGAGTCTTATATTTCCTGGAGTTTCGAAGACCGAGAGGTGATTGAATTGAAACATATTAAATTCTTAAGGGGCTTGACAGGGTAGATGCCGAAAAAATGTTTCCCCTGGTTGGGGAATCTAGAAGACAGTGTCACAGTCTCAGAATAAGGGGCCAGCCATTTAGAACTGTGATGTGTCATGCTGTACAGCTTGTGTTTGTGTTTTTGAGATGGTCCCTGATTTGGGGCTGGGGGTTTCCAGGTTGGAAGTCAAATGCAGGTTAGATAAACAAACAGTCCTGTGATTCAAACCAAACACTTGTGTTTTTCACCGGAAGCATTTGACTGGGAGGTTATGCTTCAGTTTCAAGAAAACTCTACAGTGTTAAGCCAGAAAAAAAGGCTGTGTCATCTTCAAAAGAAGCCAGCTGCAGAGCTAGGTGTTGTTGGTTTTAAAAGTGTCTCCCAGGGCTGATGAACTGGAAAAAGTTGGCAGCTGTTGGTTTGAAACGGACAAGCTCTTTGAATTGGAACCTGTTTTCTGGTAGCTGATCCTCGGAAGATACAAGTTGCTACTGTTATTTTCGGCAAACTGAAAATTTGTCAGCAGAGATGGCAGTGGATTAGACTGTGGTTGTTTGAGAGATGACAAATACCAAACCATTGAAGGGAAGACTGCATAGATCTCTATCGATAGGACTCATTACTGCTGTATCTGCTTCCTGGAGAACAAACTTGAAAAACTACCTGAGGAAAATCCTGATTTTTTTTTGAACTGTGAGACTGTGCAATGCCATCTTGCTGATAAACCTGTTCAGAGGACTAGTAAGGACTAACTTCGCTGCAGATCTGACAGACTGATTTGTTGACCCAGTCCTCTTCACGTTCTGTGATATGTGGAGCTCAGTACATTTTCAACTCATTTTGAATGGGCTGCCATTTTGAATTTATCCAGTTAAATGGCAGTTTATATTTTCGATGCATGCTTTTTTTTTCAATTCCTGCTGTCAAAACAAAAGCATACATTTGGAAAATCTTTCCTGTGTATCAAGCTACCATGTAACACACAGGAATCTCTATCTAAATGAGAGCAGTACAAAGCTCAAAAGATACTCAATTCTGGGTAATTGGCTACAGAAATTTGCCAGGCCTGTTTTGTTAACCTTTAAATGATGGTGAGTTTTGCTTTATAGCTGAATCAAATTCATAAATGAACCATCGTCCGAACACATGATCAGAACACCTTACAGTGTAAAAAGAAACCTGATCAATGATTTCAGTTTCTGACTACAGCATGATTTAAATACATTCATTGATCTAATAGATTAAGTTGTCATTCTATGTCCATGCATAAGTAGTTCCTAATATGTCTACCAAATCAAAATGTACAGAAAGGACAGACAGAGATGAAACTTACTGCAGATATTTCAGATACTGCATAGTTCACGTGTGCTAAATTAATGAATACAAAACTTACTGTCTTAACCACTTTAACAGATTGACCTTATGTGCGACAGTACTTTCTACTATAATGCATCTCCCCCATGCTGTTTGTCACAGCACTAATGCAGCGTGCATTATTGCAACATTTAAAGATCAGAAGACCGAGTTCTCATATGGAACACTTTATAGATCCCAACTCAATGGACAACAGAATGATTGAAGGGGTGAACGTTAATGTGAGATGCTCGCAATATCTTCAGTGCAAATCCCCATTCTGATTAAAGAACTGTTCATGTCTAATGCTGCATTGAAAATAGGTTTTCAATAGATTGTTAATTAGCTGGACACAAATTTAATTAATAACCCAGTGATGTAATCAAGAGACTGAGCTACACACCATTTCTTAAGTTACATGTAGTGACCTGACAGATATCCAATACTGTAATGTAGTGGATGTAAGCTTTGTGCCTCAGAGAGCTTCATTAAAAATTTAGGGTTTCAGTGTTTTTCTTGACTTTTGTGTGGTTGAGACACAATTATTTCAGAGCATTTTGCACTGTACTTAGGCCCTTCATTGGCTATAGCTTGCTTGCTATTGCTTTAAAGTAGCCAAGACAAGTAAATGTTGGTATCTAGATAGATTTGGGTGTCCTTGTACACAAATCACAGAAAGTTAACATGAAGATACAGCAAACAATTTTAAAGGCAAATGGTATGTTGGCCTTTATTACAAGGGGTTTGAACTAAAAGAGTAAGGAAGGCCTTTGGTGAGACCACACCAGGAACAATTTTTACAGTTTTGGGCTCCATAGTAAGGAAGGATATACTTGCCTTAGAGGGTGAGTGCCGAAGGTTGAGGAGACTGGTTCCTGGGAATGATAACTGTCCTATGAGGACAGATTGAGTCGAATGGGCCTATATTATCTGAAGTTTAGAAGAATGAAAGGTGATCTCGTCGAAACATATACAATTAAAGGGATTCACGGGATAAATGCTGAGAGGCTGTTTACCCTGCTGAAAGAGGAGAGAACTTAGGGGCACGGTCTCAGGATAAGGGGTTTGCCATTTGGGTCTGAGATGAGAAGAAATTTCTTCATTCAGAGGGAATCTTTGGAATTCTCCACCCCAGATAGCTGTGGATGCTCAGTTGTTGAGAAATTCCAAGAGAAAGATCAATAGATTTTTGGGAACCAAGGGATATATTGAGATAAAGCGGATAAGTGGAGTTGGAGCAGATCAGCCATAATCTTATTCAATGGTGAAGCAGGCTCGAGAGTCTGTACAGTCTACTCCCACTCCTATTTCTTATAGCTTCTGCATGTTTAACTGTATTTTCTGGAAATTGTAAATTAATTATTTGACAAGTAAAAATAGAAATCTATGTCATGCTTGTCTGTAACATCTTTGTTCATCTTTTTGTAGTTTATCTTTTGTTGTCGCAGGTGCTCTCTAAGGTATGCTTTCCTTCCTCATATTAATCTGATACAGTATATTACTAGACAATTGGTTCACTTGGGTATTGTCTTCCCGAGCTGACAATAGATTTTATTTTAATAATGCTCCACTATTGCTTTCTATCACATACTGAAATATGTATAAATCGTAATGGGAAATATAAAGTGAAACTTCTGTGACACTTTGCAGAACATTCTCAAGAATTTCTTGTTATCGAGGATCCATCACACTCATTCCAAGAGGAGAAGAGTTGCTCTTTTGATGTAGCGATACACGCTGGTGAAAGGATACACATATTAAAGACCAAAGAATTTATTTCTAAACTGTACATCATATCTAAATGGCCTGCATTAATAGGCATTTCTGACATTTTATAGTTCTAAAATTATACTGACACAAAAATGCAGAATTTTGAAATCCCTTATGTCAGTCAATCACTGACGTTCATAAACCAAATTACTCCCTCTTTGGTGAAAGAGGGACTGCATTTATATAGCCCCTTTCATGATGTCATGACATCCCACAGCGCTTTACAGACAATTACATTCTTTTAAAGTGCAGTCACCGTTGTATGTAGGAAATGCGGCAGTCAATTTGCACACAGCAAGATCCCACAATCAGCAATAAGATAATTTTTTTTATTCGTTTACTTTTGTGGGATGTGGGTGTCGCTGGCTAGGCCCGCATTTATTGGCCATCCCTAATTGCCCTTGAGTGACTTACTCGGCCATTTCAGAGGGCATTTGAAGAGTCGACCACATTGCTGTGGGTCTGGGGTCACATGTAGGCCAGGCCAGGTAAGGACAGCATATTTTCTTCCCTAAAGGACATGAGTGAACCAGATGGGTTTTTAACAACAATCGACAATGGTTTCATGATCACCATTAGACTAGCTTTTCATTCTAGATTTAAGAATTGAATTCAAATTTCACCATCTGCCATGGTGGGATTTGAACCCATGTCCCCAGAGCATTAGCCTGGGCTCTGGATTACTAGTCTAGTGACATCACCACTGTACCACCACCAAAGCTGACTCAACCAAATCACTCAGCCAAAGCTGACAAACAAATCATGATTATAAACAAGAAAATAATGAAGTATTCTTCATTTTGCATAGCTGAAACTACTTCCACTGTATCTCCATTCCACAATATTTTAATATAAGTATGTCACTGGCTCCATTAAAGTCTGACCTAGGTTTATCTGATTATTTGCAGTGCCATCCAAAATAGGGTAGTTCTTAGTTTGCTTTTGGTTCATCTGTATTAAGATAGTCCTTCAGGTCTTGCCTGCTCAAGGAAGGAAATCAATGCATTACTAGTGAATTCTGCAATGATGGAGAGTTTCTCCAGTTAAACAATATACTTGATAGGGTTCAAACAAAGCTTTCAGCCACTGTCACTGGATTTGTTTGGAAAGCAAACATGGACAACTCTGATCAAAGGTTATTGACCTGAAACATTAACTCTGTTTCTCTCTCCACAGATGCTCCTGACCTGCTGAGTGTTTCCAACATTTTCTATTTTTATTTCAGATTTCCAACCTCTGCAATTTTGCTTTTGTAAACATGGACAACCTGTTGGCAGCCAAGCAATTTTATCACATTAATAGAAACAACAATAGCTGCAAGGGAATGTGGCAATAAGAAAGGACTCTACCTACTGAACAAGATAGTAAGAGGGCAGCAAATGGTAAACACACCCCTCCCTTGTCCCCACAGTATCTGTTGGTTTAGGAAGTGGCACAACTATATAGTTAAATGAGCAACACAAATGAGATGAAACCCTGCTCAAGATCCAATGTTGGTCCCTAACGTTTCAAGTTTTAATTAAACACTTCTGATCAGGTAATATTATAAGATTGCTAGCTGTTACATTGCTAATTTAGTTGATTGCACAGGTGTTAAATGTTTCACAACTGAGAGAATCTCTTTACTTGAGAAAGATCCAGATGGATGCATTGAAGCCAAATCCACTGTAACTGAAACATTTCTTTTGATCAGGTGAGCACAGGCAGCAGTGTGGAATGTTTCCTGTAGTCCAATAGTGACGACACGTCAGAAGGTACATAACTGGCTGTAAAGCACCTTGGGATGTTCTGAGGCCATGAAAGATGCGATATAATGGAAGCTTTTTTTCTCCCACTTTCAGCTTTGGTATCAGCATGATGTGATTTAGGTCAATAACAGTATGGGGAAAGCATACAGTATAATCCTTCTCCGTTGCCTATGATAATATGCCTCAACTCCAATCTCACTGTATTAGTGGAGTACCTCCAGTTTTTGAAACCCACTTATAATTGGATCGAACTTACAAACTTGGCAGAAGGAATGCATTATCACGGGGTGTTTGAGGCAGACAGCATTGCATTTTTAAAGGGAAAAGTAGTTAAATATTTGGTTTTGAGGCTGCAGCAATAGTGGGCAATTATGCTGACTCCCAATTAGATCAGATTCATCCATAATACTTGGCCAAATTGATGGATTTCTACACTCTATGGGAAAGATTTTCTCTAAATAAACACACTATAGATGACTGAAACTGGTGAAAGATTATATATCTTCCAAATTTTCACCTAAAATCTAATGTTATGTGATTGCAGAAAAAGTGGAGAATTTACTAATGCCTGGAAGATTTCACCAAATGCACAATATATTTTTGAAATATGAAATGTTTTGATGTTGAAATTTACTGAGTCTCGTCATAATCAAAGTGTAAATCAATAAATGTGGCATTAATGTATATTGTTATGTCAGATACAAAACATCTTTCCTGACACAAAATGCCTAATAATTTGTTTCTGAGTGCAGAGGAGGCAGCAGCCAGAGGAAATGACAATACAAGCAATATCATATCCATCAGCTGAAAGCATTACTGGGTCTTAAAGATGATGAAAGGGCATGCAGGGATTCTCATCTGTAAATGGATCAAAGAAAATCAAACACTACGTGCAGAGTATACCTGCAATTGATAATGTCACTTTCTTGCTCAATCACTCAACCTCCGCATGCAATTAAGAATATTACAAAGTATTACAGAAACTGGCAGTGGAACTCTGATGACTGTAATCTTCAAGCAAGCTTGGAATGTTCAAGTGCTGAAGCATTTGTCATCCTGAACCTTGAGATGAAGGCAAAGATGAATCTGGTGAAAGAAAATCTCTGTGATTGAGGAAAGCAAAGTTTCTGCAATGTGGAAATTTACCAATTATTTTAGATAAATTACCCCAGTTTACTGCCTTGCAGATATCATTGAGATTACCTGTTCACAAGTCAGCCTACAAAATGGGCACTGCATGTCTAGAATGAGTTCTAACATTCTCTGGTGGTTTTTGCCCTGTCGGAAAATATAGTATTTTCTACCACCAATCCACTAACCTTAGTTAAATGTGCTTTCCAAAGATCTTTTTCTCATAGGAAACAAGTAATGTTTATTTTAATTAATAGTCTTGGCATCAGGGAGAAAGCTAAAACTTTTTACACATTAATGAAGTGAGAACTTAATTCAATAGCAGAAACTTTAAGGTGGCAAATACTATGCAGCACCTGCCATCCTGGGATCAATGAAACAAAGAACCAATTTCCAGAACCAATATATGAGTGTGGCCCAGTAACTGTGCCAAATAAGGTCAGTCCCCAAAAAAATACTGAAATGAAGGGTTGCAAAGTAATAATTTTGACTGTAGAAAATGTGAGATCAAACCGACCCATTGTCAAAAGGTTGTGATAGCAATTTGCTCAGAACAAGATTCAAGTCACAGGAGGGAGTTAAATGATGAATGAATGGCTTGACCATTCAGGTCACTTTCATGAATCTGGATACTATAGGGAGCTGCTCAAATGGATTTTCTGCCAAACAAGAGTGATAAGCTAAGAAAGCTGCTGCATGAACTCTCAACGAGCAAGGTGAATGTCCCTGATCTAATGTTTCCAGAGACCATGGGACACCTTGAATGTTGCATTCCAATGGATACCTGTGACACGAGTGAACAAAATTTGTCATTTGGCATTTTAATATTATCTAAGACAAATCTTACCACCTTAAACTGTACATTATACATCCTTGTAATGTAGATGCTCCCACAATAGTCTCAGATAGAAAATTCCAGGATATTAATCAAGTGATAAAGAACAAACAGCACTAGATGTCTAAGTCAGGATAGTGTTGACTAGGAAGGGAACCTGATGCTGATGATATTCCAACAATATTGTTACTCTTGTACTTCTCACCACACGAGGTCACAAGGGAAGGAGATGCTTTCAAAGTACCCTTATGGGTTACTTCAATACATCCTATAGATTCCACATACTGAAGCCATAGCACACCAGCACTGGACAGGGTGGATATTGACTCCAGTGAAAATAGCATTAATCTCGCAAATTCCTGTGTTCTGGATAATGCCAAACTTCTTGAGTGTTGTTGCAGCCGCACCCATCCAGATGAGTGGTGGATTTACCATCACATTCCTCACTTGAGTTTTGTGGAAGATAGATCGGCATTGAGGTGTCAGGATGTCAGACACTCATTAGAGAGCACCCAGTTTCTATTCTGCTTTTGGAGCCGCAGTGTTGGAATGGGTGGTTCAATTCAGCTTCTGATCAGTGAAGGCCCCAAAGATGTCGATAGTTGTGACAGTGAAGTAGCTGAAAGTAAAGGGAATGTTGTTGGGATTTCTCATGTGTGATGTGATCATCACTTTGCACTTATGTGGTGTGAATGTTATCTTTTGAACTCAAGCCAGAATATTATTCAAGTCCTGCTGTAGGTTGCATGAGCTGCTTCATTATCAGAGGAGCTGCAAACAAAATAGAGTGCTATGGAATACTCCGTGGAAGCAGAGTTTCTATTCCTTCATTGACCAAGAATTCACTGGCCTTCACTTTATCATGAGAATTATGTGACTAACTATTTAGGGAAGATTCTGTAATGTGAGCTCTGAATAAAAATGAAGAACATGTTCTTTTTCTTACATCACTCATTTCAGCTGCACATTTTCCAGTTAGTTGACAGTCTACCTCTCAGCAGAAAGCCCAGCAAGTAAATGCCAGCATTACCAGCTTTGGCTGATGGATGTGTACAGAGCTTGATAATACAGTCTCGTATACTGCACTACGCATCTGGGATATAGCTTTGAGACATCACTTGCAAGTCCCCTGTCAGTTTCCAGCTCAAATCCAGTCGAGCAGCAGCAGCTGACACCATGCGCAATATCAGGTTGTAGGAGATAACCTGCCAGCGGCCAAAGGAATGGTCCCCAGTATTCAGGTTACTCACACCGAATGGATTTTGGAGGACCTTATGATTGACAGGTGGGGAGGGATAAGAGGGGCCGAATCTTTCTTTGTGGGGCCCAGCAGAGCATGCTGGCTCATCCTGATTCACAAGGAAAGTCAAAGAAAGTAAAAAGCCAAAGCTGTTTGGGCCTCTTTTGGCCCAGAATCCTTTTCCTGCCAGGCTGATCTGGCAAGTAAGTCACAATTCCTTTTCCACTCAAGCCGATGGTTAAAGTTATGCAATAGCCTGGTAAGCATAGTTAAAGAAATTCTTTCTTTCTTTTGGGCCTCCTTATCTCGAGAGACAATGGATACGCGCCTGGAGGTGGTCAGTGGTTTGTGAAGCAGCGCCTGGAGTGGCTATAAAGGCCAATTCTGGAGTGACAGGCTCTTCCACAGGTGCTGCAGAGAAATTTGTTTGTTGGGGCTGTTGCACAGTTGGCTCTCCCCTTGCGCCTCTGTCTTTTTTCCTGCCAACTACTAAGTCTCTTCGACTCGCCACAATTTAGCCCTGTCTTTATGGCTGCCCGCCAGCTCTGGCGAATGCTGGCAACTGACTCCCACGACTTGTGATCAATGTCACACGATTTCATGTCGCGTTTGCAGACGTCTTTATAACGGAGACATGGACGGCCGGTGGGTCTGATACCAGTGGCGAGCTCGCTGTACAATGTGTCTTTGGGGATCCTGCCATCTTCCATGCGGCTCACATGGCCAAGCCATCTCAAGCGCCGCTGACTCAGTAGTGTGTATAAGCTGGGGGTGTTGGCCGCTTCAAGGACTTCTGTGTTGGAGATATAGTCCTGCCACCTGATGCCAAGTATTCTCCGAAGGCAGCGAAGATGGAATGAATTGAGACGTCGCTCTTGGCTGGCATACGTTGTCCAGGCCTCGCTGCCGTAGAGCAAGGTACTGAGGACACAGGCCTGATACACTCGGACTTTTGTGTTCCGTGTCAGTGCGCCATTTTCCCACACTCTCTTGGCCAGTCTGGACATAGCAGTGGAAGCCTTACCCATGCGCTTGTTGATTTCTGCATCTAGAGACAGGTTACTGGTGATAGTTGAGCCTAGGTAGGTGAACTCTTGAACCACTTCCAGAGCGTGGTCGCCAATATTGATGGATGGAGCATTTCTGACATCCTGCCCCATGATGTTCGTTTTCTTGAGGCTGATGGTTAGGCCAAATTCATTGCAGGCAGACGCAAACCTGTCGATGAGACTCTGCAGGCATTCTTCAGTGTGAGATGTTAAAGCAGCATCGTCAGCAAAGAGGAGTTCTCTGATGAGGACTTTCCGTACTTTGGACTTCGCTCTTAGACGGGCAAGGTTGAACAACCTGCCCCCTGATCTTGTGTGGAGGAAAATTCCTTCTTCAGAGGATTTGAACGCATGTGAAAGCAGCAGGGAGAAGAAAATCCCAAAAAGTGTGGGTGCGAGAACACAGCCCTGTTTCACACCACTCAGGATAGGAAAGGGCTCTGATGAGGAGCCACCATGTTGAATTGTGCCTTTCATATTGTCATGGAATGAGGTGATGATACTTAGTAGCTTTGGTGGACATCCGATCTTTTCTAGTAGTCTGAAGAGACCACGTCTGCTGACGAGGTCAAAGGCTTTGGTGAGATCATTGAAAGCAATGTAGAGGGGCATCTGTTGTTCACGGCATTTCTCCTGTATCTGACGAAGGGAGAACAGCATGTCAATAGTCGATCTCTCTGCACGAAAGCCACACTGTGCCTCAGGGTAGACGCGCTCGGCCAGCTTCTGGAGCCTGTTCAGAGCGACTCGAGCAAAGACTTTCCCCACTATGCTGAGCAGGGAGATTCCACGGTAGTTGTTGCAGTCACCGCGGTCACCTTTGTTTTTATAGAGGGTGATGATGTTGGCATCGCGCATGTCCTGGGGTACTGCTCCCTCGTCCCAGCACAGGCATAGCAGTTCATGTAGTGCTGAGAGTATAGCAGGCTTGGCACTCTTGATTATTTCAGGGGTAATGCTGTCCTTCCCAGGGGCTTTTCCGCTGGCTAGGGAATCAATGGCATCACTGAGTTCCGATTTGGTTGGCTGTATGTCCAGCTCATCCATGACTGGTAGAGGCTGGGCTGCATTGAGGGCAGTCTCAGTGACAGCATTCTCCCTGGAGTACAGTTCTAGGTAGTGCTCAACCCAGCGGTCCATCTGTTTGCGTTGGTCAGTGATTATGTCCCCCGATTTAGATTTGAGGGGGGTGATCTTCTTGATGGTTGGCCCAAGAGCTCTCTTCATGCCATCATACATTCCTCTGATGTTTCCGGTGTCTGAGGCCAGCTGAATATGACTGCATAGGTGTTGCCAGTAGTCGTTTGCGCAACGCCTAGCTGTTCTTTGTGCAGTACTTCTGGCTGCTTTAAGTGCTGCGGATGTTAAATCGCTGGGGGCTTTCTTGTAGTTCAAAAGTGCTAAAGAAATAGTCCACCAGTTTCAGATTGGTGTCCTTCTCACCTGTTCAGAAGAGCCAATTAAAAAGTAGCCTGCAGGAAGACAGCAGGATGTCAGTCAGCAAGTTAATGGGTAATTTTCACTGTCCTCTCACCAGGTTTCCATCTGGCCAGCAGGGTTAAAAAAAAAATCACCCTTTAAGATTTTGCCAAAGGTCATGTAATTTTAAGCATAAATGAGTTGTGCTGATAACCATTTTATACTTGAGTCTCTGTGAGCTTTTACACCAATCAAAATAAGCAAACCCTGCACACAAAATTGGCCACTCCCCTAGATTTGGAAAGGATAATTTCTACCAATTGCACCCATTCAGGAAGGTTCATCACATTAAAACATAGCAACTCTATTCAAAAAAGGAAAGAGGGAGAAAACAGGGAACTACAGGCCAGTTAGCCTGACATCAGTCTTTGGGAAAATGCTGGAATCTATTAAGTAAGTCATAACAACATGCTTAGAAAATCATAGTAGCTCAAACAGAGTCAATATTGTTTTACGAAAGGGAAATTCCATTTGACAAATTTATTAGAGTTTTTTGAGCATGTAACTAGTTGAGTAGATAAAGTGGAACCAGTAAAAGTAGTATACTTGGATTTCCAAAAGGCATTCCATAAAGTGCCACACAAAAGAGTAATATGCAAGATAAGGGCTCATGGAGTTGGGAGTAGTATATTAGCATGAATAGAGGATTGGTAACAGACAGGATGTAAAGAGTAGGAATAAATGGGGCATTTTCCAGTTGGCAGGTGGTCACTATTGGAGTGTCGCAAGGATCAGTGCTGGGGCCTCAGCTATCTACAATCTATGTTAATGAGCTAGACAGAGACCAAGAGTAATGTATCCAAGTTTGGTGAGGATACAAAGTTAGGTGGGAATGTAAGCTGTGAGGAGAACACAAAAAGGGTACAAAGAGATACAGACAGGTTAAGAGTGGGCAACAAGGTGGCAGATGGAGTATAATGTGAGGAAGTGTGGTAGTAAGTGTGGAACTTTGGTAGTAAGCATAGATAAAACAGATTTTTTTTTAAAGGTGTGAAACTTCTAAATGTTGATGTTCAGAGAGACTTGGGTGTGCTCATACATGGAACACAGAAAATTAGCAAGGTACAGCAAGCAATTAGGAAGGTAAATGGCATGTTGACCTTTATTGCAAGGGCATTGGAGTACAAGAATAAGGAAGTCTTGCTACAACTGTTCAGGACTTTGGTGTGATCACAATTGGAGTACTCTGTGCAGTTTTTGTCTCCATATTTAAGGAAGGATATACTTCCATTGGAGGCAGCACAGCAAAGGTTCACTAGATTGGTTCCTATGATGAGAGGGTTGTCCTATGATGAGAGACAGAGTAAATTGGGACTATCCTCTGTAGTTTAGAGAAATGAAAGGTGATCTCTTTGAAACATACAAGACTCTGAGGTAGCTTAACAGGGTAGACAGTGGGAGGCCATTTCTCCTGGCTGGGGAATCTAGAACACAGCAGCACAGTCTCAGGATAAGGGGTCGATCATTTAGGACTGAGATGAGGAGAAATTTATTCGATCAGAGAGTTGTGCATCTTTGGAACACTCCTCTGCAGAAGGCTATGGATGCTCCATTGTTGAGTATATTTAAGTCTAACTGTCGACCAGAGGCTGCAAGAAATACAGAATCAGTTACAAACTGCTGGATTGTTTGTGACCTGTAGTAACCTGGAGCTCAGACACTGGCCTGTGCCGGTAAAAACCAGTTTGAACTCATTAATTTATGTGAAAAAACAAAGGAGCAATCACAGGAAAAGAGCCTTATTTGGACACGGTGAGATACCGTGGTCTTTGGCCTGGGCCAATTAGGAGAAGATACGAACGAGGTGAGCAGGCTTAAACCAACCGGAAAGAGACAGCTCAGTTTTGGAGAGATGAGAAGGAGAATAATAATAGAGCTTTTCGGGCATAGAGCCAGCTATAAACTCCAAAGAAAACCATCGTGGAAGTGGAAGATCCTACGTGAGCAACGCGGCGACGACGTAAAAGAGAGAGAGAGAACGGAACGCCTGGTCAGCGTCAACTCTCCCCTTTTTCGGGATTATCCTTTGTTTTCTGTGACTAGGTCAGGGAAAGGTCAGAGGAACCTAATGGGTGTGCTTATCAATTCTAGCTAGCTTTGTTATTATCTGTATAACTCAGTTTGAGTTGCATGCTTTTGTCTAACTAAGTATATAAGCCTTATTCTTACATTGTACAACAATGTGAATAAAGTAAATTGATAGTTAAAGAAAGGACTGAGTTTCCTCCTCTTTGTACTAAGCCATTAACTGTAGCCTGTGGATTAAGTGGAGGGTGGCTCTCCTGTAACCCGATATCCCAAACACCCAGCCTGAGCCTGAATTAAGAGGACTTAGTCCCACGGGACGGCCAGGATCAAGTGGGTGCAGGGAATAAAGGGCCAAGGGGGAGTTGAATCCACTCCACAGTTTACACTAACATAGATAGATTTGGGTCACTCAGGGACTCAAGGGACATGGGGATGGGCGGGAAAGTGGAGTTGAGGCAGAATATCAGCCATGACCATTTTGAATGGCAGAGCAGGCTCGAGGGGCTCTTTATTTAATCTTGCTCCTATTTCTTATGTTTTCATTGCACCCAGATACTCAGGCTCACAGGCAGCCATGGTCATGTGAATTCAGCCTTCACCATTTGAACTGCAGTGACCAGCAGTCAATTTCACCCACTGACCAGCCTATTTCTTCAACTGCAGCAAATACTTGAACAAATTAATCACCTACTGAGAGAGTTAACTAAATTATAACACTACTAAGATTAAAATTACTCACTGCTCTCAGGGAACACTGCTGACAGAGGTGATGTGAATCAATCTGCACCCTGCTCAAGAGAGTGATTAAAATGTGTAAAAGCTATACAAAGTTTGCACAGAGAGAGAGGTTTTTGTTCCTTGCCTTATGAATCCAACCAGTCCCTTGAGGCCCCCACTGTCCCTGTTGCAGTCACAAATCAATTACATTTGATTATGCTGCTCGATTGCACTGACCCTCAGAGATTTTACGTTCGGACCGATGCTATTGAGTTTGCATGGAACCCGCAGCATAATTTCACTTCAGCAATAGGGCGCAGTGTCCAGTGCATTCCGGGTGCACTTTGTCAACTGTGTCCCTAGCAGAAACTCCACCTCACATACAATTATATAACGTAGTGAAATAGTCAAATACTCAGCCATGCATCTGCTTGGTTACTTCCTTATGTATTTCTTCCCCGGGTAACAAATGTTGTGAAAAACTTTCTGGAGAAATTAATATTTCACCCTACACTGTGAATATTCTGTATTTAGTACATGACAAAACAATGGAGAGTTTGCTTATTGATTATATAAACAATGTTGTTTCAGCAACTGTTATAAACCGATGTTCCCCACTTATCTTTCAGTGACGAACCATAAATGATGGGGGTGGACTGAAGCTTGCAGCGATAGCCTCTGATTCAGAGGCAAGAATGCGATCAACGTAGACAAGCTGAGACTGAAAGCGAGATATTTGCCCTGCCGCATCTGAACATAATCCACCAATTTCACAGGTAGTACCACAGAGATAGTGCAGCAGAGACAATATAAAACTAGAAGCTCTGGTGTCAGCATGAGCCCCGAAAATGAAGGAAATACTACTATTGACACAACTTGTGAAAGTATCAGATGACAAAATACTGATGGAATTCTGGAAAACAATTACAACTTTCACTTACATAGCACCTTAAATGTCGCAAACTGCCATAAGGAATTGTCGGGGGTCAAAAAGATGGCAGCAGCATTTGCATTTATATAGCTCCTTTCATGTACTGAAGCCATTCCTAAGCAATTTATAATCAAGTAAGTATTGCAGGAAACTCAGACAATTTGCTCTTGACAAGATCCTGCAGATGGCAATGAGATAAATGACCAGGTTATCTGTTTAATGATGATGGTTGACAGATAAATATTGACCAGGACACCAAGGAGGCCTCTTCTTCAAAATAATGCCATGGGAACTTTCACACCCACTCAAAAGGACAGAGCCTCAGTTTAATGTCTCATCTGAAAGGCAGTATCTTCGACAGAACAGCATTTACTCAATACTTACTCAGTACTGCACTCTCTTGAGTCTCTTGAACCCACAACCTTCTGACACAGAGGCAAGAGTTGTACCACTGAGCCAAGCCTGACATCTTGGGAGGAATCGTAACCCCAAGAAACAGGCGAGTTTGGGTGGGAGGTTAAAGTGTTAAAAATCTGAATCCTGACCCCCAACCCGCCCACTTCTAGTTTTACTGGAGGCTGGTCAAGGGCAGGTGGCCAAACCGCTTCCAGGAGGCAGGTAACTTAAATATTATAATGAGGCTGTATGCCTCATTATTATACACCATTTTAAATTTAACTCTGGCCAGCTGGTACTCCCGAGACTGGGGAGGCGAGGACTGTTGGATTCAGGAGGTAAATGCCTTTCCTGCTTGATCAAGCATACCTCCCCAACCCCTTGTGACTGTATCATAGCATAAATCTCTTTCTTAATATGCCAGGGAAGGAAGGGTTAAGAGGAACTGCCAATGAGTACTCAATGTTTTTTTTCTAAAGAAATCAGCAATAGTTCAAACACAGGTAGAAAGGTATTATCAAACTTGATTTTTGAGCATCACTTAGTTTCCTCTTCTGATTTCTCCCTGACCTCCAATAATGCTGTCCCCCACCCCTCCAATATAAGGCCTCCAAACTTCACCTCCCCCAACCATGAGGCCTCCGATCCCCTTTCCTTCACCTCTGACCACACCCCTCCATCAGCCTCTGATCCTCCTGCCTCCAACAAACATCAGCCAGAGAACTAAACCCCCACCCCCAGGTCAAGGCTCAGGCAAACCTAGTTCTGCACTCCCTGCCTGATTGGAAGCCAAGCCTGTCAATCAGACTGACCTCTGGGGGCAGGTATCTGCCATTGATGTCACATAAATGGCTTGCCAGTCACCCTCTCTTCCAGTGTGTCAGAAAGTTAAAATTCCGCCCATTGGGTCAGGTCCAAACAAGAGTGGGAAGGAGGCAAGATAGAAGAGTCAAACATAAACATTCTCATTAGTAGTGGTGTATTTCAATTAATTTAATGAATTTCAGCAGTTCCTTTGCAGGCTTTTCAGATCACCCGTCATACTTTTAAAGTCAAAGACAGAATAAGTTTCTGCCACAGGTATTTGATACATCAGACAACGCTGTGCAGGACTTTGATACCAGAAGTTGATACCGACAAGAAGCCAAAGCCAAAGACTTATAACCAGTCTTAAGAAAGGACTAGTATTCAAATGTGAACAGCAATTTTAGCCATTGTTGAAGATAGCACTTCTAACTTTCAATTCTTAAATTTCATTGAAAATACAACACTGAAACTATATTAATCTTTGACAGCACTAAGAAAAACTTCACATTACAATCACAAGTCTTGGAAAAGAACTATTAAAACAATGATTCCTATTTGCAATGAGAACAATAAAAGCTACTGCACACACTGAGAAAAAATAACTAAGGGTGCGATCCCAAATTCTCCACCCCCATTCCATGGATGACAGAAAAACTCGTAACTACGTGGAGGTTGGAAAAATGAAGATTTAACCATATGACAAAATGTATTGTCTAGACAAATTAGAAATTTAAAAGAATCCAATTTCCATTATGTTTCATGAAAAGAGAGTAAGTCAAAGAGATAGGTAAGACTAGATCTTCTGAAATAAAAACAAGGTGCTAGAAATACTCAGCAGGCCAGGCAGCATCTGTGGAGAGACAAACAGAATTGGCATTTCGCGTTTTCAGAAGGCTGATAAGATTTGAATCCGGTTCAAAGGCTTGAGGTTTGCAGAGGAAAAAAGACCTACCAAGTCACCAGATATTGCCTTGTAAACAGAAGTCCAATCGAATGGTGCTCAGAAGAAGTGAGCGAAGAGGACATTGACTTTGAGAAGGACACTGGAAGAGACAACCCATTGCAGCTGGGAGGGGTTTGGAATTTTTAACTGCAAGGATACATTTTTGCTGAGAACACTGTGTATAACTGTGGTGTGGGTTTTTTGAGTGCATTCATAAGTTAATAGGAAATACCTTTCTCTGGAATTTAGTGTATTAGCTACCTAAGTACTGTTTAGTTAATGTTGATTTTTAGTTTAGTCGTTCTAGTAAAAGTCCTAAAATGTGAAATCTTGTGTAATTCTTTAATCGGTCACGGGGAAGTTCATATCTCTTTTAAAGTTAGCAGTCTCTACTGAGGTCATAACAAACTTTATAATGATAACGATGGTAATTGTGAAAGAGTCAGCAGAGGTGCCTAATAAAGATAGAGGCCGGGATTTTACCCAAGGCGGACAGGAGCCATCCACCGAATGAAGAGTCGGTGGCGAACAAGCTTCTGCCTGGCCTGGGGATCCAACCTGTATTTTACGGTCGCCAAGCTTTAACTGGTTTGAGGCGGGACTTCCACCCGCTTGAGGTAGGAAGTCCTGCCTGATAGAGCTGCAGGCCAATTAGCGGGCCAGCAGCTCTCTGTCCCAGTAGCGCCACCGGGAGTGGTGACCACTGCTGGGACTGCACCCAGAATCACGAAGATGATGTTGGGGAGACCCGGAACGCAGGTAAGTTTTTGTTGCCTCACCGGGCCCTGGCGAGGCAAGGGTGGTCATATGGGGGGATGGAGGAGTGTTGGATGTTGGGGGTGGTTGGGGCATCAGGGGCAGCCCTCCGTCGGGCACAGGGTCCCGATCATGAGGGCAACCGCACCCCCCCCAGGCCATCAGAGAGCTGCCTGCTTTTGTTCGGAGGCTTCTCTCATGCTTCGGCCACCCACCTGCCATTCGTAAAGTCCACAGGGAGGTGGGTGAAGGCCCTTAAGTGGCTGTTAACTGGCCACCTAAGGGCCTTGATTGGCCAGTTTCCGCCGCCGCCGCCCTGCGTGAAGTGGTGGTGGATGCGGGAGCAGGTCAGGAAGGCCCCCCCCAGAGCCTCCTGTTCCATTTTACGCCACCCCCCCCACCACCACCATCCTGCTCTTTGGGGGTGGGGGGCGGGCGTAAAATTCAGCCCAGTATTTATGCTCTGCTTCCTAAGACTTCTCCAAAAAACTTCATCTTGTTTGAATGATTAAACATGGAGGCAATAATTCCTTCTGCTGCTCTTGGCAAAAATCCTTCCTGTAACACTCTCTGAATTCAGTAGTGTCACAAAACAATTACAGCTTTGCTTGAATTTTTTATTCCCATCTGTGGAAGAAGCAACAAATATGCACACAATCTCAAACGGGGCACATAAATATCTCACATTTTGGCACATGTGCTCTTCAAGAAAATCTGGGCCCAGTGAAATCAGTTTTGGGAGGAGATGAAGTTCAGACATGAGTATCCATGAGGTTACGTGCTCAAAGTAAAAATGACTACTGTGCATATTTGTAAGGAGCTGATATTCTCACCAAATTTGAACAAAATCAGGTATAAACCTTAGATTTAAATAAAAGGAAATGACAAGCGAAGTTTCAGCAATTCCAGAGAATAGTTTTGAAGAATAAAAGGAAGGGCGAGACTGAAAGCTATCCCATCATTATCTGTTGCAGTCACTGATAAGAAGGTTAAAAAGGCGATGTCCATTAATTTGCTTGAAATATAGTCTTCAGTGGAAATTAGGGTGAAAGTGACAAAGGCACACTAACAATTCAGTGGCAACTAAACTCTCATCCTTCTTTCACTTTATGAGTTTACTATAGGCCTGCACTGGGCAGATAAACCACTTAAACATGATTGAACCATATGAAAAAAAAACACAGGAAAAAAATCTGTTCTGGGGAAATCAAGTTGTTAAAAGAATGACAAGAAAGTGGAAAAAAGGACAAATGAAAGCATCCATCATGTTCTTAAACACAGGTAGGAAAGAGATAAGAGGAGGATTAAAGGAGCAGGAGAGACTGTCCTTCATTTGCTCTTGCTCTCTCTGGGAAGCACAGATCTCTGCAAAATCAGGAGGAGACAGGAAAAATAAAAAGCATGATTCTGAGCTGGGTAATGAAGCCTGTAATAGAGTCTGGTGGCAATGGAGCAGTCAACTTAGAACAAATGGAGGCCTTTAGGAAAAAAAAAACAAAAGGGGCAGGATGTGTGATGTTTTATACATGCCCAAGAACACAAAGCAGAACAGGTTTTAGTGCATACAACAGGAAACGGACAACATTTTGCATTCAATTTATATATATGCAATCATGCCAATGTAGAAAAGTAGCAAAAGCTGACCAACAGCTTCAGAGAGTTAGCTGAAGAGCAGCCCTGATCCCTGATTATAAGCATGAAGGCAATTCACTAAATTGGCTTGTATGTTTACCTGTGAGCGTAGGCAACATGTCTTCATTCATATTAATAAGGCAAAGAACATAATCTGAAAGCCTGAAGGGGAATGTAAATACTTTTGGTACAACACTGGGGGACTTTCACACCTTATTTGGTGCATTTTCAATGTGGATATTACAAGTTTTCATGTAAAAATTGACATTTGCTGAATTTTACTGAAAACTTGCCACTTAGGAATAAAGTAGTTTTCTTCATGCTTTAAAACATCTTTCTCCCCAAAGCAGCAGATAATCTATTGTTGAAAAAAGGTATAATATCAAATAGGGGATGGGTACCTTGTCTTATTGAACATGGGATCTTGCCATTCAAGACTGCAAGACATAAATTTAGAACTATTCAGATTTATGCCAAATGTGCCACCTCTATGCACAACAACTGGAAATGCATTTCTGAGAAGCATGCTCACCCAGAATTATGATTTTTTTAATTTAAAAAATTGTGGATTAGCTGAGGTTAATTTTAAATACTTTGATAGTTCATTCACAATTGGTATTTAAATCCGAGCAAAAAAAAAAACCAAAAAGGACATTTGGAATTCCAACGGATCAACCAGAATATCACTTCCACAAAAGCTACCTCAACAGTAATTTTCCAACATCCAACTCCCTCATCCTGGTTCACAGGAAAATTTCACCTGCCCAATTCTCCAGCCTATTCGGGGAAAACCTTTCGCACCCCCAGCCTTCAGTCATTCTTAATTCCTTCTTTCAATTCAATTTTGCATAATTTCTCCCATTCCACCTCAGTTCAAGCTTACACTCTTCTCTTCCCTCACAAACAAGCACGTGAGACATCCTGTCTCCTCTGCTCCCAAGTTCAAGCTGGAAATCTATGTTCTTCCCTTTTGTCCTCACTTTATGCTGTCTTTCTCATCTTCACATTCCCTTTGTTAATGGTGTCAGGTGTAACCACCCTGTCCTAAGTGCTAATCTTGGCTCTAGAATCACTATTCCTGGCTTCTCCCCTCTGACAACCGAAAGCACTGCTCTTGGGGTTTCTTTCCCCATCCATAACAAGCACTGGTTTGAGCCATTCTCATCACTTCAGGTCTTGAAGTGATTCCAGTTGCTGCATTAAGCTGAATTTTATGGACCCCCAGAGAGGCTAGGAGGCAGGCCTGTCCATAGAGTTGCGATGGGAGCCAGGGAAGGAGAGGGTAGCGGAGGGCCCTTCACCTTCTCGTCATACTGCAATTTAGTTGAGGGTGGGAGAGGCCGATGATGGCCTTCCCACCCAGAGGCCAATTGAGTCCCTTAAGTGACCTATTAACAGCCATTTAAGGGCCTCTTCCCGCCGCTGCTGGGATTTAAACAGTGGCAGGGGGCCTTCACCACACAGAGAGGTCTCCCAGTAAAACGAGGCGACCCCCTTGTTGGCTTTGGGGGGGGTGGGGGGCGGGGGTGTGCGGGGAGCCCTCCACTGAGGGTAACGTCTAGCCCACGGAGGGCCCACGCCAGCAAACAACCCAACTCCCTGGACCTCCCTTCCCTTTTACTCAATGCCTACTCTCCCATGCCATCACTGGGGCCTGCCAGACTGGCCCCGGTGATCCTGCATGACTTACCTCAGTTCGAGGTCTCCAGTACTGGGTTTGGTTCCAAGCCCTGGTGCAGTTCCGGCAGTGATCACAGCTTCCGGTGGCACTGCCGATGCTACTGAGCTGCTAGCCCTGTGATCGGCTGACAGTTCTTGAAGGTGAGATCCCTGTCTTTAAAGGGACAGGGATCCGGGCACCGGGCTATTAATTGGCCTGGTGCCATAGAATCACACGGGTGCGGGCTTCAAATAGCTGAAGTGGGATTTCCCACTTCTTTTGGGCCTGGTGCCAGGAGCCGGAAACCACTGCCACTAAATTGAGCCCATAATGTGCAGAAACTCCTGTACTTGTGAAAGCCATGCTGCTTTTTCTGCAAACATGCATCTTCAAACAAATAAAGGCGTGAAGGAATCATGCAACAATATTTTGTGCTCAAGCAATGAAAAGCGATTTGGTCCTTTGACCTCGATGAGAATTCAGATGTCAAATCTAATTTCCAGATTTGTCAAATGCAGGTCAAATATAAAATGGCCATTGCTGAGTAAAGACAACTTCCACTCAACCATCAGAAATTCAGACACTTATCCGTTGTTACAAATCAGGTTTTCTCGCAAATTATAATAACAGTGGAAAGACAATTTCCATAAACATACTGAGTCTCCCCTAAACTAAATCCTACATCCTTATTCATGCTACAAGAAGGACAGTGTGTCACAGGATAAACAATTAGCCTAAACTGTGGTTATAGTGCACTAGATATCATATGACTTCCAAACACATTCTTGCGCCAATTACAAATGGTGGTAAGTACCAGGCTCTCAGCCAATACATTCTGGCTATAACGAATTGATTTATTTATAAGTAAAATAATTCTGAGGCAGAAAGACACAAAAAATATTTTGAAAAATGGACTGAATCATTTCACAATAGGGAAAAAAAACTCTTTCCACAAAGTATTTCTTACACAGTCCATTACACAGCAAGGCTTCTGGCGAAAATATTTGAAGATTTATACAAGAAGGTGGTGCCATGGGTAGTGCAAAACTCCAAGCCATTAGGCCTCGCTATCAATCAGGCTGAACTAAAATTAAAGACATGAGAGAAATTTCCAAGCATTTATCCAAGTCTAAATATCTCTAAATAAAGGGCCATCAATGAGAGTGTTATAGTACAGAAAGAGGCCATTCAGCCTATCATATTTGCACTTGTTGTCTGAAAGAACTAATCTTTCACCAAAACCTTCTAATTTTATCATTTCATCTATTTCCTTTTTTAAAACTATAATATATTCTGCTTCCAGCATTGTTTCTGGTAGAGTATTGCACATCATTAACAAATACTTCTCCTAACCTCTCCCTTCATTCTTTTGGTGGTGATCTTAAATTTCTGCCCTGTAGTTATCAACTCAGTGCAAAGCGAAGATAGCTTTCCCCTGTTCAAAAACCTTCAAGATTTTCAACACCTCTACCAGATTAACTCAGAACCTCTACTAATCAAATGAAAACAGACTCTGTTTCACTGGTCTCTCCTTATATTTAAAACCTCCCATTCCTGCGATTATTATAGCGAATCTCTTCTGCAACCTCATCATGGCCTTGCCACATAAACTGGTCAGAATATTTCAACGGTAGCCGAATCAATTACAACCATGCATGATGAGCAAGAAAGTGTCTTAGTAATTAACTGGTACTTAACTTTAACTCGGATTTTTAATCTTAATTTTAATCTTTAATTCGGGCTCTGTACAATGAAAGAGAAAGCTGAATGATTTAGAATCAGTTTTGCCACAAAAAATTAAAATTCACATTTTGTAGGAAACCATAATACTACCTGGGATGCATCAGATAGTTTTTGCCTGCATTTTAAACTCCCTCGCAGCAATACAGAAATGCCATATGAGGAACAAGAAGAAATTATTCTGATGAAAGGTCACAGACCTGAAACGTTAACTCTGTTTCTCTCTCCACAGATGCTGCCAGACAGCTGAGTATTTCCAGTACTTTCTTTTATATTTCAGATTTACAGCTTTTTGTATTTTGCTTTGAATTAAGAAACTATTGAGGACTGGCTCAGCAATGGTTAGTTCATTGGCTAACCCAAAATCTGCCTTCCCCAGCTCAGACCCTGAATAACTCTGTTGATTTTCCAGAATTTTGTCCCAGTCCTCATGAGACTCATCTCCAGATAATTCACCATCTGCTCCCTCAATCCCTCTCAACTTTGTTCCTGACCATTCAACCACCTTGCTTGACCAAATGTTTGCCAAAATTATCAAATGTTCTCCTTCCTCAAGTGTCATTACCTTGTTTCCATTGCTGTCATGTTCTTAAAAAGTTCACTTATATATGACTCTCCTCACATGTCCTCACAGATGGTATTGCCAGATTCCACTTACCTCTCCCACTTTTCCTAATGCACATTCCCACAACACCGAGACCATGCTGCTCAAAGCAATCAATGATATTCTGTGTGACTATGATCATGAAACGGTATCCCTCCTCCACCCTTCAACCTTTCTGTGAATTTCAATAGGGTCAGCCACTTCATCCTCCTTCATTGTCTCTCCCGTGATCCAAATTCATGGCACTATCCCCGCATGATATATTTCTACGTGCCCAAACATAATGGAAACATCTCCTATAATGCTTTCTCCTTTGACATGTCTTGAGTTTACATTTTTCTATTCCTTTTCTACATAATGCCTCACAGCAACATCATCCATGAGCCTGAGGCCAGTTTTCACATGTACGCTGACAACATTTAGCTGTACCACCCTCCGACCTGCCTCAACACTTGTCTGTCTGACATTAGCCTTGCAGCATTTTCCAGTATAACACTGGGCGAGATCAAAGCCATCACATTTAGCCTCCAGCATTTCTGCCCAGTTCCATCTCCCCTACCAGCTGCTCCATCCGGCTGACCTCTAACAGTGTGCAGCTCTGGCGTCCTAATTGAGCATCAAAACTCAAGTTAAAACTGAAACAGTGTTTCACTCCATTCCCAGCTCAGCTCCCTTCAGATGTAGCCCTTACCCATCCCTTCCTTCCCGTCCGTTGCTGGGACCACCATCACCATTATATAATTAAGCCTATAGTGTCATTACGGTGCAGAAGGAGGCCATTCGAACAACTGAGTCCATGCCGGCTCTCTGCACAGCAATCTCGTCATTCTGTTCCTCTGCTCTATCCTCAGAGCCCTGCAGCTTTATTTCCCTCAAGCTCCAATCCAATTTCCTTTTGAAAGCATTCATTGCCTCTGTTTCCACCACCCTATATGCCACTGAAGGACGGTCAGCAGTGTGAGCCAACAACAAATCCCTCCTGTGCAGAAAGCGTAGATTGGATTTATGTGAGGTGAAACCTTTTCAACTAACTATCTATCAACAACTTCTAGATTAGGAGTACCTTGGGAGCATTTTGTTACATTAATGGAGGTTTAGAATTGCAAATTGTTTACTTACAATTTATATATTTCACTCAGTACACACTATGGTCCTCCAATATATACTTAGATAGCTACATTTATTTTTTTTTCTCCTTCGTCTGTCAGGCTTAAACTTGTGATGCTATTAGATTGATATATTCAGTCCATTGCTTCAGTTAAAAATGTCCATCACTCTGTTTATGATAGCGCAGATGTAAATGTAATTGAATAAGTTTTAAATTGAAAAGAATTTGATAAATTCAGTCCATGTTTGACAAGTCCACAGGAAGGTGTTAACCTTGATTGAACACATATTTATTCTGTTACATCAGAAGCAGCAATCTAGAGGTTGGTGATACATATTTAGTTGAAAAGTTTTCACCTCCCATAAATCCAATCTACACTTTCTCCACAGGGGGGATTTGCTGTTTGCTCACACTGCTTACCTTCTGCAGTGGCACACAGCAAAATACTATTGCCTTAAACAAATGTAACAATATAGACAAAATTGATTCCCTTTCTCGGTTTTTCACTCTTCTCCTTCCAAATAGCATTGGTCTAATTCACAAAGGTCTTTCTGGCCACACACATCCCACAACTGCACACTGATCTGACAGGAGGCTTCAAAGAGCAAAGACTATCCTTTTTAGCCCTGCTTCATGATAGCCTTGCACCAGGTGAACTTGTAAAAGGTAACTGCAGCCACCAGGAACTTTACTGATTATACAGTATGTATGTTGAAACAGCACTTCTGGTACATGGTGGGACAGATATCCCTGAAACTGATTCAGGCTTGAGTGCTGTTTTAACACGACTCCATGCACTGGCTACTCATTGACAGAATTCCTCCACAGATGACAGCGTGATCTCATTTAGGCCAAGAACTAAATGGGATTCTAATATTAAAAACAGAACAGGATATTATTGTTGGCACCAACACGACCATCCAGACCCTGACGCAGGTTCATGCCTTTCTTGAACAACTTGGGGTTCCATCGCAGCAATATCCAGATAATCAGCGACTAATCATATTTGAGAACGCCAGATTCTCAATCATGAGCCCTTCTTTCAAGTGTATGTGCTAAATTCTTTTTGCAGGTATCAAGGCATATTAGTTCCCCAATTTGAATACCAGACTAAAAAATCTGCCAATAAAAATTCATCTTCCAGGAGCACTAAAATGCAACATAATTTTTAGCTGCCCATGACCTTAACTTTCACTTTTTAAAAATATTGATGCCAGTTCAGATACGGAATATGGTGATTCTCAAAATTACCTTTTACAAAACAAATTCAGTTTCAGATTGTGCTCATTGCCTCAGGAAAGAAGAGAAACGTTTGTAAATTCTTTGAATTCATGAGCTCTTTCATGTCAAGATTACAGTAATACCAAACACAGACAGATTGTGGTGGATAGACTTTCTGTATCACAAGTGAACCGAAATTCCCACAATACAAAAGCTGTATAAGCACTAATGCAGAATGAGAATTCTGGATGGATTTTGCACTCTGCAATTCTCTCTGTTGTACCATCCTAAATGTAGATCTACTGTGCTGTTTCTAGACAAACAATTAAAAAAAAAATTCTCAGGATTTCAGTGTCATTGGCAATGTTGGCATTTATTACCCATCTCGAGTTGCCCTTAAGAAGATAGTGGTGAGCTGCCTTCTCTAACTGCTGCAGTATGTGAGGTAAAGGTTCTCCTCAATGCTGCTGGGTATGAAGTTCCAGGATATTGAAGGAACAGCAATATTTGTCCAACTCAGGATGATATGTGACTTGGTGGGGACCATGGAAGTGATGGTGTTCCCATGCACCTGTCCTTGTCCTTCTAGGTGGTTGAGGTCAAAGTTTTGGGAGATACTGCCGAAGAAGCCTTGACGAGTTACAGCAGTGCATCCTGTAGATAGGATGCAATGCAGTCCTGGTATGTCAATGGTGGAGGCAGTGGATGGTTAAGACAGTGGATGAGCTGCTGAAAAGTGCTTTTTCCTGATAGTATTGAACTTCCTGAGTGTTGTCCATCCAGGCAAGTGGAGAACATTTTACCTGACTCCTAACTTGTACCCTGTAGATAGTAGGGGGCTTGGGGAGTCAGGTAGTGGACCATTCACTGCAGAATAGCCAGTCTCTGACCTGCTTTATTTGCTATGAAATTTATGTGGCTGGTCTTAGTTCAGTTTCTGCTCGATGGTTGGTGGTGAGGAACTCGATGAATGAACGCTATTGAATGTCAAGGGGGGATGGTGGTTGTGCTATCTTGTTTGAAACGGTCAGTGTGTGACACTTGTGTGATGTGAATGTTCGTCGCCACTTCCTAGCCCAAGCCTGGACGTTGGCCTGATCTTGCTGCAGGGAGGCATGGTCTGCTTCATTATCTAAGAAAGTATGAATAGAGCAGAGCACTGTGCAATCATCAGCAAACAGCCTGACTTCTGACTTTATGATGGAAGAAAGTTTGTTGATGAAGCAGCTGAAGATAGTTGGGCCTGGCACATTGTCCTGAGTAACTCCAGCAATATTCTGGGGCTAACACGATTGGCCTCCAACAACGACGACGATCTTCCTTTGTGCCAGGTAGGAATCCAGCTACTGAAGAGTTTTCCCCCAGTCCTCATTGACTTCAATTTTATTAAAGCTCCTTGGTGCCACACTTGGTCAAATGCTGTCTTGGTGTCAAAGGCAGTTACTCTCACCTCACCTCACCTCTGGAATGCAGCACTTGACTGGATCCAGGCTGTACTATGTCTGGAGCTGAGTGCTTCTGGAGAAACCCAAACTGAGCATTGGTGAGCAGGTTATCAGTGAGTAAATGTTTCTTGATAGCCCTTCCGTCACTTTACTGATGATAGGTAGTAGGCTGTTGAGACAGTATTTAGCCGGATTGAATATGTCCTGCTTCTTGTGTATAGGACCTACCTGGGCAATTTTCCACATCGTCAGGTAGATGCCAGTGTTGTAGCTGTACTGGTATAGTTTAACTAATGGTATGGCTAGTTTTCAAGCACAGGTCTTCAGAACTACATCCGAGATATTGTTGGCCCATAGCCTTTGTTGTGTCGGGTTCACCCAGCCATTTCTTGATGTCATGTGGAGTGCATCAAATTGGCTGAAGACATGCGCCTGTGATGGTGGGGACCTTTTTTTTTAATTTAATTAATTTATTTAGAGGTACAGCACTGAAACAGGCCCTTCAGCCCACCGAGTCTGTGCCGACCAACAACCACCCATTTATACCAACCCTACAGTAATCCCATATTCCCTATCACCTCCCTACACTAGGGGCAATTTATAACGGCCAATTTACCTATCACCTGCAAGTCTTTGGATGTGGGAGGAAACCGGAGCACCCAGCGAAAACCCACGCAGACACAGGGAGAACTTGCAAACTCCGCACAGGCAGTACCCAGAATCGAACTAGGGTCCCTGGAGCTGTGAGGCTGCGGTGCTAACCACTGCGCCACTGTGCTGACCTCATGAGGAGACCAAGAAGGATTATCCATTCAGCACTTCTGGCTGAAGATGACTGGCTACACTTCTGCCAACTATTCTGCATTGGCCTGTCAAAGATAACATAAGAAACAGGAGCAGGAGGAGGTCATTTAGCCCCTTGAGCCTGCTCAGTCATTCAATAAGATCATGTCTGATCTGATTGTGGCCTTAACTCCACATTTCTGCCTGTCCCCCACCCAGCCCCCATAACCCTTGACTCCCTTGTTGATCAAAAATCTGTTTAACTCAGCCTTGAATATATTCAATGACCCAGCCTCCACTTCTCTCTAGGGAAGAGAATTCCAAATATTAACAACTTTCTGACAAAAGAAATTCCTTCTCATCTCGGTCTTATTTTGAAACAGTGCCCCCTAGTTCTAGATTTCCCCATGAGGGGAAACATCCTCTCAGCATCGACCAAGCCAAGCTCCCTCAGAATCATATAAGTTTCAATAAGATCACCTCTCATTCTTCTAAACTCCAACAAGCACCACAAATGAATCACCGACCTTACAGGAATCAACACATGTACCTATTAACACAATAGCTGCCATCACTATCAGGTGGTAAAGACGGCTGCAGTTTTCAATAGAGCATTTTACATGGAATTCCCCAGTTTAGTCTGTATCTTAAACACAAAGAGGCACACAAACATTCTAATAAATGTCAGACTTAGATATTATATGAGGGTTAAATTATAAGGACAGGTTGCATAGACAAGGTTTGTGTTCCCTTGAATATAGAAGATTAAGGGGTAATCTAATTGAAGAGTTTAAGATGATTCAATAATTTGATAGGGTACATTGGGAGAAACTATTTCCTCCAGTGGGGGAGTCCAGAACCAGGGGGCATAATTTTAAAATTAGAATTAGGCTATTCAAGAGTGATGCCAGAGGCACTACTTCATAGAAAGGATAGTGAAAATCTGGAATTCTCTTCTCCATAAACCAGTTAGGGCTAGGGCTGGGATCTAGTGGAAGCGGCAGGGCTCCTGGCGCTGGGCCAAAAAGGCCGGGTGGGAGACACCCACCTTGGCCTTTTCGCTCCACACCAGCACGATCCTCCGTTGTTCCAGAGCAAAGTTTCCGGCACTGGGATCTCCATCCCTGTAAAGACTGGAATCCTGCCTCCATGAGCTGCCAGCCAATCACAAGGTCGGCAGCGCCACTAGGAGCGGTGATCACTGCCGGTATTACAGAGGACTTGGACCCAGTCCAGCGCTGGAACCCTGGGCCTCAGTGAAGTGAGGCAGGTCGCTGTGGTCAGTCGGGAAGGCCCCAGCGAGGGCGGGGGGTGGGACGGTTGGCGTGAAATCCACAGGGAGGGGTGTCCATGGAGGGAGTGGTTTTGCCGGTGGGAGTCGTCCATGGGCCAAAGATTGCCCAGGGAGGAGGGGCCTCCCCAAGTCCTCAGGGAGTGAGCCTCTTTATACAAGGCACCCTCCCCACATGGTGGAGGCACCCCCTGCTGTTGGTTAGATCCCAGCGGCGGTGGGAAAAGACCCTTATGTGGCCATTAATAGGCCACGTAAGGGCCTCAATTGCCCTTTGGGTTGGAAGGCTGTTGTTGGCCTATCCTGCCCCTGGCAAAATCGCTTGGCAACGGAGCCCTCCACCCACATGTCGCGAATCTCTGGGCTCCCATCGCCTCGGAATGGAGGGGGGGGGGGGGGGGGGGGTGGCGGGGAGGTCCATAAAATCCAGCCTTAGGTCAAATGAAAATTTCAAAACTGAGCTTAACAGATTTTTGCTGGTTGAGGATATTAAGGGCTACAGAACTAAATTGCGTAGATGGAGCGAAGATACATATCAAGCATGATCTAACTGAATGGTGGAACAGGCTCAAGGAGCTGAATGGTTTACTCCTGTTCCTATGTTCCTATTGCATTTTGGACCCAATCATTTATGACAATTCCAGCTAGCTGACATGATGACATGCAGAGATACTCCAATAGATGGATAGGCTTGCTTAGAACCAAAAGTTTGCAGGCCTTGCAACAAAGACACACAAGGAAAGGCAGTGGACTTTACGATGTGCATGAGGAAACTCAATTTTCCGAAGCTTCGTCAACAGAAAACAAGCAGGTGAGAAAACTTTTCGCACTTCTATCGAGGACATTTGTTCTCCCATAACTTCAAATAATTTGTTTTCTACTGAAAAATGATTGAATTATTTTGTAAAGAAGCAATTTGCTGAGAGCCTGCTGTTCAGTGCAGAGGAACACCTGCAGTTGGGAATTAGTTCTTGGTTCTAGGAAAGTCTGGCACAAGCATAAATATACAGAAAATTGAATTAAAAACAAGACATGCACAAAAGAAAAATCACTAACCCACAATACAGATCTGCAAACAATTGTTCGGAGACCAGAGGGGGCAAATATTACACAGCAGAAGTAGTTCTTAATTAACACTGTGTCATCTATTTTGTGTTTCAAATTTCCTTTCAAACCTCCACCACCATATGCTTATCAGGAAGCACATTTTGCAGCACACAGTACCAAGCTACCAACATGTATTTCAAATGGACTGTTTCTATTTTGAGGCCAAGGAATGAATGGGTTTATTGTGATGAGAATAGGATAGAAATGATGGATTTGAATGGTATTCAATAGGATGTGCAGCATCTCGCCCTCAAATGAATGCAGTGCATCAGTACTGATTACTACGAAAGGCAACTGTGCTCAAATAATCAGTTTATTTCGAAATACCCGTCCTCATCTCGTGAAGGAACTTCTTTGACCTCAAACAGAAACTGTAAGCGAATAGCTAGTTGCAGAAAAGGTATCAGAGTCACATTAAAATCCATCACATAATGTCAGATTTTGTACCCTGTTTACTGTGCATCACTACCCCTGGTCATAAGCACTACTACAAATATAAATGGCAGGCAGCTTTAAAGCTAACATTTTCTTCCAGCAAAGAGGTCAGTGGCTCACCTTGATGACTTTCATGATATCTGTCCCAATATCATTGCAGTTTGTCGCCGCAAACACAAATTTGGGACTTTACACCAATTGGCTGCAGCATTCATGCTTTTATTTTTGACAGCTTCCTCTTTTTCCCCTAAACTTTTTGCTGGAGTATGGCTGTGCAATGTTGGCTGCCCTTCATACCTTTTCCAAGTGGTCATTCTTCATGTGTGAACCCTAACCGTGAGCTGTAGATTATTCAACTACAGGGAGCTGTGTCCAGTCTTGCATTTCTCTTCTTCTTAGGTAGTCCCTCGGGAACGAGGATGATTTTCTTTCATTCCAGGGTTGTGGGTTCTTAGGTAACTGAACAGTCTAATTCTGGATCTGCACACTCTGCCACAGGTGGGGCAGGTGGTATTTGGTGAGGCGAGTGAATGGGATGCTTGAGTTTCCAAACGCTCCTTCCACTGTTTGCACTTGGTCGCTGCCTGGGCACGTCGATGTTGTCCGAACTAGCTGGCACCTTCACGGATGCTTCTTCGCCATTTTGGGTGATCTTGGGCAACAGATTCCCACGAATCAGTGCAGAATCTTGCATTTAACCAATGTGCAGTTGTGGTCACCAGATACTGATCAGGAAAATGAAATCTGACTGATGTTCCCCTCCATCACCCAGAGGCGCTAAAGCTGCATCAGTGTTGCAGTGGTTGAGATCAGCTAAAGAAATGTAGACAGGGGAACAAATCTAGGACTTCCTGGTTCATATTGTTTGGCCATTTATTGGATAAATCCCAGGGCAGCAAGAGAGGAAATTTCTCTGTTTTGTGCTTTGAAATGCACTTTTTATGAGCTCTGATTCCTCCTAAGATACATTTTTTTAAATTTTGTATTTAAATATTTGGAGAAAAGGTCCTGAAAGCAGCTGGAGTCACAGCTGTAACTGTGTGCCCCTAAAATCTGTCTTTGTACCAAATAATGGGAAAGAGGTCAGGATGGATATGAGTAGGAATGAGTGGCTGGCATCTGCTTGCATACCATCAGCAAAATAACAAGGCAGAAGGAGTACTAATTTTATACAGTTTTGGACAGATTCTGGATAGTAGAATCACAATGTTAGTAATTCTCTGCTCAACAATGCAAAACAAGACAATCAGGATGGACAGTTTTACAAGTGCAGCGTCATAGGCAGTTGTGCTACACAGGCACATTATCTTCATGTGTTAATTCCCTTTGGCGTGTGCATCAAACTGATCTGAGAACATGGTACGGAATTGCGAAATAACCACCACGAAACACCTTCAAACAAATCACGCCCTCATCCCCACTGAATACTATGCAAATCCTGAGTTCTGTGCGCACAATCTCATGGCAGATTGGTCATATGCTCGAGAAGAATTGGTTGTAATTTGATAAGCTGTGCTTAGCTGAAGTAGTATTCTGCATATGACTGCGG
Organism: Heterodontus francisci; assembly: GCF_036365525.1. NCBI lineage: Eukaryota > Metazoa > Chordata > Chondrichthyes > Heterodontiformes > Heterodontidae > Heterodontus > Heterodontus francisci. The sequence goes on along the minus strand of NC_090392.1, from coordinate 57,303,906 downwards.
AAACAATTCAAAGCAGGTGCCTTCTCTGAACTTTAATGTACATTTGATATATTCATGTTGAGTGTCACCAATGAGGTAAACTATTTTCCTGGCTATGTATTCTTTTTCTTCATTAAAGCATTGTGCTTCCATGCTCTATTACACAGTAAACCATGCATAAGGGCACTTGGCACTTCCATCAAAGGAGGGAACTGCAACTGACGGTAATGGGGTCTTTCTATTTATTTATGCATCTACAGACATTTACTGAGTCCTTGCTGCATGTAAATTTTTTTTTGTTAAATCTGACTACGCTGGGAATTCTGTGATATTTACACATTTAATTGGAATGGCAAATTGAATTTCAGACACAATTCAACAGTCCTACCATTTATTTTTGTCATCTTGAATCTGTAGCACGTTGTGAACTTGCCTTAAAGGGACTGACCTTTCTGTAGGCTTCATCAGCAGAACATGTCTCCAGGCATCATTAGTGCCCTCCTGCTAGCTTTGTTTGAATATACATTTTGATTTAGAAATTGGTCAGTACAGTGTCCGTTTATCAGGTGCAGCTTAGACTTCTCAGTCCCTTATATGGCTGGCAGGAAGCAGGTGCACATTTCCGTCCAGAAATGTGCCACCTGCTTATATCGGTTAAGGACAAACAAGAGCCTCATTACCCATGTCTGAAACAGGTTAGACCCTTTGCCTACGCAAATAAGGGACCTAACACCTGTTTGATGCCCCCTTCACTGAGATTGGAGCAGGAATGCTCCTCCCGACTGCACATTAAAAGGACCAGATCACCACTCCCCAGCAACATCGCTGCCACTTCCAACCCAATTACAGTCCAGATTTCCCCTCTGATTCTAACCCTGCCCCTGAAATCCCTAATTTAAGCCCCCATTTCAATCCCTGACCTTGGACCTCATCCCAATCCCGAGCCTAGGCCCCAATTCCTGATCCTCAGCCTAGGACCTCATCCCAATCCCTGGCCCAGGCCCCCATTCCCAATCCCCAATTTAGGATCTCATGTTAATCCCTTGGCCCAGGCACCTATGCCAATTCCTGGGTCCAGGCATCCATGCCGATCCCCGGGCTCAGGCCCCATCTCAACCTCCAGTCCAGGCCCTACGCTGACACCCAATGCAGGCCCCCATCCCTATTCCCAGGCCCAGGTCCCCATGCTAATCCCCGGACCCAGGCTCCCATTTCGACCCCTGACCTAGGTTCCCATCCCCAACACAGGCCCTGGTACCTGACCCAAATCTCTGACAACACTTACTTGAGGGCTGCTGCAACTCCATCAGAGGCCTAAAAATGGCAGTCCTCTTCACTGGTATGCCCTTGACACATTTCCCGTTCCACTGAAATGATGCCCGAGGTTCAGTATCTGGAGAACCTTAGGCATTCACCATTCAGGTGTAAGGGATGCCAACTCCACCTCACATACAGTGGCAGTGGCGCAGTGGTTAGCACCGCAGCCTCATAGCTCCAGCGACCCGGGTTCAATTCTGGGTACTGCCTGTGTGGAGTTTGCAAGTTCTCCCTGTGTCTGCGTGGGTTTCCTCCCACATGCCAAAGACTTTCAGGTTGATAGGTAAATTGGCCATTATAAATTGCCCCTAGTATAGGTAGGTGGTAGGGAAATATAGGGACAGGTGGGGATATGGTAGGAATATGGAATTAGTATAGGATTAGTATAAATGGGTGGTTGAGACTCGGTGGGCCGAAGGGCCTGTTTCAGTGCTGTATCGCTAAACTAAATACCCACCCCGCACCTCAAAAATGGGCCTGATTCAATTTCTAGGCCTTTATCTTTTAACCAGAAAATAAAATAAAATCTTGAGAGCAATTAGTAAAACAAAAGTCAAATTCTGGACAAAGCGAAGTTCACCCCCTGTTGCTGATCTTGCCTTGAGTGCCATCTGTGGTGATCTGAACAACAAAATAGTCAGTAGGTTCTTTACTGTTTGGCATCGCTTCATTTCTGCTAAAAATGTCAGAAAACATAAAAATCAAAAAACTATGACTGAGGCCTGATAGAAACTAGTTATATTTCACAAATCAAGCTGCTGACTCATATAACAAGAATAAACATAACTTACAGTTTCTTCTTCATCTGTTTTAGACCTAATTTTCAATTATTCTTTCCCAGCCAGAATGCCTGATTGCTGCTCATGGTGCTGAACATCAGTTGCCAAGCAATAGGCTCTTCTCCCATCCACCACACAGCCAAATCATTGCCACAAGCAGATTCAGTGGTCTTTCTATTCCTTATCAGATCTATGAATTCCACATAGGCGAGGGTTCCCACATTCGCAGATTGTCCAGGAGTCTCCCAGAACATAAGCTGAGTCTTGCATGCAGTTAAGAGTCGCCTGTTTCATTACACCAGAGTACTGAACTCTGCTAATAGATATTGGGGCTGGAGCGGGAGGTGGCGACAAGGAGGGGTTGGTGGAAATTCTCATAGGTTCTCAGAACAACTCATCTGAAATCAGCGTAACCAACGCCAAAGATGGTAGAATTTTAAGTGGAAGTTACGTTCAGCAGAAATCGAGATTCTGCGATCTTTTGCACTCGTCTAAAAAGCATGGCACCAGCAGCTCGACCCACATCAAAACTGGCCATGTCCCAAGATGTATTAATTTTCATTAGGAGTTTCCACTAATTGCAGAACCTTTGAATTAAGCTATTGAATGCAAGAACACTAAATGGCACATTTTAAAAACTTTAATAATGCACTAATTTACTAAGAAACTGGCTTCTGTACCCGAATATAACCAGAACATTGCTCTGTATATATTTTAAATAACATTTTCAGAAATTTAAAATTGGGTTACTCACAGATGGTGGATTGACAGTGCAATTAAATATCCTTATTTTTTGCGATAAACCCACTTTCAGTCTTATTAATCAAACTGCACCGGGTTATCACTCTGAATTATAACAAGGAATATCTTTTAAAGCAATTTTTTAAAATTACATTTAAACACTGTCCCTTTCCACTGGCTTTGGCAGATTTTATGTTTGGCAATATGCAAATGAATTTGAGCAGAAACTCGAGAGAAAAAACACTTTGGAAAACGGGTGCAATTTTGGATACCGTTTCCATTTGGACTGCTGATTGCTCCCGAATTGGAAACTCTGTCCCAGGGTGTATTTTGCTGCACAGAGCAGCCTGAAAAGGGCCACCGCCATTGAAAGGGCCAGTTAACGCTCAGGAACGGACAGAAGTGTATCTAAAAGACTGTCAGCGAGCTGATAGTATACATAAAGTAAAAGATGTGCCAGAGTTCAGCACCAGAGATACTAAGAAAATGATTTTTCACATTGAGATAGTGATTCATTCAGTTGCATTTTAAATGTAAATGTAACTTTGGATTCATAACAATGAAATAAAATTCAGGCCATGACATTGGACAAAACTGTTTTTTTTGTGTGTAGCTAAATTGATAGGTTCATTGTTGGGCAGTGTTGATTGACATGAGGTGCCGACCAAAGGAAGTGTGAAAAGGTGCTGATCGACGTTCCTCCTCCAAAATAACTGAAGCACATTGGGGGTGAGCCTTCACTTAGCCTATGCGGGGGGAGGGGCAGTTATTGGGAGCAGCAAAATCTCTTATTGCTTAAAGAGCGAGAAGCCTTACATAAGTTGTTGGGAAAATGCTTGAATCTATTTTAAAGGACGTGATAAATGGACACTTGGATGGGCATAGTCAACATGGATTTATGAATGGAAAATCATGTTTGATGAACCTGTTGGAGTTTTTTGAGGATGCTCCTAACAGAATTGATAAAGGAGAGTCAGTTGACATAGTATATTTGGATTTTCAGAAGGCTTTTGATAAAGTCCCTCACAGGAGGTTGTTTAGCAAAATTAAAGCACATTGGATGGGAGGTAATATACTGACATGGATTAAGGATTGGTTAATAGGCGGAAAGCAGAGAGTAGGAAGGAACAGGTCATTCTCGCGTTGGGAGGCTGTGACTAGTGGGGCACCGAAGGGATCAGTGCTTGGGCCCCAGATGTTCACAATGCTATCAATGATTTGGATGTGGGAACCAAATGTAATATTTCCAAGTTCGCGGATGATACACAAATAGGTGGGAATGTGTGTTGTGAGGAAGATGCAAAGCGACTTCAAGAGCATTGGAAAGACATAGTGAGTGGGCAAAACGTGGCAGATGGAATATAATGCAGTAAAATGTGAGGTTATCCACTTTGGTAGGAGGAATAGATATGCAGAGTATTTCTTAAATAGTAAGAGATTAGAAAATGCAGGTGTACAAAGGGACCTGGGTGTCCTTGTCAATCAGTCACTGAAAGCAAACATGCAGGTGTACCAAGCAATTAAGGCAGCTAATAGTACGTTCGTCTTTATCGCAAGAGGATTTGAGTACAGGAATAGTGAAGTCTTGCTTCAATTATATAGAACCTTGGTTAGACCGCACCTGGAGTACATGTGCAGTTTTGGTCCCCTTACCTTAGGAAGGACATTATTGCCACAGAGGGAGTGCAACGAAGGTTCACTAGACTTGTTCCCGGGATGGCAAGACTGTCCTATGAAGAGAGATTGAGGTAACTGGGCCTGTGTTCTCTAGAGTTTTGAAGAATGAGAGGTGATCTCATTGAAACCTACAAAATACTTAAAGGGATAGACAGGGTAGATGCAGGTAAGATGTTTGCCCTGGTTGGGGAGTCTGGAACCAGGGGGCACAATTTCAAAATAAGGGGGAAGCCACTTAGGACTTAGGATTTCTAAATACAAATGACATAAGGGGATATGAGGATAATGTGGGAAAAAGGCATTGATGTGGAAGATCAGCCATGAGCATGATGAATGATGGGGGCAGGCTTGATGGGCTGAATGGCCTACTCCTACGTTCCTAAGCTGGGGCAAAGCTGTGGCGTTTATTCATTTTCTTAATTACTATTTTAATTTTACAAAATCAAACTTCTTTTTTAGTTTATGAAGAAACACTTCCTCTTTGTTCTGCATTTAAACTGATAAGCAAAAATCTTAGCGCGGTGCAACAAATACTTTCGAATTTATAAGTAAAAGCTTTGCTTTAGCAGGATTTTATTATTAAGAAACAACTTTTGTGCTGAAAGGCTCAGTCCCGTTTGTGTTCTTTTCTTAACTGAAAGAGGTTATGTCCATTCTTATCTTCCGAGAACAGGTATTTAATCAGGCAGCAACTACAGTTTTTTCTTTGTTGTCCAATTGAAGGGATACTCACATTTAGCATGGCCTGCCTGCAGAATGCAGCTTTCATTTCTGCTGTCATCCATCGGCCTCTTCTGTATTCGGTGAAAACAGCTGCAAACCTATCTATTTGAATGACTTCAGCATTTCTAAAACATCTTATTGTTTTTAAAAGATCATCACTGAAAGCTAACATGCAGATGCAGCAAGCAATTAGGAAGACAAATGGTATGTTGGCCTTTCGTGCAAGAGGATTTGAGTACAGGAGCAAAGAAGTCTTGCTGCAATTGTATAGAGCCTTGGTGAGACCGCACCTGGAGTATTCTGTACAGTTTGGTCTCCTTACCAAAGGAAGGTTATACTTGCCATAGAGGGAGTGCAACAAAGTTTCACCAGATTGATTCCTGGGATGGCGGAATTGTCCTATGAGGAAAGACTGAGGAGACTGTGCCTATATTATCTGGAGTATAGAAGAATGAGAGATGATCTCATTGAAGCATACAAAATTCTTACAGGGCTCGACAGGGTTGATGCAGGAAGAATGTTTCCCCTGGCTGGGGGTCGAGAACCAGAGGACACAGCCGCAAAATAAGAGGAAGGCCATTTAAAGCCCTAGAGTCATAGCGTTATACAGCACAGAAACAGGCCCTTCGGCCCATCGTGTCTGTGCCGGCCATCCAGCACCCAACTGTTATAATCCCACATTCCTGCACTTGGCCTGTAGCCTTGTACGCTATGGCATTTCAAGTGCTCATCTGAATACTTTTAAATGTTGTGAGGGTTCCTGCCTCTACCACCTCTTCGGGCTGAGATGAGATGTATCCCAGGCTGTTTTGTGAGGCAAGGAGGAGATGGCAGGGGCTTTGACACAAATTTTCAAATCCTCTCTGGCCACAGGAGAGGTACCAGAGGACTGGAGGACAGTGCAACGCCACCTCCTCTTTTATCCCCTCCCCTGTCACGCCTGAAGATTCTATACCCTGGAATATTGAGCTGCCAGTCCTGTCCCTCCCCTCAACCATGTCTCTGTGATAGCAATATCATAATACTATGTGCTAATCAACGCCCTCAATTCATCTGCCTTACTAGTAAGACTTCTTGCAATGAAATAGAGGCAATCCAATCTTGCATTTTTCCCTTGTACCTTACCAGATCTATATTTGTTCTGCCTTCCAGGCAGACTCACTTTCTGTTCTACATTACCCACTACTGTACCATTTAGGATTGGGATGAGGAGGAATTTCTTCACTTAGAGGCTGGTGAATCTTTGGAATTCTCTACCCAGAGGGCAGTGGAGGCTCAGTCATTGAGTATATTCAAGACAGAGATAGATAGACTTCTAAACATTAAAGATATCAAGAGATATGGGAATAGTGCAGGAAAATGTCATTGATGTGGAAGATCAGCACGATCTAGTTGAATGGTCTACTCCTGCTCCTATTTCCTCTGTTTCTATTTCCTATGCATGTTCCAATTTCAGAAAAAAATCACAAGATAATAATCGGTAAGGAGGGCCATTCAGCCCATATTAGGCATCCATCCAAAATAGCCGGCTATAAATCCTCAAACTGCATGCACAACTACTTAAGCATGGGTGGGTGGAGGTAAAGGGGAACGATGAGTCTTCTCACAAGATCATTCCACAGCTACACTATGCATGCACTATGGTAAAGGAATTATGCACACACAAGCCACAGGAGTAAAACTCAATTTTGCTCTTAGGTTGCTAGCAGCAGAGCTTAGGAGATTCCACTTCCAATGTGGGAGGGCTGGCAATCCTCCAACAGAATAGCATGGACTGGCTAAGGATGAACCCAGTCTACAATGCTACTTCAGTTTCATGTGATCAAGCATTATGCGGTGAAATCTCCATAAGAACATAAATAGGAGCAGCAATAGGTCATTCGGCCCCTCGAGCCTGCTCCGCCATTCGTCAAGATCATGGCTGATCTGATCGTGGCCCGAACTCCACTTTCCTGCCTGCCCCACATAACCCTCGACTTCCTTGTAGATCAAAAATTTGTCTAATTCAGCCATGAATATATTCAATGACCTAGGGCTGGTTTTACGCCAGGCGGACAGGAGCTGGCCACTGACGTAAACGTCGATGGTGAACCCGCATCTGCCCAGCCCGGGGATCTGACCCTCATTTTATGGGTCCCCGGGCTTTAATTGTTAGAGGCGGGACTTCCACCCTCTTGAGGGAGGACGTCCTGCTTCACTGAGCTGCCGGGCAATCATCGGGCCGGCAGCTCTTAGTCGCAGTAGCACCATCGGGAGTGGTGGCCACTGCTGGAACTGCAGCCCAGCCGAGGACATGGAGCCAGGTCTGAAGGTAACTAAGGGTTGCCTTGCTGTGGGAAATCGGGCGTGACCCGGCAAGGCAAGGGTGGTCGTTTGGGGGTAAGGGGGGTGGGGTGGGGGGCGGCGTCTTGGGTCCTGGAGGTGTTTGGGGAAGCAGGGGCGGCCTCAATCAGACACCCCGTGCTGCCAGATATCACTGGGTGGCCTTTCATGTCTACCAGACGCCCGCTTGACATGGGAGGCGGGCAAAGGCCCTTAAGTGGACGTTAAGTGACCACTTAAGGGCCTCGATTGGCCTGGGGCGGACGGTCCATTTCTCGTGTCCCTGCAGCCCACGTAAAGTGGGGCGGAGGCAGGAGGGGGCCAGGAAGGCCTCACAGATCCTCCCGCTCCATTTTATGCTTACCCCCCCCCCCCACCCCCCGCCACCAACATCCGGCTCACTTGGATGGCGTACAATTCCGGCCTTAGTCACTAGTGCTCTCTCAGGGGAAGAGAATTCCAAAGATTCATGCTCCGTTTAAATGGGAGACCAATTATTTTGAAATTGTGCCCCCTAGTTCTCGATTCCCCCATAAGGGAAAACATTCTCTCAGCATCTACCCTGTCAAGCCCCCTTAGAATCTTGTATGTTTCAATAAGTTCGCCTCTCATTCTTCTAAACTCCAATGAGTATAGGCCAAACCTGCTCACCCTTTCCTCATAAGACAACCCCTTCATCCCAGGAATCAACCGAGTGACCTTCTCTGAACTGCTTCCAATGCAAGTACATCCTTCTTGAAATAAGGAGACCAAAGCTGCACACAATACTCTGAGGACCGAATTTAGCAAGCCCATCGCAGGTGCTGGCGGTGGTCCCGGAAGTGGGCGTCATCGCCACTTGTCACGTTTGCGGCCGGCCAATCATGTGATGGCTGGCCCATTGGAATGCAGGAGGCGCAGGGCCGGACCCACTGGAGGACAGGAGTGGGTGGCGAGATGCCAATGGCATCATCAGTAGAGACAAACGCAGATGCTGGTGCCATATTTAAAGCACTGCCAACTCTGCTTAAACTGCTGCTCTGCCTTTGATGCTGCTTTGCTGCTGACCGCTTCCGCCTCCCCCACCCCACCGCTCTGCCTGGAGTCCCTCTATTGCTGTACTGCTAACCATGGCCTCAAAAGGCCAGGACCTCTCTGGAAGCTAAGAGGAACCTTGTCAGGCGCAAGACATCAGGTGGCCCTATGGTTCAGCAATGCCTCCCTGGAGATTCACCTCCAGGCTGCAAGGGAAAGGCAGAAGGTCTTCTTTCCAAGGGATGGCAAGAAAGGGTCCTCCGGCCTATCCAGGTGAGCCTGGATAGAGATCACAGAGGTCAGCAGCTGTGAGTGCTCCACACCTCTCTCCTCTTTAGGACTTGCTTGTGGCTACACAGGAGGCAGTGCAACATGGAGAGGAAGTCACGACAAAGGTGATGGCAAGGGACTTGGGCATCACCACATCCTGGGAGACGCATGGATGCATCTCAAGACAGGTCACCTTCTTTCACAGCTCAGCCCAATGATGTTCCCGGAGAGCCGGGTGCATCAGACACAATTCACCGGCCCCCCCCCACACCTTTCTTCCTGCTCCAAACAGCCTCACAAAATTCCACCTTAAGTGTGGTCTCACCAATGCCCTGCACAGAGGTAGCAACACTTCCCTACTTTTATACCCCATGACCCTTGCAATAAAGGCCAACATTCCATTTGTCTTTTTAATTACTTACTGTACCTGACTGCTAAGTTTTTGTGATTCATGTATGAGAACACCCAGACCCCTCTGTGCTGCATCATTCTGCAGTCTCTCCCCATTTCAATAATATTTTGCGTTTTTATTCGTCCTACCGAAATGGATAACCTCACATTTTCCTACAAAAGACATCATCTGCCAATTTTCTGCCCACTCACTTAACCTATCTTTATCTCTTTGCAGACTCTGTTTCCTCCTCACAACTTGCTTTCCCACCGATCTCTATATCCCCAGCAAATTTGGCTACCATACATTTGATCCCTTTATCCAAGTCGTTAATATAAATATAAAATAATAATTAATATAAATGGTTGAGGCCCCAGCATTGAACTCTGTGGTACTCCACTGGTTACAGTTTGCCAACCTGTAAATGACCCATTTATCCCGACTGTCTGTTTCCTGTTAGTTAGCCAATCCTCTATCCTTGCTAATATATTACCCAAACACCATGAGCTCTTATCTTGTGCCAGCTTATCGAATGTCTTTTGGAAAACCAAATACACTTCATCTACTGGTTCCCCTTTATCCACCCTGCTTGTTACATCCTCAAAGAACCCGAATAAATTTGTCAGACATGAATATGTTCAACCAGAGTTGGCAACGCGAACAGAAATTCTGAAATGTTTCCAGCCTACTTGCTTTGTCTTCTGGGACAGAGATGTTCCTTTCCATGTCCTAGAGTTTGATTGAATTAGGCTTTACGCAAGGCACTGACTCCTGTCAGAATCTAGATCACAGTGTCAGAAATGTTCCTTCATAATAATTCCGCACAGATGGCAGATTTGTTATTTTTGTGAAGTCTTCTGATTAATGTGATATTTTGATTTATACTTCACCAAAAGGTTATGTCCATTGGATTGGTAAAAGTTGATGCCTGTCAAAATACCCGAGGGAACACAGTTTTAGTTTTATGGTCAATAGTGATTTTTTTCTCTATTACTTTGACAGACGCCACAAGCCCAGGAGCACAGCTTTTAATTCCAGCACATTTGTCATTATTGTGCAAACAGCTCAGAGTTAGGAGGGAATTTCAATGAGCCAACAGAAACAATTTGATTCACATAAATGGAAGTACATATATCAAATCATGAAATCCGTCAGTGATGAAATAATGTCTTGCATATCCTCTCAGTGATGTCTGACCATTGTAGGAACTATACAAGCTAAAGGGGAAAATAACCAGAAAATGTAACCAAAGCCAATTTTGTACATGCCCCATGTATAGATTGTGAATGTCTATTACTTAATATACTTTGCTGAGACACAGCTTTAAGACTCGGAATCCTATGTCTAGCAAGAGGAAAGGGGGACGTTTCCACATTCTCATAAGATTCTAAAGTATTTGTACATCAAACGAATTACATTTGTAGCCACTGATATTTTGTAGGCAAGTATGGCTCCAATTATCACACAGTAAAGTCCCACAAAAAGCGATGAGGTGCTTGATGGCCGGCACAGACATGATGGGCCAGAAGGGCCCGTTTTTGTGCTGTATAACTCTGTGACTCTAGGATCCATACCTCTGCACTACATTTCTAGTAACATAACCAATACACCACAGTCCCCTGCATGCTCAATGGTGCAAAGCTAACTCAAGGGGTTAACAAGAACTGTTAATGCAGAGGGGCTTTCTGTCACTTTTCAGGTCAGTGGATTGAGCAGGTCCACAAAAATGCAAATATACGAACTGCACTTTTAAGAGCAGCAGATTCTCCCAATCTTCTGATCAACATTTATCCCTGAATCAACCTCCCTAAAAAGTTTATCTCGTAATTAACCACATTGTTATTTGTGGCGCCTTGCTGCATGCATAAATGCATGTTCTTTTTCAAAAAGAACTATGTTAATTTTTTCCTGAGGTTTGACACTATGCAAGTCAATCAGCCTGTGCAGTGTGATATGGCTGCTGCAGTAAGTACTGAAGGGTTGTTTGTTTTCAGTTAGTTATCATGCAGATATATTTTGAATACTCTGAAGCTGAAAAAACTCTTGACTTTTACGCATAGCCCATTCATGCACAAACACATGCTTGTACCTAAATTTACTTGCAATCATCTGCACAATGATCAGATAAAGGTAAAAGGTGACATGTTAACACTTAATAAATGGAAAGTGATCTGTGGCATCAACGATTTTGCAGTTAACCAGCAATTCAAAAATTAAATGAAAATTGGACTGATGATGATGCCACAGTAAGGCTCAAGCCTACAAGGAATTAAAAAGCTGCCAGTCCAAAGTGAGGCGAGATTTGAATTCTAAGGGCTCACTTTTTGCATCTGAATTGTTGTACTGTTCCAGTTTCTGGTGCTGCTTTTCTTGTGGGTTCCCATTGTCTCTTGTGTGACAACAAACGGTTTAGGTGAGGGGTTTCACTCTGAACCTGGGGGCTATTTCTCTTTCTTAGTTGCTGCCTATATTGGGCTGAATTTAGTGCAGCTGTTTGCAGCGGGAATGGTGGCGTGAGGGGACAAAGAATCGCGCCGGAAGCATCCACCTGGAAACCCGGTGTTGTGACGTCGGTTCCAGATTTAGTTAGCAGTGGTAAAGCACCAAGGTGGAATTGCTGCCCCGACAAGACGGGAATGAATTTTAAACTGCTGAGCAATTACTTTTAATACATTTGCATCATGATTTAGGATTAAGTGGATGCCCGGCGGCACTCGTGCCTTCGGATTCCCAACCATTACAAGCTGCCGGCACCGAGGTGAGGCTTCAGTGCCGTGATGAGTAGGCAGCCATGTCCAGCATTGCATAGGGGAAAAAAGGGGTGCAAAGGTCATTGTTGGCCTGCAGTGCTGTGCGGTCTGCAAGAGGGGTCAGGTTCTCAAGTGCTCTGCAAGGTGGGTCGGGGGTCTTTGAGGTTCTGCAAAGGGTGGGTGGGGGCTTGGGTTTGGGTGGCTGTATCAGGTGAACAAAGGGTCGTTTGAGATGTTTGGTTGTCCATACTGCTAGATGAGAGGGTCGGCCATCAGAAAGAGTGGGCACTGAGGGCCATAAGGGAGTCTACCAGGAGAAGTAGTAAAAGCTCAGTTGCCAAGGCAAAGTCGTCTCTGCATCGACAGTGCTCTGTAGGCCCACTGTTCACCTAGCAGGAGTCTCATAAACCCTGTCTTTTTGGTCCCCTGTGGCATGATGCTGTGCCTTCGATGGAGGGAGGGCCAAGAGGCAGTTGTGCCTACCCGCGAAACTCCACGGCAACAGCAGCAGTGGCCGGCCATGCCAAGAACAGCCCACCTGTGCCAGAGAATGTACCGGACTCTAAGCAGCTACCTCCAAATGTCTGAGTGGCTTTGTTAGTGAAGATTACGCCTCTTCAGAGAGGCCATCACCGACTTATGCACCCTTCTGCAGAATGAGTTGCGACATATGTGATTTGGGGGTCACTCTCTGCTAGTGGCCCTGAAGATCACAGTGGCATTTATCTTTTATGCGTCTCAATCATTCCAAGGATTCAGCGGGGTCTTGTGTGGGGTTTCCCAGACAGCAGCCCACCACTGCATCAGGGAGGTGACCAATGCCCTGTTTAGGAGGGCTGGTGACCATGTGTGCTACCAGACCGACCCTGACAGTCAGGCCAAGAGGGACATCGGATTCAAGGCCATCACTGGATTTTCCCAGATGCAAGGTGTGATAAATTGCATGTATTTGGCCATTAAGGCTCCAACAGGCCAGCCAGTCGATTTTGTTAACAGGAAGGGCTTCCATTCAATCAGCGTCGAACTGGTCTGTGACCATCGAAAGCGAATCCTGCAGGTGTGTCCCAGTTTCTTGGGAAGCAGCCACGATGTCTACATACTTTGACTGTCCTAGGTGTGCCTTCAGGGATGGATTCTCGGGGACAAGGACTACCCATTGAAGAAATGGCTACTGACATCTGTGAGGAACCCTCTCGGTGCAGCGGAGGAGAGGTACAACACTTGCCACGGCTCCACCCGTGCGACCATTGAACAGGACACTGGATTACTGAAGATGAGATTCCCTATCTCGACTGATCTGGTGGAGCCCTGCAGTATGCCACAGCGAGGGGTTTGCACATCGTGGTGGTCTGCTGTGCTCTGCATAATCTTGCACCGTGGCGGGGGGTGGGGGCCGGGGGGGGGCGAGGACTTGCATGACGATGACATGACCGAGCAATACTCTTCCACCAGCGAGGGGGATGCAGTGGAGGGAGATGAGCAAGCAGCACTGGATGTTGAAGCCCTTGCACCGGAGGTCAGGCAGATTGAGCGACAGGGCAAGAAAGAAAGAGACAATCTTACACAACCTGCTTCCAACCACCCTGATGGCCACTCACAGAAAAACCAATAAAGCCTCACCTCAATGTGAGCAGTCTGTCGGGTCCTTTCTACTTGTGCTCCATGCATATCGCCCAGCTGAACTACATGCTAGCGCTCATGGGAGATCATATTCAAATGAGGGTTGTCCCAATAAGGGGGAAGGGTGATGTTAGCAGCTTACAATTAATGCATGGTAGAATAATCACTTTTAAATAATGAAAGTTAATGGCTGGAACAAAATAACTTTGATGCAGCAGATGTCTCAGTAATGATGCCATGAAACTATCACTGATTGTCATAAAAACTCATCTGGTTCACTAAGGTCCTTCAGGGATGGCAATCTGCCTTCCTACCTGGTCTGGCCTACATGTGATTTCAATCCACAGCAATGTGGTTGACTCTTAGCTGCCCTTTGAAATGGCCTAGCAAGCCACTCAGTTCAAGGGTAATTAGGGATAGGCAACAAATACTGGCTTTGCAAGCTACACCCACATCCCATGAAAATTTTTTAAAAAGCACCCGTTATCCTCAAAGTTTGTCTAGGTACTTTTCTGTGTCCATTTATGAGTCCTTTTACGGGGTGTGAACCCATCGCTAGTAGCTAAACTGGAGGCAGGCCGCTGATCAGGCTGTTCCTCGGCCTGGGATGACTTTGATGACCATCTTCTGGCTGCCTGAGGCCTGTGTGGCCCTGGTTGCCTGAGGGTTTCCTGCACAGATACAGGACTCTCCTCAGGCATCACAGTGGCTGGAGCTAGGCTCACTGGCCGAAGGGCTGGGGTGCCGCTGTCCACACTCAGAGCTCCCTGAGGGGCACCCCCAGCTGTGGAGGGCAGCCTCTCCTCCTCCCTTTCAAGGCTCACTTGAACCACCCAGGCGCCATGTCCTTGCCACTGCTGCGTTGAGCTCATGGCCAATGCGATGGTGTCCACGTCTGTGTGCATCTGTGGGACTTGATGTCGGCAACCTCTCAATGGAGGAAGCCATGCGCTCACATGACTGAAACATGGCAGCACTCATGGTATGAATGGACCCCTCCATCATCCAATCATGGCTGCGCATGGTCTCTAGCATCTCCACCAGATGTTGCCTTAACCCTCTCTGCAACTCCAGCATGCCCTGTGACACCAGCATCTGCCTGCAGCTCACCATATGCCTGGCCACCCAGAGTCCTCCGATTGTCAGAGGCTTCGGCTGTCTCAGCCTCAGTCAGCTGCTCGGCTGCGTGTACTATACTCTCACCAGCTCGTGGCCCTGAATCTACAGCTGAGCGGAAACCCCGAGGTGAAAGTATCTGCGCTGGTGGAAGGTGCAGGAGAGTCATTTGATGGTGCATCCTCTGAGTGATCTTCTCAGAGGTGGATGGCTGACCTGCTTCTGGTTGAGTCTCCTGCAGACGCCGACCTGCATGAGAGAACACAAACATGTGTGGGTTAGGCAGTGCAGATCTCATCATGCCAACCACACAAGATGTGCGTCTCCAGAAGTGAATTGTATGTCGATGGAAGACAATCCTCACCTTCTTGCGTCGAGACTCCAGTCTCTCCGTCGGATATGGAGCAGCTGCCCTGGGTCCTTGCTAATTCTAGTGCCTCCTCCTCTGGTGTGGTGAGAGGCCAAAGATCTGGGATGCCTCCGCCAGTCTGAGATGTCTCCCTCCTGTTATGGGCCCTCTTGTCCTGCAAGTGGAAAGAGGGAGATAGCCAAACTTTGCAGAGAGATCAACATGACAGTGCTGCTGGTGTCAGCCCCTTGTCCCCCACGAGGGTATCACACATAGTTCATGTTCACATCTGCTCTCAGGGGAGCTAATGGGGCTGAGCTGTGAAAGGTGGCAGCCTTTGGTCGAGATGCAGCCATATATCTGTCAGGATGCAGTGATGCCTAACTCCCCCTCTGCCAATGCTGTTGCAGTGCCTCCCTCTCCATGTCCCACCTCCTCCCATGTAGTAACTTGAGATCACTAAAAAGGAGAGAGTTGTGGAGCACTCAACCTGGCAGAATGCAGAAGGTCGTTAACCCTCTTGTGGCACAGTACCCATGTCTGAAGGTGACCCCACAGCTGCTACCCTCCTCAGTGATCTCCATCCAGGCTTGCTTGGTCAGGACCTCTTCTTGCCATCCCTTGAGAAGAGAACCTCTCGCCTTTCCCTTGCAGCCTGGAGGAGAATCTTGAGGGAGGCATCACTAAATCGTGGGGCCACCCTGTGTCTTGTCTCTGCCATCCTGTGGGGTCTGATGTGGCTGCTAAATTGTGATATACTTGCTGAGATTCTTCCTTTGATGTGATAATTAACTTTTTTATTGAAAGCTCAGATTGGAGAGAAAAATTGCAGGTGTGATCATTATAAGTGTGTTTAATTATGTTTTTACCAGTTTACTTTCTTATTAATGGAAGTGAAATGAGAATCATGCTAATCTAATACATATTCCACCTGACCTGTATGTCTGCTGTGAGGTGGGAGTTAACACAATTATTTCTTGTGGAAACTTCTGACATGGATAATGGAAAAATGGTAAAGTTATGCAGCTCTCATCCCTTGGAAACATACAACCAGAGAACAGACATCAATAATCCAAGAATAGACCAGTGAGTGGGCAGGGAAGGTCAGGCCAGAAGTTTATATTTTTGCTTGCTCAATGGACAGCTTGGTATAGTAATGTCAATTTCAAGCTTTAATTCGAAAGGTCTCCATTGAAAAAAAAGGCAGAAGGGAAACACGAAGCACTGAAAATGGTGCAGAGAAATATCACAACGCCACTCGCTAATGCCAGAGGTTTGAGTTATGAAGAAAGGTTAGGTAACCTTGGACTCTTCAGTCTTGACAAAGGTAAATTGGAGGGAACAGTACTGCAGTATACAAGACAAAAAGCAGAATTTAAAGGAATAATCTAGAGCATTATTTCAAGTTAAACCATCGCCGAAGGGAAATGAAAGGTAGAGACGAAGAGAATTTAGAATTGATGTCAGGAAGCACTACTCCACACAGTGATCTTGGTAGCATATATTTTGTTTTTACAGAAGTATGATCTGGACGGACAAAATGGCTTCTGTCATCTGTATTCATCTTTATGAAGAACTTCCTTTGCATAAGATCATTGCCACTGAACAAACGTGGATTGATTTTTTTTAAAACCTTGAAACCTTTGAAATTTCTTAGTGCTTTCAAGGCTGGGTGTTGAAATATGGCATTCCTTGATCTAGTCTTGTCTTCCAGCACCTGCATATTGATAGTTACTGAAGTAAATGGAAATAAAAATAGGAGACATATTTAACAGGTGGCTAATCCAATATTGTCCATTTTACAATATCGCCTAAAGTCAAAGTTATTCCTCACATCTTGTACAAAATGTTGAGGAGTGAAGCCGCCATGCAATAAGTTTATTTTCTTTAGTATACCAAGGGGTTGAGGTAATCAGCGATGCATACTGCAGTCAGTCTCTCAGCTAGAAAATAGTGGTGGAGAGACTCAAAGGAGAAAATAAATCATTGAGATCGTGCTCATGTACAGGAAGCTGTTGCAAATTGTTTGATGCTGTGGAAGAAGAGTGGTGTCCACTGGGCTGGAGGATAAATGGAGGAGGTAACTAGTTGAGGAGTGAAAAGGTGTTTTTTTTTTAAAACAGCGGTGAGGGATACAGCAGGGATCAAATGAAACAAGTAAGAGATGGGGGAAAGTTGGAGTAGGGGAGAGATAGTGGATGAAAAAATGATCAATGGTAGAATGGAAGGAATGGGAAATCAGGATCATCCCACTGCCCCAGAAAAATGGAGACCGTGTTCAGGGACACAAAACAAAAAAAAAAGTAAATGCCACACTTATCAATCACTCAATGCTGATTTTTAAATTGACAGTTGCCCATCCAAGTTGACTCGGTATTTAACTTCTCCCACATGCATTTTGGTTCTCCATTTTGGAGCTACTTTTTGCTAGCACTAAGTACAGTGTGTTTAACAGAAAGTAAAATTGGGCAGTGTGTACAACTGACGGCCAATCTAATCCTGACAGTTTGCAATTGGGTGGATTAGCTTAAAGTTACCATCACATCCACCCACTCCTAAACAAATCATAGTTCTATTAAGATTATTCAGGAGATTGTTTGGATCCTTTTCCATAAGGCAAAAGTAGAAAGTGCTTGCACTGGCCATGAAATAAACTGTGATGAGTTAATCTTTTAGAAACCGCACGTTGAGAGATGGCAAGGTGATGAAGTATGCTAATGTGAGTAGAATCTGGTTTTGCACCCATGCAATCAGATCCCAATCTGCTCAATATAGTCACAGGAGGTGGGGAAGTATTGTGAAGGGTTAATTGCTGGTAGCTACGGTCTGGGGAACAGTAGTGAAACTTGCCCAGAAGCAACTCATTTTTGCAAACAAAACCATACAGTTTTGGAAGGTGGAGTGGGAGGTGACTTAAAAAGAGGGAGAAACATAAATAACAAGCAGAGAAGGACAAGGAGAATATTACTGATTTGTCAAGGAAGTTGAATCAAGATGTTCCTGTTTGCAAAATCAGTAAAGCAATCTTCTATTACTCAGAGATACAGCTGCACACTTAGCTTTTTATATTTTATCTGATCATAGTTGATCTCAGTTAGACCTTGCTGAGTATCTTTATCCACATCAGTGAATGCCAGAGGCTAGGCTTTCAATTTAGTGAAATTATTGTGACTCGTTCCACTGAGACAGAGTCAGTTCAAAAAAAAAGTAGGATGTTTCTCTTAAAGAAGAAGAAATACAAAATGTCAGTGGTTTGAAGAATCTGCAATCAGCTGCTGCTCTTCCCAGGTACAGCTGACGATGGAAAAGACTATAGAATCATTTATTTCAGTTTATTGTCAAATAGCTCACATTGTGCATGCTCTTAATACAGTAAGTGTCCTGCAAATGCTGAGTAAATCGAGGAAGATGAATTGAATACTCATTTACAGTCTATCTCCTCCAAGGCCCTCAAAAGTGTACAACCCATTGCCCCGATATTTTCAGGGCGGTGGGGGTTGCAGCAGGATTGCATTTTTTTTCAGGGGGGTGGGGGTAAAACCCATAAATGCTGGGAACATGGAGAGCACACTGAACTCTATGGCGGGACTTCATTATCTTTTTGTCGTTCACTCCATTTCCTGCCCAGCAGCCAGTCAGACTGAGAGGCCTCTGAGGATGGCAACCTGGAAGCATTGCGGGTTAGTGTACAGTGGGAGAGGGTTGTAGGGGAAAAAGCAGAGCGGCAATCAGGACGGAAGGGGGACCAGCAAAGATTGCAGGGGTGGTGGTAGTGATGGCAGGGGGAGTGCTCTTGGCCTATCATGGCAGAAGATTTGCTTAAGGGGCTGGAGGGAGAAGCACCCCTGCACCTCCTGGCCAACCAACAGTCCTCTAAAAAGCACAGAGCAGCTGCATCTGGCTGCCCCCGCCTCCCTTTAGCTGCCAGGTTTTCCGGTTGGCTAGTGTTAAGTTCAAATGGTTGCCAAAATCTGAAGAAGGAGCCTCATTAACATATTATATTGACCAAATTGCCTCTCCCAGCGGCTTACTCGGAGGCTCCCAAACCCATCATGGTTGAAACTGAAGTAGGCATATTCATGATGGGTTGGAGTCAGGTTTCACATATTTGTGATATAACCACCCCACTCCTCTCCCATCCGACACGTCCTCTTGTATCTATCGTGGGGGATGGATAAAATTACCCTCAGTCTTCTCTTCCTCTTGGTTTTTCAAGCTTGGGATCATTTAATCATTACTTTGAGTGACTTTGCCTTCCAATCTACCCTTTTTCATTCCCGGTGAAGTCCTGCACAATCGGTTGAGGTGCTTCCCCCAGGTTTCTCAAAATCAAAAGTAAACCCGAAGAGACTCTGATTGGCAGTCGATGGGGCTGAGATTACGGCTATGGCCGACCACCTTTTATGCAGTGACAATTTAAAATTCAAAAGCTGATATCCCCTGTTTATTGAAGTCAACCTCATTTCTACATGGTTCCTAAACACAGAAGACCACACAATAGGGAGTGTTACGACCCAGTGAGGAAGGTATCTAGGGGCTCCTTTCAGCCTTCACCTGGTGCTATCGTAACAGGGTTTAATTTTTAAAACACCGTGTTTTTAGCTCCCCCTTGATGAATCCTTGTTTACCGCTTTCCAATTATAAGGCATAGAAACCAGTACAAACAGGTTTTCTTAGGTTTAAAAAAAATTGAAATTTATTAAACTTAAACTCTAATTTGGTTGACGCCGACAGATACATGATGCGCTTACGCTAACATGCATATGCGATACACACATGCAAATCGAGAAAAGAGAAGAAAAAATAAAGTGAAAAGTTTGAGGCAATAGCTGAAGAATTTTTGTTACAGTTCTTCGGGCTCACTGTAGAGTCCTTGATTGTAGTAGGTGGTTCTTGCTTTTCATTGGGGCCCAGTATTCTTTTTAAACTTTGTTCGCTGCAGGAGACCTTTCTCGCTTGGGCTTCATGTGACTTCAGTGGATTTGGAGTTCCATGAGAAAGAGATGGGAGCAGACAGGAGAGACTGAGGCAAGCCAGTCAGGAGAGGTCTTTTCAGTCCAGGAGCAAACATACACTCTCAGTTCAAACTCTGTGGCTAGTTCAAAAAACCCTGGACCAACCAGTTAGTCATGTGACTAGCTGGTTTAACCAGTTTGTGGATTGTATCACTTTAGCAGTCTCTGCAATGCTCCTCTTACACACAATACCTGGTGATCAAAGTCCATTTTAGGATAAGTGGATAAGGGAAGTAACCTCTCTTGTCCCTATTGGAATGGAAATGTCCTCCATCCAAGTCTGGCAGCCCTTGTAACAGGCCTTCTCTTCTTCTCAGCAACAATTTGAAATTTAATGTCCATATGGTGAAATTAATATGCCTCATTCTTGGTAGGTGGGGGTCCAGCATGACACGAGTTATAGCATCACAGTTGTACAGAGGGAGGCCATTCTGCCCATCAAGTCCACTCCAGCTCTCTGTAGAGCAATCAAGTCAGCCCAATTCCCCCACTCTATCCCTGTAGCTCTGCATGTTTATTTCCCTCAAGTGCCTATCCAATTTCCTTTTTAAATCATTGTCTCCTCATCCACCAAGCTTGTAGGCAGCGAGTTCCAGTTCATTATCACTGGCTATATAAAAAAGTTCATCTTCACATTTCCCTTCTCTTGTCCAAAACCTTAAATCTATGTCTCCTAGTCCTTGTACCATCAGGAAATGGGAACAGCTTTTCTTTGTGTACCTTATCTAAACCTGTCATAATCTTGTACACTATAACAAAAGCAAAATACTGCAGATGCTGTAATTCTGAAATAAAATCAGAAAGTGCTGGAAATACTCAGCAGGTCTGGCACATCTGTGGAGAGAGAACTGTTCATTATTCTGCCATTAACCCTCTCTCTGGACTAATGCTTTGTCTTTAAGTACAACTGTTAGCGTTCTCTTTGCCTTTTGTTCTGTGACATCTGTCATTTAATCTTTCTTGCCCTCCGCCTATCACACAGCTTCCCTTTCGTTCTTCTCTCTCCACCCTCTTTCACTTGCTCAAAGCCCATTACATTCATTACCTTTGCCAATTCTGATGAAAGGTCACAGACCTGAAACGTTAACTCTGTTTCTCTATCCACAGATGCTGCCAGACCTGCTGAGTACTTACAGCACTTTCTGTTTTTATAATCTTGTACACCTCCATCAGATCTCCCCTAAATTTCCTTAGCTCCAAGGAGAACAACTCCAGCTTCTCCAATCTAACCTTGTAGCTAAATTGCCTCATCCCTGGAACCATTCTGGTAAATCTCTACACCTGCTCAAGGATTTTCACATCATTCCTAAAGTGTGGTGATCAGAAATGGACACAATACTCCAGTTGGGGCCTAATCAGAGCTTTATAAAGGTTCAGCATAACTTCCCTGCTTTTGTACTCAATACCTCTATTTATGAAGCCCAAGATCCTATATGCTTTGCTAACTACTCTCTCCATGTTCTTCCACCTTCAAAAATCAATGCACAAGAACCCCCAGGTCCCTCTGTCCCTGCACACATTTTAGAACTGTGCCATTTATTCTATATAGCCTCTCCCTATCCCATCTGCCAAAATGCATCAACTCGTACTTTTCTATTAAATTTCATCTGCCACTTGTCTGCCCATCCTGTAAGCCTATCCATGTCTTGCTGCAATCGATTGGCATCATCCTCACCGTTTACCGCATCTCCAATAAAAGAAAAGACTTGAATTTATATCGCGCCTTTCACGATCACAGGACATCCCAAAACATCATACAGCCAGTGAAGTACTTTTGAAGTGTAGTCACTGTTGTAATCCAGGACATGAGGCAGCTAAATTGCTCGTACAAACAGCACTGTGCTAATGACCAAGATAATCTGTTTGAGGGATAAATATTGGCCAGGACATCAGGTATAACCCGCCCCCCACCCCCGTTCTTCTTCAAACTAATGCCACGGGAATCTCTTGTGTCCACTTGAGAGGGCCTGTCTCATCCAAAAGATGGTGCAGCATTCCCACAGTACTGCAGTGACATGTCAGCCTTGATTTTTGTGGTCAAATCCCAGAATAGGATGTCAAGCCACAATCTGCCGACTCAGAAGCAAGATGCTACCAACTGAGCCACAGTTGACACTTACATGTAGAACTAACTTTATGACTACCTTACAGATATAACTAACTTCAATTCAGTCAGGTTACGTGAACACATATTCTGCTATTTGTGAGTTAACTCATTTTCTTACCCACCAAAAAATGATTATTTTTTCCTTATAAGCTGTTCTATTTTTGAAGTTTTCATTGATCCTTATTGTTCTGTCAAGAAGCAGGAGAGAAACTCGGAGTTCAATACTGAGCCATGATGTAATGCAATACCTCTCTCCTGAGATTGATCCCACAGTAGCTTTGGTATCAATGACAAATGAAACACTAAACTCGATAAATATGGTTTTGGCACATAGGCACCTCTCAGTGGACTGTTCAAGGCCTTGGCAGGGACTTGGGAATGTTTGTGGGGGGGGGGGGGGGGGGGGCGGGGGTGAAGGGGGTGGAATGGTCAGAGTCAGAAGTAAGCACCCATATTGCATAAATACAGGGATAGAATGATTCATCAATTTTTATGAAGGAGACAGATGAATAAAATTGCCAAATACTGCCAACCATCATAACTGCTAATCTTACTGCCATTAAAATTCATGCACATGAAAATTAAGTATGACAATTCCAATGTATGTAATAAGTGCATACAGGATAGCTTTTTGATCCAGCATGTAGAAAGTCCTACAAGAGAAGGGGCATTACTGGACCTAATTTTAGGGAATGAGGTGGCAGAAGTGTCAGTGGGGGCGCATTTCGGGGATAGTGATCATAACTCTATAAGATTGAAGGTAGTTATGGAAAAGGACAAAGATGGACCAGAAATAAAGGTACTGAATTGGGGGAAGGCCAATTTCAATATAATAAAACAGGATCTGGCCAAAGTGGACTGGGAGCAGCTACTTGTAGGAAAGTCTACATCAGATCAGTGGGACTCAATCAAAAAGTAAATAGTCAGAGTTCAGGGCCATCATGTTCCCAAAAAGGTGAAGGGTAGGATCAACAAGTCCCGGGAATCCTGGATGTCAAAGGATATAGAGGATTGGATAAGGGAAAGAAAGATAGCTTATGGCAGATTCAAAGGGTTGAAAACAGCAGAGGCCCTAGAGGAGTATAGAAAGAGTAGGGCGGTACTTAAAAAAGTAATTAGGAGAGTGAAGAGGGGACATGAAAAAACATTGGCAGGCAAGATAAAGGAAAATCCCAAGGCGTTTTATAAGTATATTATGGGCATGAGGATAACCAAAGAGTAGGGCCCATTAGGGACCAAAGTGGCAATCTTTGTGTGGAGCTGGAGGACGTAGGTGAGGTTTTAAATGATTACTTTTCATCTGTGTTCACTATGGAGAAGGACGATGTAGGTGTGGAGATCAGGGACGTGGATTGTGATATACTCGAATAAATTAGCAGTGAAAGGGAGGAGGTATTAGCGGTTTTAGCAGGATTAAAAGTGGATAAATCCCCAGACTCAGATGAGATGTATCCCAGGCCATTATGTGAAGCAAGGGAGGAGATAGCAGGGGCTCTGACACAAATTTTTAAATCCACTCTGGCCACAGGAGAGGTGCCAGAGGACTGCAGGACAGCGAATGTGGTACCATTATTCAAGAAGGGTAGCAGGGATAAACCAGGTAATTACAGACTGGTGAGTCTAACATCAGTGGGAGGGAAACTATTGGAAAAAATTCTGAGTGACAGGATTAATCTCCACTTGGAGAGACAAGGATTAATCAAGAATAGTCAGCATGGCTTTGTCAGGGGGAGATCATGTCTAACAAACTTGATTGAATTTTCGAGGAGGTGACTAGATGTGTAGATGAGGGTAAAGCAGTTGATGTAGTCTACCTGGATTTCAGTAAGGCTTTTGATAAGGTCCCACATGGGAGATTGGTTAAGAAGGTAAGAGCCCATGGGATCCAGGGCAATTTGGCAAATTGGATCCAAAATTGGTTTAGTGGCAGGAGGCAGAGGGTGATGGTCGAAGGTTGTTTCTGCGATTGGAAGCCTGTGACCATTCATGTACCACAGGGATCGATGCTGGGACCCTTGCTGTTTGTAGTGTACATTTAATGATTTAGATGTGAATATAGGAGGTATGATCAGTAAGTTCACAGATGATACGAAAATTGGTGGCGTCGTAGATAGTGAGGAGGGAAGTCTTAGATTACAGGACGATATAGATGGGCTGGTAAGATGGGCAGAGTAGTGGCAAATGGAATTGAATCCTGAGAAGTGTGAGATGATGCATTTTGGGAGGACTAACAAGGCAAGGGAATATACAATGGGTGGTGGGACCCTAGGAAGTTCAGAGGGTCAGAAGGACCTCGGTGTGCTTGTCCATAGATCACTGAAAGCAGCAGCACAGGTAGATAAGGTGGTTAGGAAGGCATATGGGATGCTTGCCTTTATTAGCCGAGGCATAAAATATAACAGCAGAGAGGTTATGATGGAGCTGTATAAAACGCTAGTTCGACCACAGCTGGAGTACTGTGTACAGTTCTGGTTGCCACACTACAGGAAGAATGTGATTGCACTGGAGAGGGTGCAGAGGAGATTCACCAGGATGTTGCCTGGGCTGGAGCATTTCAACTATGAAGAGAGACTGGATAGGCTTGGGTTGTTTTCCTTACAGCAGAGAAGGCTGAGGGGGGACCTGATTGAGGTATACAAAATTATGAGGGGCATAGATAGGGTAGATAGGAAGAAACTTTGTCCCTTGGCGTAGGTGTCAATAACCAGGGGAATGGATTTAAGGTAAGGGGCAGGAGGTTTAGAGGGGATTTGAGGAAAAAAAATTTCACCCAGAGGGTGGTTGGAATCTGGAACACACTGCCTGAAAGGGTGGTAGAGGCAGGAACCCTCACAACATTTAGGAAGTATTTAAATGAGCACTTGAAATGCCATAGCATACAAGGCTCAGGGCCAAGTGCTGGAAAATGGGATAATAGATAGGTGTTTGGCGGCCGGCACGGGCACGATGGGCAAGAAGGGCCTGTTTCTGTGCTGTACAACTCTATGACTAATTCTATAGTCAACAAGCAAAGTTGCTCAATTCATTTTAAAAGAACATTAGAACGAGCAGAACTAAAATTGTACTTCTGACCCATCCAGGCTGTTTCTTCTAAAAGTCAAGATATGATTTTAAAAAACGATCGTGGACTCTCATCAGATTTTTAATGTACTGAGGGAACTCAAGGACACAGGAAGATCCTCAAAGAGCAGACAAAAAGCATAATCTCTCCTTGGTTTATAATGGCAACCAGGCAAAAGATTTGGGGTATCAAAAATTACTATAGACATTAATCAATCCTGACTGGTTGACATTCTCTAAATTCCTGCAGGTTGGAACAACAGCATGAAGTAGGATCATTTATGACTACACTTACCCATTTAACCTTCAAAACCCAGCCAGAACCAGATACCTATTCAGTTCCTTTTAAAGGGATGCAAGTGACATAACGTGAATTATGCTCGATGGATGTTGATTTCACCTCAGGTTCTATCAGAAGACAATTAAGAGAGCATCTCACCTCTGGCTCGGACTTCCAGTCATTTATTCACTTATATGAAAGAATACAATCATTCAGTTACATCAACAATCCCTCCCCCAGAGACCGACCTTGCATGTTTATAAAAGAATGGCAGTTGAAGGCTTTTTTATGCACTCTTTCTTGATGAAACTGTCAACAGTAATGCCAATTATATACTATATATATTATGTAAAGAGCACATTAAACTAAAAGCTGTGCTGTAACTCAACTTAAAAGGCAGCCAGAGCTGAGTTGGCTGCCTGTCGGGGTTGGTTTCAGCAATGGCAGAAATGACTGTTTTGCAAATAGATGGTGGAAGTTGCTGCTGAACATCCAGCAGTTGGTGGAAATTGCTGCTGGATGTCTAGTAGTTAATGCAACAAGAACAGGGGCAGGTGGAAGGGGATGCTCTGGAGAACAGACAGAGTAGCAGGCAGAATGTCATCCAAAACATCTGCATTAATGAAAGATCCATTATGTAATCTTGGTCAGCAGCATTTGAGCCTTGCCTAGTCTAAGACTAGCACATGCACAAAAAGGCCAGTTTCATCAATGAACAGCCATTTGTGTTACAGATAGGGAACATTTTATACAATTTATCTCTTAGCAAAATGACGGAATCAGGCACACAGTATTTTAATGAATACTGTTATGCTTAAAATAATATCATTTTTCAAAATATGATTTTACATAATGCAACAAATGTTAATATGAGCATCTCTGGGTAGTCACAATGATACGCTTGAGTGTGGCGTGAGATACTGCGTCAAGAACAACACAGAATTAATGCAACTTGAGAGAACCCAGGTTGGTCCTTTGTGGAAAACATGCTTCCAGTTAGCTTTTGCCTGGAAGTCATCTTTTTTGCACCATTTAACAGAGAAGAAAAGCTCAGCGTTTGTCTCAATAAGCTGCCTCCATGAAGGAATCCAGACAGTTGATTTTTTTTGAATTTTTCAGTATTCTACCGTCTTGAGGTCAGGGAAAGTTTATTTTCTGTAGGGAAGTGAAGTATAAGAGTAAGGTCTATGGTGAAAAACACAGCTAAGATTGAAAAGAGTAGGAACAGAAGTGGAGGTAAATTGAGTAGCAATGGCACAAGTTTGGTTTTTAAAATTTGTAGATTGTATGAGTAAGGGAAAACAAAGGAATGCGGGGAGTTTCACAGTGGTGAGGTCAAGAGGATGAATGAATTGCAGTAAGAGATGGTGAAATGGTTTACAACAAAGTGAGGATGCAACAAAATGAACTTAAGAGTGCATACTTTATGGATGCTACTCGGAATTAATGCCTTCAATCATTTCTCACAAACTGCAATATCACGTCTTCCCAGAAAGGATATCAAAAACATGTAAAAACAACTAATGGGTATTATAAATTATAATTATATCATTTATAAATCTGCCATTACCAAAACTTAAAGCCAGTTAATAAGAAACGGTATTCAAAATCATAGACAATAGGCAAAATGAGGGATACATGGCTTTATTGTATATGATCTTAACTCTCTCACAAACACCAATTTGCATCATCTTCCTTGTCAATGTCCTAATTATTAAAATTATATCTGACCCAAACAACAGAAACTTCTTACACGCTAGAGGCACATTTAGTTTGGATTGCAGGAGATTGGTTTCCCTGGACTGGCATGTAGCTCACACACATTTAAATCTGTCTCCTTTATCTTGCAAACCTGCAGAAACACTGGGTTCGCAATTCTGCTTTAGGGATAAGGAGCTCGATTTGGCAGCATTAACATGGAGAGCTGGCTTCTGGCTATTGATTTTCCAAAAATCCAACTTCAACAGGCAACAGTGGAAAAAAACAGCTACACATCATTTGTCATCTTCAGAGCGTGTGAGCAAGCAAAGATATTCAAGTAGGCAAAAGACAAACTGTACCGCTATCTCCCTCATTGACTCAAACTGTTGTTCTGTCATTTTTCTCCCAGCTCACAGGTTTTAGATGATGCCAACAAAAATTATATACAAATTGTCATTGGGAGAAATAGAAAATTTTTTGAAGTGGTACTCAGTGCTGGTCACATTCACAAGCTTTGAAAATTGGTCGTGATTGTAGGTTTGAGATACATCGGGCTGAGTGAATCACTCTCAGATCAACTCAATCCCAGCTGCTCTAAACCTGTCAATACAATACCCAGTACATTTTTTCCCTTTTAATGAAAAAGACTAAAAAAAAATCAATTTATTGTATAAAAGAAATTGTTACAAGTATTCAAATTTCTCTATAATTTTCATACAATGTTTAGTTTCTGCCCTTTGTCACATGCATATTGCTGAACATAGTAGTCTCATTACACAGGCTACTTTTATGTTGAGGTTCAGTATCTAGGACCTGACTGTTCAATCTGGTTTCCATAGTCAAAAGCAGTTCAAAGATGTAAGTATTTCTGTTTGTCGAGAGAAAGCAGATATAACTGCTGGGAGCCCACTCACCGATACAATGCTCCCAGAATTTGAACTAAAATATAAAAGCAGCATTAATACACCCTACTAACAATTAACAGCTGCCTAGTTGTTGATGGTTTCAGGCTGTTTAAGGCCAGGAGCAACTCTTTAATATTTGCATTTCAGCTCAAATTTGAAGATGAAGTGATGAGTGAGATTCAGGATTATTTTGTTGATATGCACAAGTACATTTTATTTTTGTCCATGAAATGATATCACCCAGAACAATATGTGACACATAAAAGCTTCATAACTGTCAATAGCAAAATAGTAATAAGAAAGGCACTCTACAGAAACTTGGAGGTAGAAGTTGGTATGTGTTGCACCTGTTTTTCAGGCGCAAAATGAGCACAAAGCATACCAATTTAGCAGTGTTAAGAAACCTATCAACATTTGCAGAGCTGTTCAGTTATGGAAATCCTTAGATTTTCACAAATTTTGTGAGATTATGGATGGATGGTAGCAAGAGATTGTGAAGTGTTGCTGAAGGGCTAGTGACTGAATGAATGCAGCTGGAAATAATGAGATTAGATTAATTCACATAAGGACATAAGCTCCTTCTTTAATCTTTGCTTTCCCTCATGTACTAGAGTCGTTTGTTAAAGAGACCAGGTGGATTAGAAAGTTTGTTTGCGATGTTCAAGTTTGGAGTATATGTATAGAAGCTTGTCAATAAGTCTTAACTAGAGCTATGAACATAGGGAAAAGACATGGTCACCAATTTTGCAGTCAGCGGTGAAGGAACGGCACTGACTGTTCACTGCACTTACATTTGCACTGTGAATTGTGAAAATTAGAGAGTGAAAACAGTGTGGCACCGTCCACAGGGGATCTGGGACCCATGTTAACAGGGCAAGCAACCAATCAGATCAAAGAATTCTTTTTGAGATACACCTGTATTTTCAGCGCCATGGATGCTAGTTCGCATCCAAAATGCTATCCATGTCACACACGCACACTTGTGGTGCAGGCTGCACCAGAAGTCATTTTGGGTACATCTGTAGAGCTGGTACTAGGAATGTGAACAGGAAGAATGCAGGGTCGGCAGATTGTGACATCAGTCAGCTCCTAGCATTGATTTAACTCTCGCGATATCATTTTCGACCTCAACGCTTCAGCTAACTCCCTCTCATAACTTCCCACAGCTGAACATGCAAACATACATTCAGTATCAGAAGGATCTCCCCAACCACTATCAGCTTTGTTGTGAATTAATTTTGACTGGCTGTTGCAGAATCAGTCGAAGCATTTGGTTATTTGTACTGTCATTTAAAGTTGGGGAAGTCCAAAGGTAGTGGTGTGGCATGGAATGCACGACTTGGTTCTGACTTCAAGGGTTCTGCTCAGACCACTTGCTCCCAGTTATTAGTGCTGTAATTTCCATCCCTCTTGGCCTGCAGCATGACAGGGAAAGTGATCAGAAGTGACAAAGCGGAGCTCTCAGCAGCAGGCCATATCCATCCAGGGTCTTCAGAGACCAATTCTCCTACTTGTACCTCAGCTCTGTTTCACTAAGGGCATGCTCACTATAATTGGCAACCTATTGCAAGCAGACCTGTCAACTCAGAGTTGGGTGACGACTGTTAATAGTATATTTATTGCAGGCAGGTGGTGGACCTTAACTGGGGAATCACTTGAGCCCCTATAAACAGACACAGACTGAAACTTTGGTTGTTAGACTATGAGGTGTATCCTTATAATGTGTAATTCTGTAAACAAATGCTTATAAAAATGTGTAAAGATTGGCTCCAGTGCTATCTTTCATTAACTGGCTTTCGGGAATATAAGGTGACTGTGGTCATGAACTTCTTCACTTTATGCTCCTTCCAGACTGGAGCAAGGGACATCTCCAACAGCTTGCAGCTCTCTGTGCACTGTTGTGTAGGGAGGTGACTGCCACACTGTACGCAAAAAAAAGGAATATAATGTCTTGTCTCTTTGCAGAGAAAAGCAGGCGGAGTGTGCCCATGGCTTTGCCAGGATAGCGGGCTTCCCTATAGTGTAGGATGCCGTTGGCTGCACACATGTTCCTTTACAGGTGCCGCATCTAAATTAAGAGATGTACGTAACTGAAAAGGGTTTCACTGCCTCAATGTACAGCTGGTGTACGATCATTCTCAGTGCAGCATGCAGGTCAATGCCTATTATCCTGTAAACAGTCACAAGGTTTTTTATTCTACCCCCATCTCTGTACCATCAGCCACCATGAGACACCTAGGGTGGCTACTGCATGACAAGGGCTATCCGCTGACCACCTGGCTCATGACTTTGGTGCACAACCCACACACACATGGGCAGCATGTGTAAAATGGAAGCCATGCTACCACATGGAATGCCATCAAGCATTTATTAGGGTGCTCAAGCAATGTTTCCACTGCCTGGACTGTTCTGCAGAGCGCATCATGATTCACCATGGTCTGCTGCATCCTACACAAGCTCACCTTTTCTCCTCAAACAATTAACATTTTCAATACTCTACAGATTTAGACACATGGAATAATTACAATTACATTTGCGCCTTGCTAGCTTAGTTGATTGAACTAATTACTATTTTTTAAAATAATTTTCTCTGAATTTACATGAGTTTTTATGGTGCAATTCTCCACCCCCATCCAATTCTCGAGTGGTTTTTGACATTGCACCTGGAAAGTGAAAGAACTCAAACAACCAGAGTTTTAAAATTGGAAACAAAGAAGTTTAACGATCCACAAATATGAGGAAAATGTAAAGTCTCAGAGTGGAGAGTGACCAATCGTGTACTGTGTTAAACATGAATTGGATTTGCTGGGCAATGCAGGTGAGATAATATCACTCACATCTTCCAGCAAATGACTTAGGCATAAGAAGCAATCATGAATAAATATGTAGGCAAATAATACTTTTAATAAAGTTTTTTCTTATCGATGGACAAGTCTTTACTCGTGAGATTTGAACAGATTTGATTTTAGAGTAAAGCCCTAATCCAAGGAAAATCTTGACTGAGGCATATTAGATTAATGCTGAATGCCTCATGATAGCATTCAATCTTCTGTTCAGCATCAGGAAGCTTTAACAACATAATTTTTGCCATAGCTTTATGATATCAAACAAGCCTCCTTGAAAGGTGCAAAGAATATACTTGAAAGACTATTGCAGAATTTTGAATCTACTTCAACCACAGTTTTCAATTTTGCTCCACATTCTTATTAATCCAGTCCATGCTAAAGTTTCACACTGCTCCAACTCAAATAGTTATCTCCATCCAGAAAGCATTTCATCGAAATCTCAACATCACTGTGCGCCAGCAGCAAGGATAATAATATTCTTTGTGTTCACTATTTTGCTCTTGTTCCTCTTATAATCTGAGTCAGTCCCAAAATGTTACAGAACACAATAAAAGCAAAACATTCCCAGGCGCTGCACAGTACAAAGAGGCTGGAGGACTCGAGAGGGTTTGTGGGGGGCTGTAGCCTCAGTATGTTCTATCAGCTGCAATCAGGTGCCTGCAAGTCATTGCCACTGCTTGAAGACAAGGCGGTAAACACATTTCTGCCAAACTCTAAGCCTTTCTCTATACCTCAATTTGCCAAGGCTGCTATGAAGTTAAAAGCCACTATTCCTCATCACAAAATAGGTCTTTTTCACTTCATACGGCAGAGAAAGATAAAACTGTCAGCTCTGCAGTTTCAGTTTATCAATGCAGACTTTTGATAAGACTCATGATTGTGATTTTAATTGCTGTAGAAACCACTGTATGGTTTGTTTTTCAGGCATTTAAATTTGTTCTAGCTCCAGAATGAACATTCAGTAATTTTTATACTGAAAATGGACTGGTACATCTGGCTTTTATTGGATGTTCATTAGGATAGTATTCATTGGCTGGAAAGCAATAATTATTGTGTGTGTATTTGGTAATAGTACTTACTGCTTTCAGATCAAGGAGCATGCAGAACAGGAGGAAGGTTGCATTTCCCTCTTGTATTGACAATAACATTTGAATTAATGAAAGATCCAGAAGCTACTCTACACTTAACTGGCGACAGTGCCATTCTATTCCTTCTGTAAAAGGTTACTGGGACTCAAATAGAAAATGTGGTTTTAACACATTCACTATGTGCCTATTGAAAAGCTGTTACAAAGGTCACAAGAGAATTCAATATTAGATGGTGGTGTTAGAGGAAAAGGAACTAAGAAACTATATAGTGAATGTTTGTGATGGGTGGGTAGAAAAGGAATTTGTGGTCACTAGTCTTTTCCTTGCTCCAAGTTCTCTTTCCATTAACACAAAAGAATTTGCTCAATATTTGCAGCCTGGGAAGAATTCTGGAGGACTGTACAATGCACTTGTAAAGTTTGTGAACTTCAAAAATGATCTATACCTTGGGGAAAGAGGCATATTGAACTCAGCATCCAAAAGGTTTGTGGACATAATAAGATCCTTTGGGAGTAACAACATTGGTCACAATTTCCATACAAGGAGTATTTGTTCAGATTTCTCAAATCTAGAAACAATTCCCACTTCATCCGCATCAGAACACACGGAAATAGAGAATTACTTGTGGTACTTTCTTGTGGAAGCAGAGTTGCAGCTTGAAAAGAAAACAATCGAGTTAATTGACTGAAGGCTTATTCTATGCTCTTTGCCCAAAAGAAAGTGGGCAAAGGACATTCATGACACTCGAGGTAGGCTGTGGAATTCAAAGACATGTCAACTTACATAATCAATCAGAACCTCTCCTGAAGTTAATTTAGAAGCAGAGGCTACTCCACAAAAAGACCAGATACATATAAAGAATGTGAAAAGCCTTCCTATGTATTATCATTATTACTTAACTGTCCATTGAAGCACACCCTACTCACAGATGTCTAAGATAAGATACAAATAAAAGAAAATGTTGCTTCTACTTTCAGATCTTATTCTGAGGCAGAGCAATATATCAAAAGTGACAAACCCTTGACAACTTACCCAAGTCTCAACCAAAAAAAATTCCCCATTTTGTAAAAGTTAAATATTTGTATTGATTTTTATGTTTCATGTGTGTAGCAGTCAGTGGTGTGTAGCAGTCTTGCCTCTGGATCAGAAGGTTCCTGGTTCTAGGATTTCTCCAGGACTTAAGTACAACAATCTAGGCTGACACTCCAGTGCAGTACTGAGGGATTGCTGCATTGTCGGAGGTGCCATCTTTTGAATGAAACGTTAAACTGAGGCCCCATCTGCCCTCTCAGGTGATGAAAAAAAAAATCCCATGATTTGAAGAAACAGGGAGTTATTCCTGGTGGCCTGGCCAATAAGTAACCCTCAGACAACATCACAAAAAAAAAATTATCTGGTCAATATCACATTGCTGTTGTTGGAGCTTGTTTTGAACAAATTGGCTATATTTCCTAAATTCCAACAGTGACTATACTTCAAAAGTAATTCATTGGCTGTAAAGCACTTTGAGATGTTTGGTGGTTGTGAAAGGCATGATATAAATGCAAGTATTTCTTTTTGCCTAGTCAAGTCTAACCTAGCTAAAGAATATTGTTGAAAATCTACACAATATGATACAATAGCTGTGGGGAATTAGCTGACCTTCTATGGTGTTGTTCACAGCAGCTCTGAGGCAGCAATAGGGTTAGCAATCTGCAGCTGCTACCTGTGTAGTGACCTAAACAGGGCCTGGGTCAATTTTGTTGTTGAAACTTACTTTACACAGTAGCTAAGCTCCTCTCTTTAGAAAGAGGTGTTCAAAATATTGTGGGGTCTAGACAGAGTCGATGAAGAGAAACTATTCCCATTGGCAGGAGGGTTGAGAATCAGAGCACGCAGAACTAAAGTGATTGGCAAAAGAACCAAAGGCAACATGAGGGAAACCTTTTTTTTTACACAGCGAGTGGTTACAATCTGGATTGCACTGCCTAAAAGGGTGGTGGAGGCAGATTCAATGGTGGCCTTCAGAAGGGATTTGGATAAGCACCTAAAAAGAAAAAATTTGCAGGGCTACGGGGAAAGGACAGGGTAGTAGATTTAGCTAAATTGCCCTTGCAGAGAGCTGGCATGGGCTTGATGGGGCAAATGACTTCCTTCTGTCAGCATTCTATGATTCTATAATCTCAAATTCAGGAATTTCTTTCTCTCTCTTAAAACCTTTGCAAAGATCGTTTGGACTTGATTTGTTTTCTGTTTCATACTAAGTGTAATGTCTGGAATAGACCAGATACTTTAAAACTTTTATATAAATTATAAAGTAGCAAAAGATGAGTCAGAGTAATGTGGGAGTAAAGTATGCGTGCCAAATATGAACCAAACAACGCACAAAACAGGTTTCTTTTTTTCCGTTGTGAGCCAATAAAAAGTTTGGCTTTTACTCACTTTAACTGGTAACCAATGCTTTTTTCTTTGCTCTCTCACTACTCAATGTGCCTCGCCACTTGACTCCCCCCCACCACACCCCCCCCCATCCCTCAAACTTTCTGACCTCACTCAGCTTATTAATCTGGTGTGACTGTTCTCCATCTTTCTCCTTTTTGTTCCTGTTGTCTTGATGGAATGGAGTCCCAGCACATCTCAGTTTATTGTTTTACTGTTGGGGGCCAATAGCAGTGATATTTTGTTTAGCAAATTTCAATATTAGAAAAAAAAATCTTGCTTTTGTGATATTGCGGTACTGGCAAACTGGTGTTGCCATTGCTTTTTGTTGCAAAGTGTAAGGCTTGATAGTTTACCACAGGGAAGAAACAATTAGAGCAAGCATCATCCTCGGGCCAGCTTTGCACCCTTCCTGGTGGCCAGCTTCTGGCTCCTATGCAACAACCTGGGAAAGAGTTGTTTCAACTCTCTTTCAGCCACAGACGAACAGGTCAAGGAGATCAAGAGGTGACAAGAGATAATGCTTCATAACAAAAAGTCTGTATCCTCAATTAAAGAAAAATGTACTTGAGGTAAGATGACACAGCTCACCATACATCTTATCTAAGCAAACAAATACAGAATAAACACTTGGGATAAATCCAATAAATTTAGACTGTTGGAATTTGCACTTCAACTGGCACAAATACTTCAGGTGCCAGAGCTTCTAAAATGTAGGGCTAAATTTTAAGGAGCCCTCGTTGTCGGAATCTGTGGCAGGGGAGGCCTGAAGATGGCCCCGGATGAGGCCCGCCACAGACCTTGACGCTAGCAGGGCCCGGCCTGATACTACCGGCAATGGCGAGGCCTCATGGCGCGCCCCCACCCTCCCCCACCACCCTGCTGCTCGTCGATGGGACTGCAATTCGCAATTTAAATAAATTAAAATACGTAAATTAATTAATATCACATCGCCTCCTGATGTCCCGTTGCAATCTTCACCCCGGCAGTTGGCACTGCTGTGCCTTTGGATCCCCGTCTGGGGAAACGAGGCAGAACACTTGTTTTGTGGTGGGGGGGGTAAGTTTATCAGTAAGGGGGCAGAAATGGAGTCAAATTAGCATCATGGGTGAAAGGGCTAGTGGGAAGGGTTGTAGGTGAAGGTTTGTGCAGGGTGTAAGGTCAGGAGGTGAAAGTAAGTGTTTTGGGAGGAAAGGGCAAATAATTAAATAAATAATTAAAAATTTAATTGCTATTGTGGGGGTGGGAGAGGGGCAAAAGAGATGGGTTTCTAAAATTCCATTTAACTTTAAATATTTAAATTTCCTGGTAGGGCTGACATCCCTTTTAACATGGCGCCCGCGCCTCCGCATAGGCAGCTGACGCCATTGCTGGGGCGGACAGCCTGCCCCCTCCACGCGATCAGCTATTTTAAATGCGCTGCCACACTCGGAATTGCGGCAGCTCTTGGGCGTACGGGCCGCCATTTGTTTTGCCTGGCACTCATTTCGGCTGCGGCCTTATAAAATTTAGCCTGTTGAAACACGTATCAGTTTCTCGCCTAGTTATTTGAAATAAGCTCATAAATAAGATATATTTTGAATCATTGGAGGACCTTGAAACAGGATGCAACCAAAATATTTTAAATCACATTCCTTTCTAACAGAATCCCTTTATTGGGGCCAATAGATCATGGTTGTTCTCATACACTGTTGAAACAGTTGCCTGTCTTAGAGCAGCTTGAGTTAATGAAGCAAGATTACAGTTCAAGGATTGCTAAAATGATTTCTCCTCACTGGAGTTCAATAAATTACATTTATGTTATGTTTACAAAGCACTAAAATGACAGAAACAGTCAAACTGATGTTAGTTCTTCTATGGCAGGCAAAGATATATCTTGAAAACATCTCATCAATGTAGAGGATGATTCTTAATGGTGGCCATCCCATTAACTAAATAGCAATATTGTAGAAAAGGAAGCTCTTCTGATAAGTTAACTGCAAATTCAAGATGACTGAAACCAACATTTGCTACCTTTTAAGATGCAGTTTTCACTGCTTTTGGAAAAAATACAATTGCGTAATGCTTTTCATAAATATCGTGCATATTCTGGAATCTCTGCATTAGAATTAGCTTAATTTTATTTTTATTCTACATTTCTTTCTTCGGTATGTTTAAGACAATAAAAGTTAATGACATAATGAAACTGATTTACAGCAACTGCAGTCCAGAACTGGAGGAAATCTAAATCAACCTGATCCTGGGGGGGCAGTAAAGCAAGTTCTGTGAAGAAATGCAAGGAATTATTCCATTTAGACGGTCATGCAGCATGTAATTAGGATCCAGGCAGGAAAACAGCAAAGTCTGATAACCAGATTTTAGCTGGAAATATTGAAATCAGTTCTCTCAATGAACAAGAATTTGGCATGTGAATTACAACATGAGTGATAGTGAAGAACACAAATGAAGGCACATTAATGTATACAGATGATCATGCTTTACAGAAGCTTAAATGATTTATCAATTCCAAAGGCTGCCCTGCAATCCATACAAGCTGATTTATGGAAGGAATTGCACCATGTTTTGGAATTTTCCCCCAAGTTTCAGTGATAAATCCTGGAAGCCAAGTGGCGGGTTTTATGTTATACATGCGATATGCAGTTGCAAATCTACTCTAATGTATCAACTGTTGCCGCGGGCTGGTACCAAGAGGGTCATGCAAACTGCATGACAGCATTAATAGTCAATCAGTTACTTTGTTGTTGCAGTTTTACCAGCAGGCCATCATCTTGTCAATGTACCATTTGAATTTTCAGTTTTCATTGTCCCAACCTACAGCTGTCACAGCAAAGTCCTGCACCAAACAAATTTCATTTCTTCTATATGAAAAGATCTCTAACACTTAGGCAAAGAAAATTGAGGAAGTGCACAATTGAGAATATAAAATACATACACAATCTGACTACTATTCCGTTTGTAGGCTTTCTGCAAACCATGAACGGCAATGCACCTAATTGCATGAAATTGCTGTCAGCTTTTCTCAGAACATATCAACTTTTTTCTCTACTCTTTGCTGTCTCTGAGATTGTGAATTAATGCGGCCTCTTAGAAATATCAGTGTGTTGACTATGAAGAAGGTCCCAAGGGTTACAGAGATTTCTGTACTTATTTAATATACACACAGTCAAACACAAAGGGTAAGAAATTAGTTTGTGCCAACCTGCTGGCATGATTTGGGCGCAGGGAATAATCACTCCCGATGTTGAGCCTTAGGCTCATTTTACATGAGTCTGCAGAATTGCAGATGTCTGCTGGGCATCACCAGGCAGTGTCCTGACGGATTTGATCTGAATTTCGGGCTGCTGTATCACTGACAGTTGCTTTTAGGTTGATCCTGGAAAAGTTGAGGGGTGGTGGGGGATGCACTCGGGAAGAGGCCAGCAATGGTATTCACCACAACTTCTCCTTCTGGCTCCACATTCTCGTGAGTACTTGTTTTTTTAAATGTACCTTTTTCATGTTGGCCTCCAGCAGTCCTTTAAGCTTATGCCACAAGTAAACCAAAAACAGCCAACCTGGCACGTCAATATTCAGGACAAGCCACTTGCAGTCCCATTACTCTAATCTGTTAAGAATAAGAGCCTTCTGTAATCAAAATCCTAGTGTTATGGCTTGCTGAGAAGGCAGTATGGTGGCACCATACATTTGCATGCCAAGTTGAGACACAACGTGTGTCTCACATAGAACTGCCCCCGCATTGTGTATTCTGATCTTCAGAACTTCTGGTCATGATTTCAAGGGAAATGGTGCATGGAGACTTCAGAATTACAACTAGGGAAGAAAGAAAATCAAATGAGTGAGTTACCACATCGACATCAGAACAGCCCTTTGGAGCATATCATTTGTGCACCATCACCATTGGAGAAAAGAGCATGACGTGCCTTCAAGAGGCAAATACAGAAATAAAACAATGGAACCACAATTGGGTAGAATCATAGAAAGTTTATGGCACAGAAAGAGGCCACTTGGCCCATCGCATCTGCGCTGGCCGAAAACCGAGCCACCCAGCCTAATCCCACCTTCCAGCATTTGGTCCGCAGTCCTGCAGGTAACGGCACTTGAGGTGCATATCCAGACCACTTTTAAATGAGTTGAGGGTTTCTGCCTCTACCACCCTTTCAGGCAATGCATTCCAGACCCCTACCACCCTCTGGGTGAAATACATTTTCCTCATCTCCCCTCTAATTTTTCTACCAATCACTTTAAATCTATGCCCCCTAGTCAATGACCTCTCTGTTGAGGTAAATAGACCCTTCACATCCACTCCATCCAGGCCCCTCACAATTTTGTACATTTCAATCAAATATCCCCTCAGCCTCCTCTGTTCCAAGGAGAACAACTCCAGCCTATCCAATCTTTCCTCATAGTTGCATTTTTCCAATCCTGCAACATCCTCGTAAATCTCTTCTGTACCTCCTCTAGTGCAATTCCATGCTTTCTGTAATGAGGTGACCAGAACTGCACACAGTACTCAAGTTTGTTTTTTTTTAGATTAGAGATACAGCACTGAAACAGGCCCTTCGGCCCACCGAGTCTGTGCCGAACATCAACCACCCATTTATACTAATCCTGCACTAATCCCATATTCCTACCAAACATCCCCACCTGTCCCTATATTTCCCTCCCACCTACCTATATTAGTGACAATTTATAACAGCCAATTTACCTATCAACCTGCAAGTCTTTTGGCTTGTGGGAGGAAACCGGAGCACCCAGAGAAAACCCACGCAGACACAGGGAGAACTTGCAAACTCC
This sequence comes from Heterodontus francisci, assembly GCF_036365525.1. Lineage (NCBI taxonomy): Eukaryota > Metazoa > Chordata > Chondrichthyes > Heterodontiformes > Heterodontidae > Heterodontus > Heterodontus francisci. The sequence continues at coordinate 57,264,644 of NC_090392.1, read as the reverse complement.
ACACAGGCAGTACCCGGAATCGAACCCGGGTCCCTGGAGCTGTGAGGCTGCGGTGCTAACCACTGCGCCACTGTGCCGCCCTTTGTGGCCTAACTAATGATTTATACAGTTCCAGCATAACCTCCCTGCTCTTATATTCTATACCTGGGATAATAAAGGAAAGGATTCCATATGCCTTCTTAACTACCTTATTGACCTATTCTGCTACCTTCAGGGATCTGTGGTCTTTCACTCCAAGGTCCCTCACTTCCTCTACACCTCTCAGTATTCTCCTATTAATCGTGTATTCCTTTGCCTTGTTTGACCTCCGCAAATGCATCACCTCACACTTCTCCGAGTTGAATTTCATTTGCCACTTTTCTGCCCACCTGACCAGTCCATTGGTATCTTCTTGCAGTCTACAGCTGTCCTCCACTCTATCAAACACACGGCCAATCTTTGTGTCATCTGCAAACTTATTGATCATGCCCCCTACATTTACGTCCAAATCATTAATATATACCACAAAAAGCGGGGGACCTAGTACTGAGTCCTGCTGAACGCCACGGGAAACAGCCTTCCAGTCGCAAAAACACTCGTCAACAATGACCCTTTGTTTCCTGCCAATTTTGTATCCAGCTTGCTACATTTCCCTGGATCCCAGGGGCTTTTTTTTTTTGACCAGTCTGCCATGTGGGACCTTATCAAAAGACTTGCTGAAATTCATGTAGACAGCATCAATCTTCCTTGTTACTTCGTCAAAAAATTCAATCGAGTTAGTCAGACAAGATCTTCCCTTAACAAATCCATGCTGACAATCCTTGATTAATCCATGCTCTTCTAAGTGACAGTTTGTCCTGTCTCTCAGAATTGATTCCAATAATTTGTCCACTACTGAGGTTAGACTGACTGGCCTGTAATTATTCGGTCTATCCTTCGCTCCCTTTTTAAACAGAGGTACAATGTTAGCAGTCCTCTAACCCTCTGGCACCAGACCTGCATCCAGTGAGGATTGGAAAATGATGGTCAGATACTCCGCTATTTCCTCCCTGGCTTCTTTTAACAACCTGGGGTACATTTCATCCGGCCCAGGTGATTTATCCACTTTCAAGGATGCTAATCCCATTAATACATCCTCTCTCCCTATGTTTATCACATTCAATACTTCACACTCCTCCTCCTTTGCTACAATATCTGCATCGTTCCCCCTCTTTTGTGAAGACAAGCGCAAAGTATTCATTAAAAACCATACCAATATCTTCCACTCCTACACACAGGTTACCTTTTTGGTCTTTTACGGGCCCTACTCTCTCCTTACTTATCCTCTTACGCTTAACATATTGATGAAACATCTTTGGATTCACCTTGATTTTGCTTGCATATATTCTTTCATGCCCTCTCTTTGCTTTCCTACTTTCCTTTTTGATTTCACCCCACCACTTTCTATACTCCTCTCAGCTTCCTGCAGTATTCAGTACCCGATGTCGGACTGACCTGCCTTATCTTACCCTATAAGTTCCTTAACATTCATGGGGCTCTAAATTGACTGTCCCACCCTTTTTGTTTGTGGGAACATGTTTACTCTGAACCCCTTGAATCTCCCCTTTGAATGCCTCCCACTGTTCTGACACTGGCTTACCTTCATATAGCTGTTTCCAGTCCACTTCTGCTAAATCACTTCTCAGCTTAGTAAAATTGGCCTTGCCCCAATTGAGAACTCTAACGCCTGTTCTATCCTTGTCCTTTTCCATAATTATGTTAAAACTGACTGAATTATGACCACTGCCGCCAAAGTCCAAAATTGTGCCCTCTCTTGTTGGACTTGCTACATACTGGCCAAAAAGTTCTCCTGAATGCACTTCAAGAATTCTGCTGCCTCAATTCCTTTCACACTAAAATTATCCCAGTTAATATTGAGGTAGTTAAAATCCCCTACTATTACTTCCCTATTGTTCCTGCACTTCTGAGATTTACCTACATACCTGCTCTTCTATCTCCCTTTGACTGTTAGGGTTTCGATAGTACACTCCCCCAGCAGTGTGACTGCCCCCTTTTTGTTCCTTAGCTCAATCAATATGGCCTCATTTGATTAACCTTCTAACATATCATTCCTCCTCACAGTAGTAATTGTTTCTTTGACCAAAATTGCCAGTCCCCACCTCCTTTTGTATCCCCCTCCCTATCGTGTCTGAAAACCCTGCAACCAGAATTATTGAGCTGCCATTCCTGCCCCTCCTTAAGCCACGTTTCTGCAATAGCTATGATATCATACTTCCACATGTCTATCTGTGCCCTCAGTTCATCTGCTTTATTTGCTATACTCCTTGCATTGAAGTAGATACCCTTGAACAAAGGGAGGCAACACACCATCCTGGATGCACGTCTGTGACCACAAAAATGCATGCCTGTTCCCCTGACTATTGAATCTCCTATCACTATCGCTCTTCCGGTCTTCCTTGTGCCCCCCTGTGCAGCTGAGCCACCCAAGGTGCCATGGCCTTGGCTGCACTCTTCAGATGAACCATCCTCAATACCTGTTGGAGAGTGAGACGCACTCAGGGATCTCCTGCACTACCTGCCTGTTTCTTCTTGACTGCCTGGAAATCACCTATTCCCTCTCTCCCTGCAAACTCTTAAACTGCGGAGTGACCACATTTATAATCATGCTATCCATGAAGTTCTTATCTTCGCAGATGCACCACAGTGTCACCAGCTGCTGCTCAAGTTCCGCAACCCGGAGCTCAAGCTGCGAAACTGATGACGCTTCCTGCGCATATGGTTAACCAGGACTTGAGAAGCATCCTGGAGTTCCCACATAGCACAGGATGTGCACTTCAGAGGTTGGAGCAGCCCTGCCATTCCTCTATCTATTAGACAGTCACCTTGATACTGCAACTAAACACTGCTACTAATAAACCCTGCTGCTGCTGAAACTAATATCTCTACTAATAGTAATACATCTTACCGATAGTAATAATAAGGCCACAGTTTGATTATTTTTTCCTCTCTTTTTCAAACTCCGGCAAGTAGAGATATTCTCTCTGGTAGTTGTCTCCATGCAGGTCCACTGCCACTCCTGACTCCCTCCAGGTAAGTGAAGGCCCCAAGCCTGGGTCTGGATTTATACTCTCTCTCTGGTAGCTGTCTTCATGCAGGTCTACCACTGCTCCTGACTCCCTCCAGGTAAGTGAACTTTAAAGTACCTCAACTCTAAATCGTGTCACCACTTTATGGTACAGGAACAACTAATCAGAAGACAGCTCAGTAACCTTATAAGGCATCAACTCCAAGAATGCAGAGACTCCTGGATCCTATGTGCCTGCAATCTTAGTTGTAGATTTATATTCTGTAACTAATGTTGAAGAGTTCTTGGACAGGGTTAGTCATGTCAGGAGTGGAATAAGCCAAGTTCGTTCAAAAATGTTCAATTATAAATGAACACAGTTCTCAGGAGGAAGCGAAGGAACATGTGTAATCTTAAGTGTTAAATTCCAAAACCTAAGATGTATGAGGTTGTAGTCTAGTTGCAGTAAGCCGAACTAGTTTAAATATATAATTTAAATACAGCATTACAAGTAGGCTAAAATGTGCTATCAAGCAGAAACACATCAAGGAGTTCAAACAATCCCACAAAATATAAGAACAAGATTGCCAGCTAAAGCCATCTCAACCCTGAAATGTCCTCTGTCCATGAAGCACACTTGAACCTTGTAGTCAGTGACAGGTATCATAGTGAGTTGCAAGCCAAAGCCTTGGAATAGGTCAAGATGATGAAGCATTAATACTGGGAGATGACACAATTGTAAATTATTCATCAGGCCTATCGTACTCAAGTAACATCAGTCAGATTTCTCTGGTATACTGTTCGCTTGCTGGGTGAGTTGATAAGTAAAGAGCTTTGGTGTCACTAGTGCACAGAAATTAGCCTTGGTGATATTAGCAGATGAACACTGAACACGTTCACTTGTCTTTACATTGTTATTTTAGTTGAGGTGTTGAGTCATTTAAGATAAGTTGGTTGTGCCTCAACTAAAATAACAAACAGGGAATGTGATATGAACTCATGAAGTGTTCATCCATAAATAATGTTGACACTAATTTCTGGGCTTGGTATTCCCAGCCACTTCACTCACATTACAACTCCTAAAGATGTTGCTTACTTGGAACACTGTTAAGCTGAAAATTAGGGTAAGCAAGTGTGCTAATATTTGACTTGAGGACTTATCAGTTATATATGCTGCTACTACATGGTAGTTTAAGGATAGGTTTAATTCTTTATATGAACTTCTGGTGTTTTCAAAATGTACAGCTGGTCTGTAGAAATTAGAAATTACCAGAGACATCTAGCTTACAAATATATTCAGCTACAAGCTTCCTTTGTCCTGAAACCATAGTTCTCTGAGCTGCCTTCCTCAGGACAAGGTCACCTCTGTATATATGCAATTGTATTACCTTCAATAAGCAGATAAAAAATAAAAAGTAGTACAAAGGGGGTGGGGCTGATTAGGGACCAAATATGAGCTCTCAGCATGGAGGCAGAGGGCATGGTTGAGGGACTAAATGAATATTTTGCATCTGTCTTTAGCAAGGAAGAAAATACTGCCAAAGTTATAGTGAAAGAGGAGGCAGTTGAGATACTGAATGGGATAAAATTGATAAAGAGGAGATATTAGAAAGGCTGACTGTACTTAAGGATAAATCACCAGGACCAGATGGGATGCATCTGCCGATGCTGAGGGACTTAAGGGTGGAAATTGCAGAGGCACTGGCCATAATCTTCCAATCCTCCTTAGATACAGGAGAGGTGCCAGAGGACTGGAGAATTGCAAATGTTACATCCTTGTTCAAAAAAAGGGTGTAAGGATAAACTCAATAACTACAGACTAGTCAGCTAAACATCAGTGTTGGGAAAGCTTTTAGAGATGATAATCCAGGACAAAATTAACAGTCACTTGGACAAGTGCGGATTAATTAGGGAAAGCCAGGATGGATTTGTCAAAGGCAAATCAGGTTTAACTAATTTAATTTAGATTTTTGATGAGGTAACAGAGAGGGTTGATGAGGATAATGTGGTTGATGTGTTGTACATGGACTTCCAAAAGGCATTTAATAAAGAGTCACGTAACAGACTTGCCAGCAAAGTTGAAGCCTGTGAAATAAAAGGGGAAGTGTTAGGATGGATGTAAAGTTGGCTATGTGACAGGAAAGAGAGAGTAGTGGTGAACAGTTGATTTTCAGAGAAATATGTGTTGTTCCCCAGGGCTTGGTATAAGGACCCCTGCTTTTCTTGATATATAATAATGACCTAGGCTTAGGTATGCGGTGCACAATTCCAAAATTCACAGATGACACAAAATTTGGAAGAATTATGAACTGTGAGGAGTATAGTGATGAACTTCACGAGGACATAGACAGGCTGGTGGAATGGGTGTACACATGACAGAGGAAGTTTAATGCAGAGCAGTGTGAAGTGGTACATTTTGGTTGGAAGAATGAGGAAAGGCAATTCAAAAGAAATAGCAAAATTCTAAAGGAGGTGTAGGTGCAGACAGATTAGATTAGATTAGATTAGAGATACAGCACTGAAACAGGCCCTTCGGCCCACCGAGTCTGTGCCGAACATCAACCACCCATTTATACTAATCCTACACTAATCCCATATTCCTACCAAACGTCCCCACCTGTCCCTATATTTCCCTACCACCTACCTATACTAGTGACAATTTATAATGGCCAATTTACCTATCAACCTGCAAGTCTTTTGGCTTGTGGGAGGAAACCGGAGCACCCGGAGAAAACCCACGCAGACACAGGGAGAACTTGCAAACTCCACACAGGCAGTACCCGGAATCGAACCCGGGTCCCTGGAGCTGTGAGGCTGCGGTGCTAACCACTGCGCCTCTGTGCCGCCCTATCCGCCCAGATCTGGAGGTCTGTGCGCACAAATCATTGCAGGTGGCAGGGTAGATTGAGAAAATGGTTAAAAAGGCATATGGGTTCCTGGGCTTTATAAATAGAGGCACAGAATACAAAAGCGAGGAAGTTGAGGAACCTTTATAAAACTCTGGTTTGGGCTCAATTGGTGTATTGTGTCCAATTCTGGACACTGCACTTTAAGAAGCTTGTGAAGGCTTTGGAGAGGTTTCGGAAAAAATTTAGAAGAATGGTTCCAAGGATGAGGGAATTCAGTTACATGGATAGACTGGGGTTATTCTCAGAGCCAAAATGGTTGAGAGCAGATTTGATTCAAGTGTTCTAAATCATGAGATGTCTGAACAGAGTAGATAGAGGGAAATTCCCTCTGTTCCCATTGGCCAAAGGGTCAAGAACTGGAGGACACCGATTTAAGGTGATTGGCAAAAGAACCAATGGCGACATGAGGAAAAACTCTTTTTTTGCAGCAAGGGGTTAGGATCTGGACTGTACTGCCTGAGACTGTGGTGGAGGCAGATTCAATCTTGGCTTTCAAAATTGAATTGGACAAGCACCTGAAGAGAACAGAATTTAAAGGGCTACAAGGAAAAGACAGGGGAGTGGGACTTGCCGCATAGCTCTTGCAGAGGCCAGGCATGGCCATGACGGGTCAATAGCCTCCTTCTGTGCTGTAACTTTGTATAATGCAAGTGATAACATTGCCAGTCAATGGCCTTTATTAATTTCTCTGTAACTTTCTGCAGTTGAATGGAACTTATTCTTGTAGTTATCAATGAGAGAGATCAGCTATTTGAACACAGATGAGGTCATGCTATGAAGCATGTGAATGCTCATCTATGCAGATAAGAAGAAAGGTATAATGAAGGGATAATTGGGGGGATATCTTAGAACTCTATGAGGTCCGATCAGCCCATGACACCCTCGAGTTCAAAAACTGTAACATGTTGAATTCTCCACTGAGCTCATATTGCCCTAAATGTGCACTTAAGCATATGTGTAATTATTCTTAATAATAGTCATCATTGTATGCTTCATTCCTATGATAGTCAATAAATGCTTCTGAACCCTATTATCTTGAGGAATATCCATTATGCAACAGTAATACATGCAATAATGCTCTCTGCCTCACAGTTGCTATAGGTAGGATAAGGCTCTGATATGAATGTCTTTTGGCCAATACGCCACCGGCTGATAATCATCTTTCTGTTTGTATACAGATGATACAAACTATATATGTTTGTATTGTTGGTTGAAAAATCAATCACAGTTGAAATTGCTTAAAAAAGATGGGCAAACAAACATAAAACAAGCAACTGCAGACTCCCAAAGAGTGTTAAGAATATGAACGCGAATCTCAACTGTCATTGAGGCATATTTGTCCACACTGGGTGAACTTGAAAAATTCGTAGCCTGATTGCGAATAGAAGCAATTTGACACAGTACTGATTTCTTGGCAAAGGAGATGGAGGCCAAGAAAATCTGTTTCACTATCACACATGAGTGCAACCTTTTAACAGCATTACTGAACATCAGTTGTGATCTCTTGGGCAATTTTTTCAAATTGCATTCTTTTAGTTAAAAATGGAACTCATGTCGCTCCCTCTCAGGCTATTTTATTAATCATTCATGGGATGTGGGCGTCTCTGGCTAGGCTAGCATTTATTGCCCGCCCTTAATTATCCTGGAGGATGTGGTGGTGAGCCACAGGATGCTGACCCAGTGACAGTGAAGGAATGGCAATATATTTCCAAGTCAAAATGGTGTGTCACTTAGAGTAGAACTTGCAGCTGGCGGTATTCCCGTACACCTGCTGCTGTTGCTCTTCTAGGCAATGGAGGTCACAGATTTGGAAAGTGCTGTCGAAAGAGCCTTGGCAAGTGACTGCGTGCATCTTATAGAAGGTGTACACTGCAGCTTCAGTCTGCCAGTCATGGAGGAAGTGAATGTTGAAAGTAGTGATTGGAGTGCCGATCAAGCGTGCTCCTTTGTCATGGATGGTGTTGAGCTTCTTGAGTGTTGTTGAAGCTACACTCATTTAGGCAATTGGAGAGTATTCCTTTACACTCCTGACTTGTGCCTTGAGGATGGTGGAAAGGCTTTAGGGAATCAGAAAGTGAGTTACGTTCTGCAGAATAACAAACCTCTGACCTGCTCTGGTAGCCCCATTATTTATGTGGCTGGTCCAGTTAATGGTGACCCCAAGATATTGATCATAGAGGTTTCAGCAATGGTAGTGCCATTGAATGTCAAAGGGAGATGGTTAGGCTCTCTCTTGGTATTCAAAATTAGGAGGGGCATATTGGGTAGATAGGAATAAACTTTTCCTTTAGCGGAGGTGTCAATAACCAGGGGGCATAGTTTTAAGGTAAGAGGCAGGAGGTTTAAAGGGGATTTGAGGAAAAATGTTTTCACACAGAGGGTGGTTGGAATCTGAAACACACTGCCTGAAGGGGTGGTAGAGGCAGGAACCCTCACACATTCAAGAAGTATTTAGATGAGCACTTAAAATGCCGTAGCATACAAGTGCTGGAAAATGGGATTAGAACAAAGCGGTGTTTGATGGCCGGCATGGACACAATGGGCCGAAGGGCCTGTTTCTGTGCTGTATAACTCTATGACTGGAGATGGTCTTTGCCTGGCACTTGTGTGGCATGAATGTTACTTGTCACTTAGCAGCCCAAGCCTGAATGTTGTCCAGTTCTTGTTCCATGTGAGCATGGATTACTTCATTATCTGAGAAATTGTGAATGGAAATACTATGGAAACATAGCCCCTTATATTTAAATGTATTTTGCTTATGTTTGGTTATATCTCACTCAGTGTTTTATAATGTTGTTGGCCTCTCTGAGCTGTGGAGAAAACTATAGGCCAGATAATCCCAAACTGAGGGGTGAAAAAGGAAGCCCAGTGACAAAGAAAACAAGATATTAGGAGATAAATGAGCAGTCTTAAAAAGAGGACAAGCCATAACAATGGAATTTGTCAGTACTTGGCAAGAACTGGAGTATCTAGCTGGTCATTCATGGACTTCGGCCAGAGTGCTATACTTAAACAAAAGTTTTCTAACACAATACTATGACACCTTCTCATCGTAATATTACTTTTGGATGTTAAATGATTTTTAAAAAAGCTTTAAAGTGAATTTCTGCCTGGTGTTGGGAAGGAAGACTAGCCAAGTGTGTCATTAATCAAACGTACTTCTGTATGACAGTCTGAAAAGAGCATACTAGCAGAATCATCTGTCCCTTCAGCATAATTGTTGGGTATGTTACCCAAAGTGTAAAAGTTAGATGCATTTTGAGGCTTCAGTTTATCTCCAGAGCTGTTTGCATTCTTCATTCCAATACAGCATCAGTCACAAATGTTAATTATATAAACTACATGAAAATGAAGCAAAATGGCTGCAGAGTAAAAAGCCAAAATTTGCTCAAGAAACCACAGATGATCCAGTGTGTCAACAATGAAATTCAACAATCAGACTAAAATCATTTACAGTGACAAGAATATTCCCAATAATGATGCCAGAGAGTGCACACAACATGAACCAGAAATCATATTCACATAATTATAGGCTTTATCACACAGACCAGTCGAATCAATGCACCTTCATTTAAATTCAGTTTGTATGTAAAAAGAAACTTTCTCAGATCTGCAAATCAAGGGCAACAGCTCTTTCCGATAGTCGGACTAACAGTTACATTACTCCAACTTATCTTATACTTAGGAATTAAAGATAATGGCCTTGAATCCCTCGCTCGGCCCTTCCAGATTGGTCCTGGTGTCCCTGCCTCACTTAACTGAGGTCTGGGCTTCCAGTGCTGGGCCTGGGTCCAAGGCCTCTGCAATACCAGCAGTGGCCACTGCTAGCGGTAGTGCCGCGAATATTGCTGAGCTGCTGACCCTGTGATTGACCGGCAGCTCTTGGTGGTGGGATCCCTGTCTTTCAAGGGATGGGGATCCTGGCATGGGACATCTAGGCAGCAAAATGACGGAGGATCGCTGAGGGGTGGGGGATGGGGAGCACAAGAAGACCACGGCGGGGGCTCCCCCTGCCTTTTCGGCCCAGCCAAGAGCCCCACCTCCTCCACGAAATCCAGCCCCAAGAACTAAATAAACTAGTAAACGGTTCAGTATAGTTGTTTTTTAGTTAGCTTCAATGATTTTAAATCAGGTTACTCACAGGTGCTAGACTAGACAGTCCAATTAAAAATGCTTATTGTTTGTGAGAAATCCATTTTCAGCTGGGTAATTAAAACTGCACCAGGTTATCACTCTTAAATACATCAGGGAATATATTTTAATGCTGGCCAATTGTGCTGGATCATGGAAGATTTTGCATTTACCATAATGTAAATGTATTTCAGTGGAAACTTGAACTGTAACCTAACCAGTGCAATTTCAAAAGCAATTTTTCCCACTTTCCCAATAGCACCCAAAAGTGAAACTTTACCCCAATACCTAAGTAGCTGAATTTTCAAAATTGAACGATGAAATCTACAGAACAAATGGAATTTCTTCAGAACATTACTTGAGGCATTTTTAAAATTTATTTAAGCGATATGTGGAGCACATAGGTCATTGATGTGCCACAAGTGCTCAGACACAAGCAGGCCAAGGTGCAGGTGCAGCAGGGAGTAGGAGGCAGAGTGCACCTCCTCTGATTCAACCGTTCCCTCAGGCATGCTTTGGATTGCACAATCTGTTGTACAGTTGACATTAAAATTGCTTTTGTTGATGATACAAAACAGGGCACCTTTTGCTGTTTCAAAGTTGTTTAATTCTGTTGAACGAATTTGCATCTAAAGTGTTGTTATAGGAACATTTTTACACTATTTATAAAATTAAACACTAATTTTTAATTGACTACCTCAATTTAGTCTCAACACCGCTGATGTTTCAACCCTCAGCCACCATTCTTTTTGCATCTAACGCGCTTCAGCCTAGCAATGCTGCTATATGTAGAAGAGAGTTAACAATGCCCTTTTTATCTGCTGATCTAACAGATCAATTTTCAGTAGTTGGCTCTTGCTGAATTATCCTGAGCAGAATTTATTGTTTTTTTTTTCTCATCTGCTTTTACACTTTGGGAAGACCTAAGTCAGTGTCTTCGGCCCACACAACAAACTGTGTTTGCCTCGCCACCGATTCCCTCCCCTGCCTGGCCAGTGTCTCAGGCTGTTCACAACCTCAGCATCCAACTTGAGTGTCAGCTGAACTTCTAACCCTATAACTATTCCAACAGCAAGACTGCCTACTTCCACCTCTGAAATATTATCCACCTCTGCCCTGCCTCAGCCCATCTGTTGTTGAAAAATTCATGCTTTATATTTTAACCTCCAGACTCAATTATTCCGAAGTTTTCCTGGCCAGTCTCCATCTTCCACCCTGCAGAAATGCGAGCTCACCCAAAATCCTGCTGCCCATATCCTAACTCACACTAATTCCTATTCACCCCTGTGCACACTGACCTACACTGACATATTTTGTATTTTGCGGTAACGTCTTGATCTTTGAATTCTCATCCTCGTTTTCAACTCTCTTTGTGGCCCTGCTCTTTCCTCACCACGGGGTGCATGCCATGGAAAAATTGTTCCAGACTTCCTAATTCATATCTATTTCGCTGGCGAGATTACTTGGGGGGGGGGGGGGGTGTGGGAGGTTGCGGAGGGGGAGATGAGGGCTTGTCGGGGTTATCATTGGCAAAACACCCAGATCCAATAATAAAAACAAAAGATTGCCTCGTGGATGGGCCATTGTATTTCTGTAATTTTCCTACCATGTCGAGTTGGAGGTCCTGAAATTAATTGTCTTCAGACACGAACAGGACTCAGGATGATAAATGTGGCTAGAAAATTCGCTAAAGTTGAGAATATTAGAAAAGGAAAGCTCTGAGAACAATTTACAGATTTCTGGACTGAGGATCCAGGCTTGAATGATCACGGTGTTGGCCATCCATGGTATGAGCTGTGAGGTCTATAAATCAAGTCAAGACCAGATTGGTCAGACGATTATTTACGATCTAAGTGAACATGGCACACTCAATGTCATAGATCTAGCATAGATCACCATTAACTGCAATTGTGGACTGAGCAATGCAAACAAACTTTTGTCAACTTTGGTGAGACTATCAGTGCAGTATAGAAAATGTCCCAGCAAATGCCATAACTCACTGCATTATTTCCTGGAACTTGTACATATTAACAATGGCGCACACCATAAATGCATCATTGCTATGGTGCATGCTTTCAGCAAAATTCAGACTCATTACCTGTAAAAGGGTTATGAATAGCAGAGTGTTAGGACACTGTGCTTTCATCTCTGGGATGCAGCTTCAATTTAGTCCAGACTATTGGGATGAAACCAGCTATATGGCACACAAATGAGTTTTGGCATTTCTGTTCAGCTCTTCTGGCCACACTCAATACAAATGCACTGAAAATCCTAGTGTAAGAAGGCCATCAATTGGTAATCTAATTCAGAGAACTCATTACCATAACTTGGGTGAAAAATGAAACATCATTCCAATGGTCTTTTGAGGAGGTATTAAGTCACATTATTGCAAAGAGTAGAAAGCTTTATTCTGCATGTGCCTAACCTTTACCTGACAGAGAGCTTGATGACACAATATGTTCCATTTCACAGCACAGGCAATAATGAGGAGCCCACTTTTTCCTTAAAAAGTACAATAGATAACCCGCAAAATGGCAGCCGTTATTAAAAATCTTTTTAGTATTCTGTTAGGGGAGGCAAGGCGAGAAGAATCACTGCTGTCACAGTAAATCCTTTGCACATTTTCATCACTAGCAAAGCATAAATGACACTTGAAGAATTTGGAAGGTATAATTCTTACCCCATTACGGTGGCACAGAGGGTATTAAATCAAAGCAAAATGTATAGTTGGGAAGGTAGCAGAGAGGAAGCAATTGCAGTATAAAAGGAGACAAGGAAATCGGAAGGTGAATAACTCGTCGTGTGTTGCTGACCTCCAGGAAGCTGATATACCAGCTTGCTCTTTAGGCTAAAGAATGATGACTGTCTTAGAAAAATTTAGAGGAAAGAAATAAAAAAAATTGAACCACTGATATAAGGGTAAATTAAATCATTATCCCTGTGACACATTCTGTACTAATTATGCAAATTAGGCTAATTACCAAATCAGATTTCCATTACAACTCAAAAACTCAAGTTCTATTGCTACAAGAATTTGGAATATAATTACTCCTAGGTTGGACAATGGATTAATGAATTATGCCAATTAAAATAATTTGCATATGCAAATTAGGATAATTGATACTCAAAACCTATAACTATGATTTCTCATTTTACGAACATTAAATTATACAAGCAAGGTCATTTCCGTGTGACTGGGTGTTATGACCAGGTGAGAAGGGGTCTAGGGGTTTCCTCTTAGCCTTCGCCAGGTTTAACTGTAACAGTGTTTTATTTAAGAAACACCATGATTTTAGCTCCGCCTCACTGAATCCTTGTTCACTGCTCCAATTGTAAGGCAAAGAAATCAAACAGGTTTCCTTAGATTTAAACATGAAAGATAGAAGTTTATTAATCTTAAACTCTAATCCGGTTAACAACCACGAATATGCAATGCGACCACACTAGCATGCGATAAACACACATGCAGATAGAGGCAGAAAAAGTAGAAAGAATAAAGGGGAAAAATTTGAGGCAATATCTGTTAGTTATTTACTGTCCTTTGAGTTCAATGTGGAGTCTTTGGTTGCGGGTAAGTCCTGCTATTCATTGGGGCCCAGTTCACGCTTCAACTTATTTCGATGTAGGAGTCTTTTCTCTCGAGGTTTACGTATCTTCCGTGGGTCCAGTAACTTGGGAGAAAGCGAGAGAGGCTCGTTTGTTCCAGCTTCAGTTGCAAACTGCCTTCTGTTCCTTTCTGTGTGGCATAATTCAACTCCAAGTTGGCCAGCAGGTCTGTCATGTGACTAACTGGTTTAACCACTCCTGCATTTGTGGATTGTGTCATCTTAGCAGCCCCTGGAATGTGCTTCCTTGCACCTTCAATTTCTGGTGATCAAAATACCATTTGGGTTAATTGGCCTAGGGAATAGTCACTCGTCTCCACAAACACTGTCTCTTAGTATGCAAATGTCCTCCACTCAAAGGTCTGGTGATCTCTTTAACATGTCATTTCTTCACTCCAGCGACAGTTTAAAATCAATGTTAATATCACAAAATTAATATTTCTCATTCTTGGCAGGTGGGGGGCCTGCATGACATGGGAGAATAATACTTTATAAGCTGTTGGAAAAAAAATCTGCTTTCCCTCATATACAAAACCTGTCTTATTCAATTAAATACACCTTGAATATACCAGTCACATTAGTTCTTCAACCAAGATTATTCTGGTTAATGCCAAAGCATTATGATGACATGCTGTACAATGCTATTTTTTGTTGCCTTTTGTACCTTTAAATGTTTAGATTTTTAACAGCCTTAGTTTTTAACAAAGTCACTAATAGTGGAAGTATAAGGACAGACAAGGCAATGGCTTAGAATTCTGGGCATGCCAAGTTCTAGGCCGCAGGGTAGCTTGAATCTAACGGATGAGGCCTTTTTTTCATTTCCTAACATGGCGGGTGGCCACTTCTGGTTGGAAATATGCACGCTTTCCTGCTCACGATATTGAGAGCTTAGTAGGCTTGTTTGTGCCTGTAAAACAGTTACTGAGTTCAAACCTGATTTCACTGTTTCATGACGTCCCAAAATCGCAACAAGCAAACAAAAAGTCCTCCTTCTATCATCGAACACTACTCCCAATCGTTATTATAGATCATTCATTATGGAGTTTTGTAGCTCTTCTATACAATAATCATGAAAGCTGCCACGAACAAAACTAATATGCTAATAGCCGAAATTAATGCAGAAGATAATGCAGCAGTAGAGCTTGTCCCGTACTCAGCACTTCAGAAAACAAGTACTTGCACAAGTTTAATTTCATGGGTATGCGATGAAACTGGTTCAGTTTAAGGAAGTGGTTTGTGGGTTTCAATGTTACTTATCTGGGAATGTTATATGAACATGTGTCGACACTAATATTTAATGACATTGAAAATAATAACCATATATAACTCACACACAAAACTAAGATCCAACTCTCGGCTCCTTCTACATTGTGACTAACTGTCCTGACAATAACATTACCTAAACTCATTATCAGTATGGATCTAACAAGTGGAACTGACTGAATATCTGTCACTGAATACTATAACTGTATACATAGCCAAGCTGTTCCAGTACAGCTACAACACTGGCATCTAACCAACAAAATGAACAAATGTCCAAAAAGGCAGGACAAATCCAATCTGGTTAATTACTGCCCCATCAGTGTAGTCTCGATCATCAGCAAAGCAATGGAAGGTGTCATCGACAGTGCTATCAAGTGCCACTTAAACAGCAATAACCTGCTCACCAATGCTCAGTTTAGATTCCGCCAGGGCCAGTTGGCTCCTGACCTCATTACAGCCTTAGTCCAAACGTGAATAAAAGAGCTGAACTCAAAAGGTGACGGGAGAACGAATATCCTGGATATCAAGGCAGCATTTGATCGAGGAGCCCTCGCCAAATTGAAGTCAATGGGAATGAAGGGGAAAACTCTCCTCTGGTTGGAGTCATATGTAGCAAAAAGGAAGATAGTTGGTTGTTGGAGGCCAATCATCTCAGCCCCAGGACATCATTGCAGGAGTTCCTCAGAGTAGTGTCCTAGGCCTAATCTTCTTCAGCTGCTTCATCAATGACCTACACTGCGTCATAAGGTCAGAAGTTGGGATGTTCGCTAACGATTGTACAATGTTCAGTACCATTTGCAACTCCTCAGATACTGAAGCAGTCCGTGTACAAATGCAGCAAGACCTGGACAACATTCAGGCCTGTGCTGATAAGTGGCAAATAACATTCGCACCACACAAGTGCCAGGCAATGAAAACCTCCAATAAAAGAGAATCTAACTATTTCCCCTTGATGTTCAACGGCATTACCATCGCTGAATCCCCCACTATCAACATTCTGGGGTTACCATTGACCAGAAACTGCACAGGAGCAGACACATAAATACTGTGGCTACAAGAGCAGGTCATAAACTGAGAATTCTGCAGCCAGTAACCCACCTCCTGACTCCCCAAAACCTGTCCACCATCTACAGGGCACAAGTCAGGAGTGTGATGGAATACTCTCCACTTGCCTGGATGAGCGTGGCTCCAAAAACACTCAGGAAGCTCGACACCATCCAAGACAAAGCAGCCCGTTGATTGATATCCCATCCACCACCTTCAACATTCACTCCCTTCACCACCGACGCACAGTAGCACCAGTGTGTACCATCTTTTTTTTAATTCATTCACGGGATGTGGGCGTCGTTAGCCAGGCCAGCATTTTTATTGCCCATCCCGAATTGCCCTTGAGAAGGTGGTGGTGAGCTGCCTTCTTGAACCGCTGCAGTCCATGTGGGGTAGGTACACCCACAGTGCTGTTAGGAAGGGAGTTCCAGGATTTTGACCCAGCAACAGTGAAGGAACGGCGATATAGTTCCAAGTCAGGATGGTGTGTGACTTGGAGGGGAACTTGCAGATGGTGGTGTGCCCATGTATTTGCTGCCCTTGTCCTTCTAGTTGGTAGAGGTCGGGGGTTTGGAAGGTGCTGTTTAAGGAGCCTTGGTGCATTGCTGCAGTGCATCTTGTAGATGGTACACACTGCTGCCACTGTGCGTCGGTGGTGGAGGGAGTGAATGTTTGTAGATGGGGTGCCAATCAAGCGGGCTGCTTTGTCCTGGATGGTGTCAAGCTTCTTGAGTGTTGTTGGAGCTGCACCCATCCAGGCAAGTGGAGAGTATTCCAGCACACCTCTGACTTGTGCCTTGTAGATTGTGGACAGGCTTTGGGGAGTCAGGAGGTAAGTTACTTGCCTCAGGATTCCTAGCCTCTGACCTGCTCTTGTAGCCACGGTATTTATATGGCTACTCCAGTTCAGTTTCTGGTCAATGGTAGCCCCTAGGATGTTGATAGTGGGGGATTCAGCGATGGTAATGCCGTTGAATGTCAAGGGGAGATGGTTAGATTCTCTCTTGTTGGAGATGGTCATTGCCTGGCACTTGTGTGGCGCGAAGTGTGCCACTTGTCAGCCCAAGCCTGGATATTGTCCAGGTCTTGCTGCATTTCTACACAGACTGCTTCAGTATCTGAGGAGTCGCAAATGGTGCTGAACACTGTGCAATCATCAGCGAACATCCCCACTTCTGACCTTATGATTGAAGGAACTTCATTGATGAAGCAGCTGGAGATGGTTGGGCCTAGGACACTACCCTGAGGTACTCCTGCAGCGATGTCCTGGAGCTCAGATGATTGACCTCCAACAACCACAACCATCTTCCTTTGCGCTAGGTATGACTCCAGCCAGCGGAGGGTTTTCCCCCTGATTCCCATTGACTTCAGTTTTGCTAGGGCTCCTTGATGCCATACTCGGTCAAATGCTGCCTTGATGTCAAGGGCAGTCACTCTCACCTCACCTCTTGAGTTCAGGTCTTTTGTCCATGTTTGAACCAAGGCTGTAATGAGGTCAGGAGCTGAGTGGCCCTGGAGAAACCCAAACTGAGCATCACTGAGCAGGTTGTTGCAGAGCAAGTGCCGCTTGATGGCACTGTTGATGACACGTTCCATCACTTTACTGATGATTGAGAGTAGGCTGATGGGGCGGTAGTTGGCCGGGTTGGATTTGTCCTGCTTTTTGTGTACCTTTTGGCTAGGGGCGCGGCAAGTTCTGGAGCACAGGTCTTCAGTATTATTGCCGGAATGTTGTCAGGCCCATAGCTTTTGCAGCATCCAGTGCTGGATGTACACCGACAAGATGCACTGCAGCAACTCACCATGCCTCCTTCGACAGCATCTTTCAAGCCCACGATCTCTTCCACCTAGAAGGACAAAGACAGCAGATGCATGGGAACACCACCATCTGCAAGTTCTCCCCCGAATCACACACCATCCTGACTTGGAAATATATCACCATTCCTTCACTTTCGCTGGAACTCCCTCCCTAACAGCATTGCGGATGCACCCGCACCAGATGGACTTCAGAAACTTAAGAAGGCAGCTCAACACCATCTTCTCGAGGGTAATTAGGGATGGGCAACAAATGCTGGCCTTGCCAGCAAAGCCCACATCCCAAGCAAGAACAAAAAAAAT
Organism: Heterodontus francisci; assembly: GCF_036365525.1. Classification (NCBI taxonomy): domain Eukaryota; kingdom Metazoa; phylum Chordata; class Chondrichthyes; order Heterodontiformes; family Heterodontidae; genus Heterodontus; species Heterodontus francisci. The sequence goes on along the minus strand of NC_090392.1, from coordinate 57,246,528 downwards.
ACATCAGGATATGTTTTCTGATAATAGCATGGTGAGCACTTTATAGGATGAATAAATATTTCTAGATTATAAATTATAAGTGGAACACTACCTAGAACTGTAGTCCAGAGAAAATGTTGTCACTGAGCCCGCCCTCAATGCAGCCCAGTCTCTGCCAGTCCTGGATGAGCTGGATGTACAGCAAACAAAATCGGAACTCAGTGATGCCATTGATTCTCTAGTCAGCGGAAAAGCCCCTAGGAAGGGTGGCATTACCCCTGAAATCATCAAGAGTGCCAAGCCTGCTATACTTTCAGCACTGTACGAACTGCTTTGCCTGTGCTGGGACGAGGGAGTAGTACCACAGGACATGCACGATGCCAATATCCTCACCCTCTATATAAGAATAAGGGTGACCGCGGTGACTGGAACAAATACCGTGGAATCTCCCTGCTCAGCATAGTGGGGAAAGTCTTTGCTCGAGTCGCTTTAAACAGGCTCCAGAAGCTGGCTGAGGGTGTCTACCCTGAGGCACAGTGTGGCTTTCGAACAGAGAGATCCACCATTGATATGCTGTTCTCCCTTCGCCAGCTACAGGAGAAATGCCGTGAACAACAGATGCCCCTCTACGTTGCTTTCATAGATCTCACCAAAGCCTTTGACCTCGTCAGCAGGCGTGATCTCACCAAAGCCTTTGACCTCGTCAGCAGGCGTGATCTCGTCAGACTACTAGAAAAGATTGGATGCCCACCAAAGCTACTAAGTATCATCACCTCATTCCATGACAATATGAAAGGCACAATTCAGCATAGCGGCACCTCAGCAGACCCCTTTCCTATCCTGAGTGGCGTGAAACAGGGCTGTGTTCTCACACCTACATTGTTTGGGATCTTCTTCTCCCTGCTGCTCTCACATGCGTTCAAGTCTTCAGAAGCAGGAATTTTCCTCCACACAAGATCAGGTGGCAGGTTGTTCAACCTTGCCCGTCTAAGAGCGAAGACCAAAGTACGGAAAGTCCTCATCAGGGAACTCCTCTTTGCTGACGATGTTGCATTAACATCTCACACTGAAGAGTGTCTGCAGAGACCCATCGACAGGCCTGCACCAAATTTGGCCTAACCATCAGCCTCAAGAAAACGAACATCATGGGACAGGACTTCAGAAATGCCCCATCCATTAATATCAGCGACCACACTCTGGAATTGGTTCAAGAGTTCACCTACCTAGGCAGAACTATCACCAGTAACCTGTCTCTCGATGCAGAATTCAACAAGAACATGGGAAAGGCTTCCACTGCTGTGTCCAGACTGGCCAAGAGAGTGTGGGAAAATGGCGCACTGACACGGAACACAAAAGTCCAAGAGTATCAAGCCTGTGTCCTCAGTTCCTTGCTCTATGCCAGCGAGGCCTGGACAACGTACGTCAGCCAAGAGCGACGTCTCAATTCATTCCATGTTCGCTGCCTCCGGAGAATCCTTGGCATCAGGTAGCAGGTCCGTATCTCCAACACAGAAGTCCTCGAGGCAGCCAACATCCCCAGCAAATACACCCTACTGAGCCAGCGGCGCCTGAGATGCCTTGGCCATGTGAGCCGCATGGAAGATGGCAGGATCCCCAAGGACACATTGTACAGCAAGCTCATCACTGGTTTCAGACCCACCGGCCGTCCTTGTCTCTGCTTTAAAGACGTCTGCAAACGTGATATGAAGTCCTGTGACACTGATCACAAGTCGTGGGAGTCAGTTGCCAGCGATCGCCAGAGCTAGCGGGCAGCCATAAAGGCGGGGCTAAAGCGTAGCGCATCGAAGAGACTTAGCAGTTGGCAGGAAAAAAGACAGAAGCGCAAAGAGAGAGCCAACTGTGTAAGAGCCCCGGCAACCAATTTTATCGGCAGCACCTGTGGAAGAGTCTGTCACTCTAGAATTGGCCTTTATAGCCACTCCAGGCGCTGCTTCACAAACCACTGACCACCTTCAGGCGCTTACCCATTGTCTCTCGAGGCAAGGAGGCCAAAGAGAGGGAGAATATTGAGTCAAAAGGTCATGCATTTAAGTGCCTCCCCAGGGACTTAAAGCAGGTTGAAGTTATCAGAGGCTGATACTTTCGGATGAGGCCCATCAAGCCTTGCAGCGGATATAGTAAACTATTTTAAGAGCAGGGAAGTTATCCCAGTATCCTGGCCACCATTCATCCTTCAACCAACATTAGTGAAAGAGATTCGGGACATAGCAATCGCTAGATGGAAAAGGACCAAGGTCCATCCAGTTCACCTTCTATCATTCTGGTTGTCACACAATAAAATGATAATTGTGCTGTTGACAAATCATCTCTATCAGTTTGTTTACAACAGACCTAGACATGAGGTGAGAAAAAACCCCAGTGGTGGAAGAGTAACCATTGGCTCAAAGTCACCCATTCCTCCAAAACATGCTATGCTTAACATATGTCATGTCTCAAATTATTTATATGCTGTATCCCATTAGGTCTCTCCCTAGTTTTTGCATATTTGTAATTTATTTTCTGCAAGAAATCATGGCTCAGTTGTAGTGTACTCGCTCTTAAGTCAGAATATTATATGTTCAAGTTCCTGTCCAGAGGCTTGAGCATATAATCTTGACTGACACTTCACTGCAGTACTGAAGGAGTACTGCAATGTTGGACATGCCATCTTTCAAATGAGACATGAAATCAAAGCCCCATCTGTCTTCTCAGGTGGATGTAAAATACTGTTTGAAGGAAGTGCATGGAAAGTTTCCATCAATATTCTAGCTAAGAGCTATCCCTCAATCATCATCACTGAATAAAAGAGATATTTCGTTATTATCTTATTGCTGATTGTGGGATCTCGCTGTGTACAAACTCGCTGCCACAATTCACTACAGCAAAACATTGATTTCTCTTCAAAAGTACTTTGATTGTGAAGCACTGTAAGCATTCTGGGGATGTGAAAGGTGCTACATTAAAAACAAGTTCCTTTTTCTTTAAAAAGCAACGCTAAATGTGTTCTTATAGAATTTGATTCATTAAGTGGATATTTGTGATATTACCGCTTAGATACACTAATTCCTTACTGGAGAAGAGCTTCACATCAAACTTTTTTTAAATGACTAGCAGCTTCTCAGGCAGTCCATTGAATAAATGTGATACTGAGCCATCAAGTGACAAACTTCCCAATTCAATGCTTGATCTAAGCAGAGTTTGTTTATCTCAGCCAAAGCAGCAATGGGCGCACAGCAACTGGCTTCTGTGTCCTCAGTTATTAAGAGTTCTTCCACTTCTGAACAATATCCACTAACAGATGTCATCTGGCTGCAACGATACATTCACCACCCCTGCCACCCCAATACCACTCAGAGGTCATGGCTTTATGATGTGGAAATTTGTTACATTAAGGTAATAGAGGGTATTCTTTAGAGGTTGGCTGTGAGATATATTATGCGGGCAACCTTGCTCTCACATCTACTGTGCCATACCTAATCTGATACAGCGTGATGCTGTCACTGGGTGCATATGATGGGACAATGTTCTACTTCCCAGCACAGACATCTCTCACTTTGATAAAGTATAAAATTCACTCGGGAAAAACCATATTTACAAATATCTCAACTGTGCTATGTTCCTGTACATCAATGCTTGGTGCTAGCCTAATCTAATTCAAACTAAGGGTAAATAATGGTCTGGATTATGATGTGGATAATGAAGGAAAGGCCTTTGCCATTCACCTCACAAAGTTACCCACAGAGTTACCCACAGAGTTTTAGCAGAGTTGCAGGTGGCGATTTTAAGTAATTTGGTGCCAGTTTGCATTTGGCATCCACTATAGGCAATCTGTATCATTTGTGAGTAAGCCAAGTAGTAGGGAGGCTTTTCAACCAGTTTGAAGAATCGTCACTGTGGCACACAGACAGCAAAGCAGGAAATATAAATTACATTTAAATCATTAAACAGGAAGCAATATAAAGATTGGAACATTCACATGGGATTAAAGGACATACAAAAAAGAGAAAACCTGGAAAACTATAAAAAAATTATTTTGTTAAAATTTGCAATATTAATTTTACTCTGAGGGAATGAGATTCCACACTTGTTAAATTAATTTTTCAGGGCCAGAGAGGTAATTAGCATTTATTACACCATTAAATATCAGTTACACCTGATTGAACAAGGCCCAACGTTTTCAGCCATTTTAAAAATGAGAATAGTGGGTAATTAACCTAAATTCACACCATGACATTGATGTATGTGCAAATTACATTAGCAAAGCCGGCGACAGCACAGCCCGTCAGCCAGGAACCTCTGACAGCAACTTCCGGATTTCCAAGTTTAACCATGCATGCCTAAAGCTGCTGTCAGTTTTACCCAGTAACAGCCTCACCATTATTAGTACAGCAAAATCTATGCCATTTAATAAAACATTTACTGGAGCAGAATGCTTGAAATGCACTTTCAGAATTTATTAAATAATTAATTCAGGTAAAAAACAATTTACATTTAAACAAAAAGAAAATTAGAATTCAATAAATCCTATACAAAATGGAACCACAAAGATAGTTACAAATGATGAGACAATTCAGTGCCTCTGCGACCCAACACAGAGTATTGATTACTCTTTTCATGAAAAATGCTTCCAATTATCTGTCCTGAACTAAATTTCTGCCAGTTTGTATTTATCTTCTTTGCCCAGCAGTCATAATTTAACCAGAAATGATGCTTAGCATTAACCTGTTCCATTCCATTTTGTATCTTGGATAACTGTATCAGGCTTTGCCTCATTCACCTAATTTCAAGGCCAAAGAATGTACCTTTTTATAGATTTCATCATAATGACATCAGAGGGAGTTTTAACCATTTGACCTGCCGGGATGGTGGGACTGGGTAGCAAGTGGAAAACCTGGAAGTCAGGGTTTTTCTGCACACTGTGGGGTTTTAACTGCACAGTGTGTGTGTGTGTGTCGTCACTGACAAGTTTCCCACCTGGAATTCAGCATAAACCAGGCTTGGTTTCCTGTCAGGTGGAGAATGCTGGAGGAAAGGCTGCAGGACCAGATGTCTGAGCCCTGGCCCAATGGGGAGTGGGAGGGGCCCGGTCCTGGGGGGTGGAGGGTTGGTTGCATACCCCCCATCCCGCCTCCTGCAAAACCAGAAGTGGTCAGAATTCCAATTTTTAATCCGTTAAACTCCCACCTGACCCAACCCCATCCTTTTGTTGGATTAAAATTCTCTGCTGGGATTAGATTTGTCGCCTTTCTTTGTGGAGAGTTTCGGGCTTGAATGTTTCCATTACACTTTGATAACCAAAAGGCGTGGCCCTCGGAAAATACTATTGAGATTCAGCATGATCACCTCAGACTCATAACTTTAAATCAAGATTTAAAATAGACAAATTACGTATTCCTACTGGAGTTTATCATCACATTCTTATAGCTTCAACAATGAACCATAGCAATTACAAACTACAAGGGAGTTAATCACCCAAAATCTAATATTAGATTAGCGCCTTCATGACGCATTCAAGAAACACTCATTATCTTGTCTACAAATATGTTTAACAGATAGGAGAGAGGCAATCGCTCCAGCCACTTTGTGCAGCAACATAATAAAAGCATTTTAAAAGAATGTTCTTATGAAATTGCAACACATAGTAAAGAGAGCAGTTTTAGTCCCTTGGTTTTTTACTTTTTCCCTTGCTTAAAGTTTGGCATCATCAGTTGATTTAGCTGAAGAACAGCTGATTTGATCAATCCAAATGCACACAATAGAACCACTAACTTCAAGTCTCAAATGCATAATAAGAAACATATAAGACTGCACATGAGTTGATTTACACGGTTTTATATCTACTTGTATTATTGCAAGGGCAAATGACAGCATCCCCTTATGACTTGGATCAGCTCTTCATGTCTATCACCCATGTACTTCCTCAGTTTCTCCAAATGCAGATCTAGTTACCAGTAGATGAAATGAGGCTTGGGTTGACTCATGAAGAGGTTTAATTCCATCATAGGGTGAATGTACAGAGATTCACTTAGTTCAATGGATACAATTCATTTCCACAGAGTAACATAAAATATCTCAGTTCAGTCAATTGTTTTGCTTATTGATCCTGCCTCTTCTGGGGTTTCACTGCCTTAACAGCCTCTCAGTTGTAAACATTAGACTGCCTCTTTGATGTTTGTGTCTCTCTTTTTACCTCTAGTTTCATAGAGAGAGATCAAAGTGTTTTCAAATAGAACAGGTGAGAGCTGTTTTCCGAGTATCCAGTTAAGCTAAGAAATTATTTATTGATTAGCTTCTGGGAAAAAAGGTGTTCAGAAGTCAAGAGACCTATTAAATGAGTTGAATCCTAATTGTCACAAAGCTTGAACATTTAATTCCTGTTCTTATGAAAGGTCATCAGCCTTAAACATCAACTCTTTTTCTCCACAGATGTTTCCTGACCCAGTGAGTATTTCCAGCATTTTCTGCTGTTATTTTGAATATTTAATTTGCATTCTTAGATATATCAAACATGCACCCCATTTACTGACTGCACAAAAGAAGAGAGCAATCACCAACAAAGTATAGGTTTCCTGTGTCAAGCAAGCACTTTGCTGAAACATAAGTACAGGCCAACCGTCAAGCATTCAAAGTTAAAACCAAATGTAGGTTTCAGTCAATAAGAGTTTAATTGGAAGACAAACCACCTGCAATTCACAATGTTCAATGTTAAAAGACAATGAGGTAGAAACTAATCTGATCCCAATGTTGGGCCCAGACTTGGTGCACGCCTGGACAAAGAGTGGCGAGGCTGGCCTAAGATTGGGCATTAGGATCATCCACATATTCCGGACAAGCTCTTGTTGCCTGTTGGCCCCCTTTCGGCATCTCACCATTCTCCGGGATTGAATTTGGACCACCTGCCTACCCAACAGGGGCCCTCAGGAAAGCTCCTGGAGAGGGGCTGAAATGGGCAATGGGAGTTGGCAGTGTGGGGCATAACCACCAGGACCTTGGAGTCGAGGGTAGGGGGATTGCAGGACAAAGAAAATCCCTTTTTTCAAAAAGGGATTCATGGCAAAACGCTTGGCCATATTGCCCGTCACGCCCCGCAAGAAAACGAACTAGACAGAAAACAAAATCTCTTTTGCAAGTTGCGGTCTTTCTATAGCTGAGTCGAGCTGAGCCGAGAGACAAAAAACAAATGCTAGCAGGAAAAACAAGGAGATAAGCAAGAAACACTGATGTTTTGAATTTATGAACACTTGGCCTTGGAAAGAGGGCACAACATAGTTAAGATGAAGCACTATGTTCCAGATAAATGCAAACATCTTTTTCTCGAAGATTGACTGTAAGAGACTTCGCATAATGGGAAAATTACCAGCAAAAGTGAAAGAGAGATGGTCAGCTTTCTGGATGAATACAAATCGTGGTTTAAACAAAGGACACAGAATATAATTGGGTATTGTGCTTTTAAAAGATAGGATAGTGTGACCTGCCATATAATAAACTAACCACTTTCCTGAAAAAGGTTTCAAAAGTTGAACACTTTGGAGATCATGGCTGTAGTTGCAACAGAGCAGCACTGCAGTCGAGGGAAGGAGACCCTGGCAAATTGTTGGAAGGAGATCTCATGAAGAGGGAGCCCAGCTTATCATCAGGAAGAGAACCTGCAATCAACAGGAGCTCACCACTTCGGGTGATTGAGATCTCATTGAGAGGGAACCCGGATGATCAATGGAAAGAAAATCTACAAACAGGAGCTGGCCACTTCAGGTGATTGCATGACTAAAAGTTAAAAACATATTTGAGTTAGATATTGGTGAAGCATTAACTTGCTGTGAGTAAAGTAACAAAGCAGATTTTTTTTAAATTACTTTCTTTACTTTCCTCAACCTTTTAAATCTGTAACTATTTTCTGCAATCCTTATATATAAACCATAACTCCAGTAAGCATAACAACTTTTTGAGTGAGTCATCAATTTGTTCTCTTGCAATTCATGGGTCAAAACAAACTATATGTTTGGGTGGGTGTTTTCAATCCCTACAGTGTCAATCCTGCTCTTCTGGGCTCCAAAGAAAGATTTTTATAAAATTATAAATAACCTCACATTTAGGTTGTGGCCGCGGGGACCACTGAAGTATCCACAGGAGGGTAGGCACCTGCACCACTGTCTTCCTCCAATTTCGACCAAGTAAAATAAAATATTGATGTACGACCTCAGATGAATTAATTGCCCTCTTTAATTTTTAATTTATTGGCCAAGTGCTCAAATATATCTGAATATTGGATTTTTCACAACTTCAATGTATTGCTGACTTCTTAATGTTCAATGTGAAGTAGCTCCATCAAAACTTCTATTTTTGGTCATTTATTTTTGTGTTATGACACGTCTCTCCGGATTACCTGTGACAAAGTGATGGACCACAGCAAAAACATGCATTTGACCTATGGGCAGGGCACTGTCAGGTGCCATGCTGCTTTTGCATGAAGTCAGAACTGACAGAAAACTGTTATTTAAAAAATGGACACACACTTCCCAAGTACATCCATGGCAGAAACAAAATGAATGTTGTGTAATCATGAATTATAGTTCTCAATAAACAAACCATAAAATAATCCTTCCTGCCATTCGCCTCTGCCACACTAAAACATTGTGACTGACGAGCACACACAGACAGCAACAAACATTGGACAGGTCGATGACAACACAAACTACTTTTTTTGCTTTACAACTGACAGGCAAAACAGTGCTACACAATGCTGCTGCTATTAGTACCCCAGTAAGTTGCAGATTTGCACTACCTGTTCCTACATAGTTTACCTGAATCAATATAAGACACAGAGTAGAGATTAGATCCTTAGAGAAGAGAGATTTTAAAACCAGAGGATAATGGAAGTGATTCCCTCAGGGAATTGAGAAATATGGAATCAAGGAAAGTGGCAGAATTATTGTTGAGTCAGAGCTGTCCGCACACTCAGCTTAGACCATTAGACAACTGACAGGTGACCAACATTAGGATCTGCTAATGCCATTCTTGAACTATTTTGAAATATGCAAGCACATTCTGGCATGGAGCACTTGCTGATTTTCTCTCCCTATGAGCAATGCTGAGTTCTTGATCCATGTAATAATCAGCTGCACAATCACAGCTAGAAGCACACAATGAGACAAACTGCAGGACAGACCTATACCATATCAATTTATGTCACACCATATTAGACAAGCAATACATTATGCCATTGCAAAACATTTTTTACTTGGCTTAATTTGGACTGTTGTTATATATAACACGCCAATAGTTTATAAATGCAGAGTGTATTAACATGTCTCAACTTTCAACACCGCTTGAAATAGGCAGACACAGCAACGACTCTCTGATACCACATGCTCTGTTTGCTGAAGCCTAAACGCCAATCAGATTCCTTTCAAACAACGACAGCAACTGAGTCCTTTCTACTTCTCATCAACAAACTAGCACCAGCTAATTACATCAACAAAAGAACAATAAATTCATAAAGTAAAACAATAAGTTAAATGCTTTTGCAATGTTCTTGCAGTCTTTATTCTGGGATTTTAAAAGGCCTGATTTAAACTCATTCAAAACCCATTCTCTTACACAGTTAAAGTTAGGCCCTTTGAAGATTTCTGGTGCCTTTTTCAATGTTAAATTGGTTTATTCCATAAGTCTAAGAACTGCAAATTCCTCTTAAATTATATTAACATGATGGTTACATTCATTTCACCCATCAGTAATAAATGACATCTGCATTGATTGGATTAATCATCTTTTGTTAAGTCACAATTTTCCCATTCACAGCTCATATTGTTCTGTTGCTGCAGTTTTTTGTCAACTATGATTACGCAAGGAAAGACCCCTTACCTCGTGGAGTAAGGTGGCGCCATGTCACGGTGGGTTCTGGCCTTCCAATAGCGAGGCACATGAGAGTCACATTGCTGCCCTCGTTCACAGAGACACTGCTGGAGATGTTGACAATTTTTGGTGGAACTGAGGGAGGCAAACACAGTAGGATTGGTTTTAATACTATGATGTGAAAATTCATTGATTTCTTTGCAATTACTTTTGTTGGTATGCTTAAAAGAAATTAATGCCTCACAGAACATTCCTCACTGTAAGAATGCATCAATAAATGTATTTCAAAGCCAGCTTCATCTCAACGCAAGTTTCAGAAAAAGGACTTAATCAATACATAATACCTGACTTTACAAAATAATACACAATTTTTAGAATTTGTTCGACTTCCTTAGTCTTGGTTCAATATTTAATTATTAAGAAACACCAGCGTTTCAAAATAATAGTTATTTTCCAGTGTCCAAGGGAATGCGAATCCAAAGGATTTAAGAACCTGGCTCTACAATAAGAAAGTGACACTTGGTTTCATATAGCTACTCCCACCAAGCTCTGATACAGACACATCAGTGACACATAAATGAAATGAATACCAAATAAGAAGCAATTAGTTGCTGTGTTCAACATACAACTGCAAGGGCTGTCAATACATTTCTGCAACTGAAGTTTTTTTGTTATTGTGTGAATGATGCAGAAACAGAAAGGCTTTACAGGCGATTTACATTAGCTGTACCAAGTAATAGCACCTATTATATCCTGTGCTGATATGTTAGGTTGGTTGTGCTCAAAATACCAACTCAATCTTGAAATTTGCATTCAAAGGTATCATTGGATCATTTCATTTCGGACAATCTTTCTCATTTCCTGACTGTCAATAATGAAACATGATTATGCCATGAGAAATAAAAGCTCTAAACCACAAGCTTTTGCCACAAACATTTGATCAAAATCTTTGCAAGCGACACTTGCTGAATGTCGCTGCACCGTGCATAGCAAAGTTCAATATTACAGCAATGCCATTCTTGCAAAATATTGCGACATATTCAAATAGACATGAAATATATCAACTTGCCAGCAACAACGACTTCCATTTATATTGCAGTTTGTAAATAGAAAAACATTCTAAGATGCTTCACAGGGAGGCAATGGAAAAAGACTGTTGGGGTTGTGGCGCAGTTTGGGAATTCCAAGCTGGATCACTACAGTGAGTTTTACACAAGATGAAGGTACAGCTATTTCTGGAGGAGAGGGATTTAAACTTTAGAGTAGGAATGCTCGAGCATGGGACATAGGTAACTCAGGGTATTGATGCCAATGGTAGGGTGAGAGGAAGGAGTTACAGTTGAATGAATGGAGAGCGTTTTTTGCAGGGGTGGTGGGGGTGAGTGTAGACCTGGAAGAGGAAACAGAGATAATGAGGGCTGGTGCCATGACATGATTTAAATACAATGATGAGAATTTCGATTTGTGATGTTTGGGAAGAAGCAGCCAATGCTGGTCGATAAGAACAGGGGTGACTGGCCAGTGAGATAAGATGCGGGATCGGATAAAAAAAAATGTACAAAGGGTGAAGAATAGGAGGAGAGCCTGGAGTGCATAGGACTAATTAGCTTCAATTTTAAATTGGAGTGCAAATCAGGGGTGCTCCTGCTCCTCCTGGCCATTGTTTCCTGTAAGCTGCAGGTGCGGCTGTGCAGCATCCTGAAAGGTGCCACGCAAGCTGCTCACGACTTGTCTCATTTAAGATACAGCACATGCATGCCTGCACAAAAGAAAAAACTGTGCATTCAAATGAACAGCCCATGCACAATGAAAAAAATTTACAGAGATCATTGCTCCTGGCCACAAGAATTTTTTAAAAAGTAAAAAAATAAACAGCATTGCTGGATCCTACCTGCTGCCAGGTTTTTCAGGCAGGTTCTTCGCGACTGTGCAGCTCTCAGTTGTGTCTGCAGTTAAAAAGCAGTCTGTATCCTGATGCCATCATCAGGATGTGACTTCACTTTTTAAAGTAGGTCCACCATTCCTCTAGTGTAGGTGGCCTTCCTGCACCTGAATCCAGGCATGTTACAATGGGAGGGTCAGGAACATATTGAAATGAGGTATTATCCTCCACTGTGATCTTAACCCTCTGCCTGCATCATTCCCACTGGGCAGACAGGTTCAAATCAGGCCTCCTGAGTTTGAAGATAATCAAGAGAAGGAAAAAAAAAAAGATTTTAGCAGCAGATAGGCCGAGGTAGGTGATGTTAGGGAGGTAGGTGATGGAGATGGTATGGGATCAAAAACTCAACTCGGGGCTGAATAATGTTCTCAGGTTGTGAGCAGCCTGATTACTTAAACAAACCAGTTACACATGAGGGTGGAACTGCAGACAAGTATGCAAGACACATTCACACACCATCTTTAGTCATGCTGTCAAGTAATTCACTGCAAAGCAAAAGATGGCATATAATCTCTGGCAGACAAACTTATTTTGAACCGTTCAATCATCGATCTCCTTCAGGTTGAACTTCTGGTTTCAAACCTCTGGAACACTGCTCTCTCTACCCTACTTTTTTCCCTGCTATGAAAACTCTCCTCTAGCCTTGAATATCCTGTTACGCTCAAGTGAGGAGGGGGCGAAGGGCTTCCTTCTTTTCCCTCTCTTTGTTTGACCACAACAGGTTTAATTCTTTCTTAAAGTGGATGTACTGATCAATTCAGTAGGTGTTTGATTACTTACTTACTATGATTATAACAAGAACCAATCGGACACATTTTATGGAGTTAACAAAGAACAAGGTTAAATTTATTGTATCTAAACCGAACTAATAAAATGATAAACAACGCACCGACTTTCACTCTCACATACACACTACAGGTTTACGCACACACAAATAGATTAGAATGGGGAAATGTTGAGTTGGAGTCCATAAAAGGTATACAGTCAGTGGCATTTGGTGATTCGGCTGGCTTCTAGCTGAATTCAGTGGTCCTGAGGCTTTTAGTTTGAAGAGGTAGATGACTGGTTCGGTGAGACTCTTAGAGATAGTGATGTGGATGTTAGCCTCCAACGGGATTTCTGATTGTAGCCAGAGTATGCAAAGGTGATCAGTCAACAAGCAAGATTTGAAAGCTTTCAAGCTAGAATGGAGAGAGAGACCCAACTCAGGGTGTGCTCATGCCAAAGTCCAAAAGCTTCTCCTTTGCTGCAGAGAAAAACACCAGCTTAAAACCACAGATGGGGAGGGACTTATCACATGACAGTCACTCAGTCATTCAAACATAGCAGTATTTCTCTGCTCACTGAGAGAATAGGTTGTTCCTTTAAACTTCCTGGGTCTTGGTTTAGTTTAGAGATACAGCACTGAAACAGGCCCTTCAGCCCACTGAGTCTGTGCCGACCATCAACCACCCATTTATACTAATCCTACACTAATCCCATATTCCTACCACATCCCCACCCGTCCCTATATTTCCCTACCACCTACCTATACTAGGGGCAATTTATAATGGCCAATTTACCTACCAACCTGCAAGTCTTTTGGCTTGTGGGAGGAAACCGGAGCACCCAGAGAAAACCCACGCAGACACAGGGAGAACTTGCAAACTCCACACAGGCAGTACCCAGAATTGAACCCGGGTCGCTGGAGCTGTGAGGCTGCAGTGCTAACCACTGCGCCACTGTGCCGCCCTTGCTGGGATATCAGGAGACACTTAATTTCTCACAGGACACCAGTCTGGTGTGTACTCTGTCTTTAATGAAACTGACTGTAATGGCTGCCTGCAGTCAGAGTGCCTCATGGTAGAGGTCACATGACTACAGCAATCCAGGAGGTACATTGGTACAGTATTGCACTTCTCTCCCAAACAATTTCACTTCTCACAGTCCTTTGCAATGGACGATACAGTGTTGCAAACTGGGTGATTATCTTAAGCTGCCAGGATGACTTTGCT